>NC_050448.1:11400625-11722708 GCF_903995425.1 Onychomys torridus
ATAGCATGATATAATAGCAAATTGTATTTATTTGTGTGTTGTGCTATGTGTGTGTATGGTATATGTGTATGTGGTATAGGCATGTGAGTATACCGATACGCACAACCATCTACCTGAATATAGAGGCCAGAGTAAGATCTTGGATATCTTCCTCTGGTCTCTGCCTTATTGCCTTTAGACTGGGTATTTCACTAAACTAAAACATCAAGCTAGCCATTTGCCTAGGCTGGCAAAGGAGAGCTGATGGGTCTTCTGACCTGACTCAAAATATGAGGGTCTCTAACATGAGCAGCCCTACTTGACTTTTAACATAGATGCTAGGGATTCAAAATCAGGTCCTCACACTTGCAAAACAAATACTTTTATCCACTGAATCATATCCTCAGCCTCAAAGGAACTATTTATACATGCAACATGATATACTTAAGTTCTAAAGGGAGAAAATATTACTCTACAGAAAGTAGTGAATTCAACATAGGTATGATTTGTATATTTTTTTCTCACCTAAAACTTGCATGAAAAAGAGCTACTATATGAATAGAGGAAAGACCCATAAGTTCTATGGCTAACCAACATCTCAGTGAACTGGAATCAATAGATATAGGGAAGAGCTTAACTATCTGGAATGATTTCTCCTAGTCTCCCCTACCAGATAATTTGAAAACCATGAGCAGAGTTACTCTTTCTAGCTTTACTCAGTGGACCAAGAGACTGTATGGAAACATGTAATTTACCCCACATACAGCAGCCCTAAATATCACTCTGAAAGCATAAGAAATCTGTGAGCAGTTTTAACACCGTGTGCCTCTGAAGCCTTGCAATGAGGAGATCACAATGTGATGAAATCCGGCTTTCTCATCTCTCCCTGTGAAGATAGAGGCAAATGTGCAATATTAAGAGGCAGCTGAACAGTCAGTGATGATCACATGGATGGTCAGCAAACAAGCATGCTCCCAATCCAGAACTTGCAAAGCAAAAGACCTCCTGTGCTGGGAGCTTCCAATTGCACTAAGTAATAGCTCTGCAGAAAAATCTAAGTCAGGATAGTTGAGGTCAGGCTGCTGGCTCATGCCCTCCCTCTGTGACAGCTCCAGGCAATTTCACCATCCAGCTGTTCTGTTTTTCAAAACTAAAGTAATTGGAATTGAACTATAGAGCTTTTCTAAAACCCTAGCAATTAACAGCACATACTCCCAAATTGCACTGCAATGGGAAAATGTCTATCAATCAACCCAGTGAAATAACATATTTTCTCACCAGATGTGAGATTTAATATCTTCATAACTCTCTGGATTTACCACTTATGAATTGTCAGCCTTGCCTCAAGCTCTGCGAATTAATGGACTACATCCCTGCTATGCAAGGATGGTTTACAGTTGTAAAATATCCCTCCCTCTTTTAGATGTATGTACCCAAACATTCTCTAAGATATAATCAGAAAATATACTAGATGGGAAATTTCATTTGTGTGTACTGGACTATGCATTCTGTTTGCCTAGATAAACTCAGTTCTCCTCTGAGTCCCAGCACAACATATTCCTGTTGCAGCAATCACCAACTTTGCAGTGCCCATTAATGAGAAATTACAGTGTGAAGATATAACCATGGAAAGTATTTGCTTTATCATGTCCTCTATGATTTTCTAGACAGACAGAAACTAAAACTATTCTGCTTCTAATTATATTATATATATGCAATTTTCCCTGTTCATCTTCAACTAAGATGAGAATTCAAAGAATACATATTTTTATTTTGTTTCAACAGTTTTCAGATAGCCTCATTCTCATTCCAGTATTCAATCCCATTTCAAACAAATAAGCTGTAACTACAACTAAACTCCCTTCTCAGAGCACAGGAAAACATCTACCGGTGCCATGGCCTCAAACTTTGAAGACTTGGAAATACAGTCTTACTTCTGCTCACAGGGAGGGACTAGTACATCAGTGAGGGTCAATTCCACAGAATTCAGATGGACTTAACTCATCTGACAAAATAATCTCTGCTTACTGTGTCCCATTGCTTATGTACTGAAATGCACACAGTGCCACAGCAACAAACAGAAGCCTGGGGACATGGCAGGAGATCTGGGCATGGGGTCTGTGGTGTCATATAGAGATGTTTCCCCAGAGGAGACTGGGTTTTATGTTATCTTCACACCATGAGGGAAATACTTGCAGACATTGGGGCCATCCAAATGACTGTATGCTTTTGTTTTTGTTTGCAGGAAAGCCAGAGAACATCAGCATTACAAAGAAACTTAAAGGTCACTTTGTTCATCCAATATCATAAATTTACAAAAAGGTAATAAACATCATGCTATGGCATCAGCTGATAAAATTCAATCTGAATAATGTGTTTTAAATAGCCTACCATTCACTTTCAGTTGACATCTAGTTCTCATTTCCAGTATTACATAGCTTTGGAAGGACGACACTATGAAGTGGGGATAGGTCACCTACGTGGCTTTGTGATTCATCTAATAGGAATGGTATTAGGGAATGAAGACATAGCAGACAGTCATAGAGAACATCTGGGATCAGGTGGGCTATGTACTCTGGAAGAGATATACCACCAATCCAGAAACTCACAGTTCATATACTTAGCTGGATGAGGTGGTGGGCTTATGATATTCAGCTGGATGAGGAGGTGGGTTTATTACATACAGCTGAACAAGCAGGTGGGTTAATCCTGGAGGGGTTCTCCATTGGGAAGCAGTCTCAGGTTGTAGTCATCCTAGAGGAAGAAGCTGTGCTTGGTATTTTCTGTGCACACTGTCAACATCTGTACTCAGACCAGAGGAAGGGTTTACAATTTCCCTGAGCCCAACTAGGGAAGGCCTTGCCATTCCCATAGGTCTGAGACACTGGATTCCTTGACATGGCCATGCTCATGTCAACAACACACATTCACTCAGGACTTTATCCACTCTCTATAGATGACCTTGTCCACATAATAAAGAAATTCTATACAATTCTTTGTGATGTTTCAAAAGAGATTAAAGTGACACAGTAATAATTACATATTAAGAAAAAAATTAAAACCCATAAAATCAGACCAATGAAATATAATTTAGATGCTAAAATCAATTCAATCATTATATGAGTCTGCAACAACAGAAAACCAAATTCCTATTTAATAACTAGTTTTGGGCAAACATACTATCAGTATAAAAATTACCCTAGATCAAATTTTCACTCCACACTGTGTGGAGTTAATCATTTTTATTGATAAATGTCCCGTTGTGGGAAGAGATAAGTTCCTGATACTAAAGAAATGGAGTGTATTAGGGTCTCATCTGGGACAAGATTGATAAGCAGATATATGAAAAACTAAAACATACACATTTCAACATTTGAAGGAAGAAAGCAATAGAATAAAATTACAAAGTAAATACATCTATGTGTGCGCGTGTTCATGTGCGAGTTTGTGTGAAAGAGTGTGTGTGTGTTACTATTTTGCAATTGTGTACTGACTTAGAGATACAAAGTAGAGCAGCTTTCATTAGGAGGCACAAGATTGCTTCTCTTGATCGGGAACTCTAGACTGCCTCTAGGCAACTCTAGGTTCGTCAATCCTTTGAAATAACAAAGAATGGAGTTTCAATGTGAACAATTATGATTCCTGACTTCTAAGGATGGCTATTCCATACTGAACACTATGGCTGAGTGTAGGAGATTGGTTAGGGCTTCTGACAGTATTGCCATGTCTTGTGATTAAGGACAATGAAAAACAAGAGCACCCTGTTCTAGCCAGGATTTACAATGTCCACAGCTGTTTAGGAATGAAGATTTGCCTGACTGAATCACATTGTTAGTGAAATCAAAGGGACTGTGAAATGTCCCCCACAGACAATAGTCGCAAATGTAGAAAAGATGAACTACAATTGTCAGGAGGTTTCTACACATGTTTGTAGTGCATGGATGTATTATATATATATTATGAGACCCCTTTCATTCCTCTACTATTCTCTTATAATGTATAACATGCTTTTTACTGATTTACAAACCAAATTATTTAAGAATTTTAATTGTCTATTTAGTAGTTAAGTTACTGAATCCAAAAGTGTAAAGAGCCCTGAGGACTTAGTTGAAAAGAAGATATTAGTCTTTGCTGTAGTACAGATGATATCTTATCAAGCAACAGGAAAGCAGCAGCTCGTTATTATTGTCTCATTGTCATTTACTGGGAATAAAGGTAGTTTAAGAAGATGGATGTGGGGTCATGCTGACAAGGGGTGGACCTGCGGTTAATTTTGCAATGTAAACTGGCATTGAATGCTGGGATGAACTGCTGTGACTGGCTGTGTCTGGGGTGATTCTGGATAAGATGAGGATTGCAGTTGGCGAGTTCTGCAAAATCAGCTTGCCCTAAAGCTAGTGGTGTCATCGAATCTTTTGACACCAACAGAAACAGAATCAGGAGAAAGTCAAGTTCTGCTTCTTGGCTTCTCATCTGCAGACTTGATGCACAGCATCTCCCTTCCCGTTCTCTAGCCTGGATGTGTTAGTGGTCCCTCCAGTTCTCAGGCTTCCAAAGTTGTCAAGGATCTAGGCCCCTCCCATCTTACTAGCCTCCATGATCACCCTGGCTGACTCCTCGTAAGTCTTCTTCATGCAGGTCCTGTAGAGCTCGCTTCTCTGGAGAGCCTCCATCCCATAATATATTCACTGGGCACTAAACTGTGCAACTTACACTCACTGATTCCTTTAGAATTTCAACATTTCTCATCTAAAATTTCAAGAATATCATTTTTCAGTCGTGCCCAGAATCAAACCTAGGTTTCTATGAATGCTTGCAAGTACCACACCACTGAACAGCACTCCCTACTCCCTAATTTCAATATTGTTAATGAACCCCCAAATTGTCTTTTGTTAACAGAAAGGTTGAAAATCAGAAAATATATATTTGCTGCATAATATTTAATAAGCTTCAAAATTTTCAATGCTTAAAAGTATGAGATTTCATCTAAAAAGTAAATTTTACCTGTAAAGCTCCATTATTTAGATTTGCATTTTAGATCTAAAGTTTACATGTAGTCGAAGCCATTAAAAAATTGCTTGTTCTTTTAAAGAAGAAATCTAGAGATACTTAACAA
Organism: Onychomys torridus; assembly: GCF_903995425.1. Classification (NCBI taxonomy): domain Eukaryota; kingdom Metazoa; phylum Chordata; class Mammalia; order Rodentia; family Cricetidae; genus Onychomys; species Onychomys torridus. Next base: position 11,405,721 of record NC_050448.1, read on the forward strand.
GAGTTACAAAACTATGCATTTTGAGTTCTTTATCTATTCTAGAGTTAATCTTCTTTCAGATGTACACCAGACACAGTTTTCACATCTGTTGCTGGGCTCTTGTGCCTCTGGTTATTTTCTTTACTCTACAGGAGCCCTTTAACTTCCTATAACCCCATGGGTTAATTCTTGGAAGAACTTGCAGAGCTTTTGGAGTTTTCTTGGAAAACATAAATTAAAAAGTAATTGTGGGTGAGAAAACAGAGAAAAGGAACTTGTGTATTTCGGGTGGAAGTGTAACCTTGTGGAGACATTATGGCAACTAGTATCGAGGGTTCCTCAAAACACTAAACACAGAATCACAGTGTGATGCAGCCAGAATTCTTTTTTTTATTAAAAAATTTTCTACTCACTCCACATACCACCCACAGATCCCCCTCCTCTCTCTTCCCACCCCAGCCCTCTCTCCCAAGCCACCCTGCATCCTTACATCCCCCAAATCAAGGTCTCCCATGGGGAGTCAGCAGAGCCTGGCACACTGAGCCTAGGCAGGTCCAAGCCCCTTCCCACTGCACCAAGGCTGTGCAAAGCATCATACCACAGGCATTGGATTCCAGAAGCCTGCCCATAGACCAGGGACAGATCCCGATCCCCTGCCTGGGTGCCCCCCAAACAGGTGGAGCCAAACAACCGTCTTCCATATCCAGAGTCAGCCAGCATTCTTACGACTACACCTAGTGGATGTCACATAGACACAATGGAGTTCTACTCAGCCACAGTGAAGAAAAAGAGAGATTATGCTATCTGCAAGAAGACTGGATGAGAGTCTTCAAATTGAGAGAAGTAAGCTAGACCTAGAGGGATAAATGTCATGCTTCCTCTCATACATGAACTTAGATTTTATAGATGCACACACATGCATATTACACAAAAATGTAGTGCTGCTTGGGAAGGGAAAGGGGAGGTGTGGAAGTGGTGAAGGAAGAAGGGAAGAGAGGGATGAAGACAGTCAATGGGCATGGGGTAGTTGATCAAGGGGTGCTTTATGAAATCCACTGATTTTTACAACAAATATATATTAATTTCTAATTATGTCTAATGAAATCTACTTAATACTATATTAATTTCTTTGTTATGCTAATTCTACTTTAGGGATGTTATTTCAAGGAATACTAAATTTGTTACCCTAACTCCACTTCCCCTAAGCTCTGATCTTCAAAACATGGACTATTCAAAATGTAATAAAAGACATAGGCAATCTAAATACCCAACAGTCTGTGAAAACTTTGTTAAATGAAGGCAAAGCTTTCATGTAGCTACAATAAGTGAAAGCAGCTACAGGTATAGTTTGGCAAGAGTGTGTGTGAAAACTGCCCATGAGAATAATGGAAAGCCTACTGCTTCTGGATCCAGGCTATACAGGCTCTGATTAAAACCAAGTGTGGAATAGTGTTGATTAGTCCAGGATCTATTCATATCTTCCAAATTGATGTTTACGATCATAGTAAAAATTGCTAAGAGGAGACACCTGTGCAGCTTATTGTGCTCTTTTGTGCATTTGGCCCAGAAAATTTTCAAAAGCTGGTATGGACTGTGTAATTCTTAAAGACACTCACTGGTCCACATAGAGTGGAGCTACTTTTGGTTCTTTGATTATTTTTAGGCTCAAAAGATCAGGACTTTTTCCCCATATCAAATCAAATCTCTGTTAAGTTCACTGAAAATACATTTTCTCAATGATTTTGAAACTTGAAAGGGTAGAGGAACTGATACACATTCATATGAAAATAGTCCAATTCTAATATCCACATCCATACAAACCAATGAGAAGTTAAAGACACAGGCATTGAAACAGGTTGTACTGGGTTTAATTCTACCTTCAACTAGAAGGCACTTGCCCACTTAATTCTCACTGTCTCTTTCTGCCTCCCTTCTACTGCTTGCCTTCTCTCCGCTCTTCTTTCCTCCTCCCTCTTACCACCTCCCTCTCACCTTGTCACTATCCATCCTCTCTCCCTCCCTCTCTCCTTCCCTCCCTCCCACCTTCCCTCCTTCCTTCCCCCTATTTCTCTCCCTTACTCGCTTGCTCCCTCCCTCCCCCCTCCTCTCTCTCTTCCTCCTTCTCTCCCTCCCTCCCCCCTCTCTCTCTTTCTTCCTTTGTCAGTGTTGAGAATCAAGCCAGGAACCTCAGGCTAATTCTATAGTACCTAAAATATTAGACATGCTCTTCCACTCAGCCAGCACCCCCAGCCCAGCTAAGCCATTTAACGTTTCCAACTCTCAGATATCCTGCCTGTTAACAAAGACAATAGTGATTTTTGTCTCATTAGAAATGTGTCTTTAAGTGTAAATGAACTAATAAAGGTGAACATAGTGCTTGGGGCTGAGCCTTTATTAATGTATCATATCAATATCTATGACTTTGCATTAGTCTTGTTTTCCTATGAACATTTCATATGCCCCAGTACTTTGCTTCTCTGTAACAACATTTTTTTCTTCTAAGAATCCTCCCATGATATTTATGTCTTCATTCAAAGTATAACAAGATGGTAAATATTTGGCTTGGCAATATTAGCTCCCAATATAGGGATAATTATACAAAAATGATGTAAAAAGTACAGAATAATAGCCATGATTGCTGTGTGGAGAATTTCTGTAACCTCCAGCAATCTGTCTCTTATAAACTATACATGAAATCTGATTATAGTTTTCCACCCTAAATTGAGACATTGGAATTTGTGTTACAAACAGGTTTTCAACAGGGATGATTATCACAGTATTCACAAATCAAATAAATTGTCATTTTACCCATACACACTCTATGCCTTCCAAGCATTAGGAAAATATAATTGATAACTAGAAAATAAAATATGACTTCATGCTAAAGATGGAAATTCAGAACTATAATTACATTTTTCTACAGCCATGGTACCTTGAATATTCCCCACATCCTCCAATCATGAAAGCTAAGGAAGAAAGATCAGTGTGCTCAGTACTTGGATTATAGTACAAGAGTTATAATTGAATTCTATCTGTTCCCTATTTGCCACATAGAGCCTGTTTCTATGAACATGGTAGCCTGGTACTTAGTCCTATTGTTTTAATAAATAATGAATATTAGTTTTAATTTGATCTGAAGATTATTTGCTGCATCAATCACTTTCCCCATAAAAAATAAATGTCTTTGGAAATTCCACTTGCAGTTAGCTTCAGACATCAAGCTGCATTTTCCTCGTCATCAAGAAAGGCAAGGAGCCAAGACAGTGCTCGTTCTTCTGACCTGCAAACTGATGGCAATAGCCTAGAAAGTTGATTTTTTTTAATCAAATGTATGTCCATTTAAGATCTGAAATAATGATGATAAAACATAAAGAGGTGTCTTGGTCTTTTTTCAGTTAATCTTCAATCCTTTATAATAGGTTATCGTCCATGGCAGATTCAGGAGACATTTTTAGAAGGTTAATGTGGCTTTTGCAACATTTGAGAGAAGAGGCGGGGTAATTATGTTCTCACATCTAACTATAAATGTAAATTCACATAAAAGGATCTGAAATGAAACCCATTGCTACTAAGAGCAAAAAATACCATACAATACTTTGAAGCATTTGAAGCCAGATACATTTTATATATAACATGTTTGTTCTGAGTATAGGTAAGGGGCCACATTTATTTTTGTCAGTTAAAAAAGGACGAGTGAGTGCCACCTTGTGGAGGGATGTACACTCACCACCTCCAAGTTAGCTTTGCCCCAAGGTTTTCTTTGTTTCTCTTGTTCTTGCCAAAGCCTATGCAAATACCAACATTTTCCATATGCGTATCCCTTTTTGTATCCATTCACGTTGCTTACTTAGTTTAAAGTATATTATTCTTCCAATGGAAACTGCATTGTGGTTTGGGTCAACAGAGAATAATAGCCCAGAAAAAAAAGTCAATACTGGACAAATAAGAAAGAAGTATTAATTAATGGCAGGGATGTACCTGCAGTTCAGAACATCAGGCACAAACACAGAGGGAGCATCATTCATCAAACATGGGCTAATCCCAATAGTGATCAGTGATGTGTGAAGGGGACAAACTGACATCTCAAGAATTATCATCTTGTTCAACTACATGAGAGAAGTTGAGGCAAGTTAACCAGACTTGGCATTGTAAAATGCCATAGCATGGTTCCATCAGGGCCATGGATTCAAAGCTCTATTAATCTAGGGTTTCATTAGGGCAATGTATTCAAACCAGCGTTAATTTATTTCATATTGTGTTTCTTCAGCCTGACTACTTTTTTAGAGAGAAATTGGTGTTCAGTAGATTTACAGGGATCTCCACAGTCACACAGGAATAATGGCCACTGTTCACTTATGCTGGTCAAAATACAAGCACAGTGGCAAGTGTGGTTTATCAAACACAGTATAAAAATAAGAAACTTCAGAAATTTAAGACACTCCAGGACAACTTGCAAGATAAATACGACTTAATTTAATGCTAGAAAGTTGAATTTCAGAGACGTTAAACAAATTACTGAAGACTGCATAGCTAGAAGCTAAGTAATTCAGGTCAGAAGCCACAACCTTCTATAACAATTGGTTTACTATCAGGGACTTTTGGGGGTGAGAGAGTCTCATGTAGGCTCAAATTTGTCATGTGGTGAAGGATGACCCTGAACTTCTGATGATGCTTGCTCGGTATCTCAAGTGCTGGAATTACAGAAACAAATGCTGTGTCTGGCTAAGTCTAAAATTTTGAGAGCTTAAAAAATACCTTCAGTCATAAACATAAACATTTTAAAAAATGAAAGCCTTCTAAAACCTGGCCTTAAATTTCATTTTAATTATTCTTGCTATATAGCATTTTATGAAACTCCCAGTCAAGACCAGAATTATGGAAATCCATGTATGCTCTACTAAAAGATTCATTAGTACACAACATAATCTAGTTCTGTGAGGGGGAAACTTACCATGACTTTTAAAGAGTTAACACCTAGGGCTTGGCAACCTCCTCAGGCTAGGTTTCATGTTCTGTATCTGACCAGGAAATATTTTCTTTTCTCTTTTGTCTCATGTTTGTTTTTTAGAATAGAAATATTTCTACATTCTGGAGACATGGTTGTAATACGATTGCTGAAAAGTCAGAAGACCTGCATTCAGATACCTACCACTTATGGAAAAAGCTGGGTGTGGTGGTGTGCCTTTGTAACACAGTACTTAGGTGGGAGTGCAAACAGGAGAATCATGGGAGATTACTGCTCAGCTAGCCTAGTCAAGCATGTGAGCTCAATGTTCAGAAGGTTGATGAGCCTGCAAGATGGCTTAAGAGATATAGCTTCTTGCCACTAAGCCTGACAACCTGAATTTGATCCCCCAGAATCTTCTTGCATGTTGTCCTTTGACATCCAAATACAATCTATGAGCATGTGTACACAAATAAATACATGTTCTTTTTAAACAGATAGCAAGATGGCTCAGCAGGTAAAAGGTGTTTGCAGTGAAATCCCTAAAACCTGGGTTGCATCCCTGGAACTCACATAAGGTAGGAGGAGAGAAGAAACTGCATAAAGTTGTACTCTGACTTTCAGAGATGTATCACAGCACATAAAACAACACACACCATATACCACCCCCCATATAAACAATAAGTAAAGTGAAGTTTAAAAACCAATAGTGTCAAAGGCCAGGAGAATGGCTGGTGGGTAAAATAAATTCCCATTTCCTATAATAGAAGGAGAAAACCAACTCCTCTATTCTCCACTTTTACCATGGCGGCTGGCAATAAATAAACTATGGTAAATAAAAAGTAAGAAAAACAATGACCCACACTTTCTCTTTCTCTCAAAAGGATACTTTCATTTCCACATTAACTGAAAAAAAGTAGACTAAAATTTCATTAATATAAATTGAAAAATTATAATGCTCTTGTATTTCATTGGAAATACATGTGAAAATGTGTCTCTGCTAGTATCACTGACTCCCCATTCTAACTCTAGTTATCTATTAGTTATTTTTAATAAAGGGTCACAATTTAGGTAATTAGCATCAGATACATTAAAATCACAAGTATTATTCATATTGCCCATATTGCTATTGTACCATCTGCTTTTCTTCACATCAATTCAAATTAGAAGGATCTCATTTAAAAAATGTAATTCTAGGAAAACAGCCCTCAAATGACAGGAACATGAATTCCCAACCTTTGGAGAATTTTCCAGTTGCTCACACTTGCTTCATTTTTGTTTTTAGATTGTTTGCTTCTGCTTCCTCCTCCAACTAGGGCAGGAACTTTTAAAATCATAGAGCAATTGCTTGACAAATGTGGGTATGTGGAATGTGTGCAAGAATTCTAGGTTTCCTGACTCAGACATATGATTGGCTATGCATTCTCACACATATAGAACAACACACTGCTTAGTCAACACATGCTGCTTTCACTAGATCCCTGAATCTCCTTAGAAAGCTATGATAGTTACAGCACTGTCACACATGGAGACAGGCTGGGAAGCTTGTCCACAGATGATGGGAGTTGTCTCAGATGCACGAAGATGCATGAAGAAGCAGATGCATGAAGCTGCCCAGGTAAAAAACCCACAGATGATGACAGGAATGTGATTCCACCAACTGGCGGTGACTCTTGTGCCATTCTCTACTCTCCTTTTCTTCTCCTAAGATGATACCAACACCTCTTAGCCAAAATATAATAATTGTAGTTTTTGAATATGGTGGTCATTGCAGATGAAAATGTTTTAGTATGGATGACTTGCAGTAGTTTTTCTTCTGACTCCATACAATGATGCCAATCAATTTCTGGAAAATTTTTCTAAGGTATAATGAAAATCTCCGCTCTTAAACTCAACCTCCTTTTCCTTCATTCTTTCTTGAGTGGTGTTGTTTTGTCCATGATCCAGGAAGTGATTACTTAGAAAGTACCAGAAGGGCCAGGGCATGTATTCTTAGACCCCAGCAAAGAAGACAGAGATGGTACCCTCAACTGAGGTCTGAGAGCACTGTGTCTTCCTGCAACCATGTGCAACTTCAAAGGGAATCATTTCAACTTAAGAGTTCAGTTGGCTGCTCTGTAGTGAAGTGAATTATTCCAGCTGCTCCGTTTTTGAAGTTACTCTATCAGAATTTTAAATCCTTTCCATACATCCCCTAAGGGCGCGTGAGCTGAACCAAGCCTCTTTTCTGTTTTATGATGTCTAGGCTGACGGGAGTTCACAGCAAAAATAACTTCCGAACATCAATCAAGCTGGGTCTGTCTGCTCTTTTATTCAACACCCTTCCTTTTTCATTGTGATAATACACTCTTTGTCACATTTAAAGCATGACATCCAATACGAATCATTCGCTTAGAAAAACTTCATGTGAAAAGCAAACCTTATCAAATGCAGAAAAATTAATAGAAACCATGAAGAAAAGAATGAAAGAGAATAGTATAGATTGAGTAGAACAATCTTTTGTTGTACTTAAGGAAATAAAACACAAATTCAGGATGTGTTTGGGGATTACTGTACTCTTACCTTATGCACTGCACCTTTATCCAGTATGGAAGTGGGGGAAGGAGGGCATTCCCAAAGTGCTTTGCTTGCATGAAGATGGAAAAGGCCAATGAGTTCATAAATCTCAAGAATTTTCTAGGTGTTTCATAAAATCCCTTGACATAGCTTTGGCACCAACTTAACAATGAAGTGGTTATTTCTGGAAACAAAGTGTTTTTCCAACTGTAGGCTGCAATCCATTAATGAGTTGTGAAATTAATTTAGAAGTCTTTGCTCACAAAATAGGAAAACAAACAACAACAAAGAGCAGAAAAATCTTGGAGGAAATTGTATATAGGGAAGGCAAAGTCTCTTTTGTCATTCACTTATGGGTATTTGTTTGTTTCACAGCCCTGTAAATGCATAGCTTCCTATTTACCAGACTGAAATGTTTGAAAACGGTGCCATACATTGACATCACCATGAAAGCCAAAGGCTGGTGACAAAGTAGTTCCCACAGCTTGTCTCCCCAGTTTCAGAAAGTCATGGCTAGTAGAATGTTTGGAGTGCCTTTCACATAAATGCGATTGCAAAGCTTGCATGAAGTTGCATAAAGAAAATGAGCAAAATGGAGCAGGTGTTTTCAAAAACAAAGTAGACAAGAATCATGACACTTCACTTTTATTTTAGGTAACAGATCTCTGGCTGTTAAAAGTAGAAGCAGCATTGCCAATTGATTTAATTAAGGTCGTGTTCAATATGGGAAAGGGAGCATCGTAGAGAGAGCATCTTTCAAAAGCTGCAAGAAAGCTTCTAGTCTCTGGCTCTGAACACTAGTTGGGGGTTTCCATGACATCAGAGAGCCATCAACCATCTGAAAAGTGAGTCAACCAGCGATTGCTAAACCATTGGTGTTTTCTATTGTGTACGGGTTCCTAAGTACTCTAATTTCTAACAAAATCTTTGGTTTAATAATAATGATGGTGATAAAAAGAAGATAATCAATGAGATTAATATTGGGTACATTTACTGAATAGCCACTACATGAATTAGTACACCAAATATGCATCATTTAAATTTTAGAATACCATGAGTTACTATATATCCTCCATGTTATGAGAAAACAGGAGCTCAGAAAGACTTAATAAGAAAGACTATTTCAAGGTTTAAACTCAAAGCAAATTTGACTTCATTGCATCCCAACATAGTGATGAACAATTCTGGACTTTTCTGTCCTGTACATTGGTATTCCAGATGCAACTAAAAGGGGAGAAGAGAATGCAGGAGGAAGGAAGGAGATGGATAAATAGATCCAAGATTAAATTTATGAAATGACAGAACATGAGGTATGCTCTCTAAAGTAGCATGTGAAAGTGTGCCCATTGTAATTTCTATCATTCCACATATATATGGATCTTTATAAATGACAAGGAACTGTCCCAACTACAAGGTATTAAAATATTTATTTATAGATATCTGTGAAAGGAGAAAACATGAGATAATAAATAAGGGAGAGGATTTCTAAGTTGGAAAGTAAAACCTAGTTAAGTCACTTCATAGCTAGTGTTGAGAGGTGGCTGAGGTACCCACCTCCTTTTCCATACTTGACCTGGGTATCCTTGTGGCCTCAAAAAGCACTAATAGAGTTGGTCTTCATTTGAGATGCTTTAACCCTTGTGAACTCTGGTGGAAAAGGGATAGCTATGTTCACAGGCCAGCTCTTCAGATTCCTGGTCATATGATTTTTTAAGAAGCAACTGAGTTTAGACTAAAAATTAATGAAGCCTAGATCAGTTTTTTAATTATCGCCTATACATCAGTCAATTTCCATCTATGAAGGAATATTTTCCATTACTCTTTAACCCCAACTCCCCATCTTTATGTTTGTCAATTCAAGTATCTCTTCTTGTAGTTTTCTCAAATTTTTAAACATCATTTCTCCTGAAACAATCATGTTTTCACAACAAATGTGGCCAACAAGCCATTAAAAAGTATGATACATTTTTTGAAATAAATAAGTTACAAATAAAACAAAATGATTCATCCTAATTATTGCCTGAAGTTATGAAGAACCTCATGTGGAGAAATCTAACTTAGTGTTTCTAGAAAGAGAAGCCTTCAATATATTAAAATACAGTTTGGTGTAATGAATGGTCTGAAAGAGTTCATTGGGACTATATCCCATGGTGTGTAGAAGAAACTAAATTAGAAATGGGTAGGATATATGAGAATAGAAGGCACACCCTTAGACGCATAGAGAAAACACAGACAGACATCTTCATTACTTTGGACTAGGTCTTAGTTCCCTGGCCCCAATGCTAAAAGACCAAAAGTAGTTGTTCTTTTCAAAGCAGAAATAAAACAAGACTCACAGAATAATAATCCATTGTGTACTGAGGGAAAAGATATCCTGTAGAGTAGGGACAAAGATTTTCAATTTATAAATTTAATGAGTCCAATGTCCAGAATATATAAAGAAAACTTAAAACTCAACAATGAAAAAAATAAATCATCCAACTACAACTGGCAAAGGATTTGAATGGAAATTTTTTCATTACAGAAAATGTCACAAAAAAACACAAAGAGATAGTACCTTAAATCAACTACAATCACTCTAAGTTTGAGTACAGTGAAGCATGCTGTGGGATAATGCTTTGTACACTGGTTTAATAAAATGCTGATTGGCCAGCAGCCAGGCAGGAAGTATAGACAGGATAAATAGGCATGGAAAATTCTGGGAAGAGAAAGGCTGAGTCAGAAGACACCAGCCTGCTGTCCAGGGAGTAGCATGTAATGGCACACAGGTAAAGCCACAGAACACGTGGCAACATATAGATTAACAAAAATGTGCTGAGTTTAAGTGTAAGAGCTAGTCAGTGGTTAGCCTGAGCTAATGGTCAAGCAGTTTTAATTAATATGAGCCTCTGTGTGTTTATTTGTTCTAAGCAGCTACAGACCAGGGGGGACATAGGAAAATCTCCCGACTACAGAAGCAACTAGGTAAAGAGCCTAGATAGATGGCTCAGATGTTAAAATGTTTGGTATACAAGCATAAGGACCTGAGTTTATGTCCCTGGTACCATGTCAGGTGTGACAGCATATAGAACCACCATCCTAGGGGAGGCAGAAACAGTCAGACCCTGTGGCAGGCTGCCCAGTCTGGTTAAATTGGTGTGCTCAGGGTTCATTGAGAAACCTTGTAGCGGGCTGACTACTGAGTCTGGTTAGTGTGCTCAGGGCTCATTGAGAAACCCTTGTTTTAAAGCTAAGGAGGAGCACAATACAAAAAGCTAGCCAATGTCTGCCTCTGAACTCCACAAATATGGCACCTGGACAAATACGTGCATACATGAGAAAATTTACACACATACATTACATACTAATACATAAAATTAATATAGTAAGATTAAATTTATCTTTATATATTAATTATAATATTCTTAAGCCATTTTTACAAGAAAGGCCTTTTTTCAAAGTCTCTATCACATTCCCCCTAAAGTAGATTTTTCACTGCTATTTGGCTTGTTCCTTACAGAATGCCAATGCTCATACAAGGTGGTATCAAGTCAGAGGTATGTCGCCTTTCTATAGAAATCCATAGGCTTTAACAAGTGTCTTATTACTCTGAAAAGGGGCATAGATTGGAAATTTGAAGACTCCTAGGGTGTGGGGAATGTGTGTGTATATCCTGTGACTCGAACCCTTGCTCTTGTGTCAGTTTGTGTCGACTATTTATGGATTTGGCAGACTGGCCCTTTCCCTTCTCGCCTTAAATAATGTTCCACTGAAGAATGTATAAATCATTTTATTTACTGTGTCTTGTCTAAAAATATACCCTATTATATTGACATTGAGTCATACATGATTGATGCCAATGCATTTGTTTTAATTGCTTAACTATTGCTCCTAATAAAAAAACACTGTTATCACACAGATAAAAATATGTCTTCCTTTCAATCAAAAGTTCATGCAAAAATGCATATTTAATATGATCCATAGGAGCATTATTAGGAAAATGTCTAATGAAATGGATTTTTTAAAAGTCTTATTTTCAAATCTACATTCTAAGATTATCATCAGCAACAACATTAAGACCACCATCAATCTACCAAAAGATACTTTACAATTTTAAGTAATAGTGAAAGAAATTAATGAAGTTATGTACAGGGAAAAGTTAAGAAGCTACATTTTACTGGTGGCCAAACTAACAAGAATAAAAAAAGTACAAACCCAAGCTAAGATCTAGGCTACACTGCCTGTGTGGTCAACACAATACTTCTGTAGTATTCAGAATACTCAAATGCCAAAAATGAGAATTAGATGTGGTCTTGTCCAAACTGTACAATCACCTCAACAAAGCAACTCATTTTTAAAATTCTTTTTCTTTTAAGAAATTTTCTATTCATTCTACATACCATCCACATATCCCCTCTCCTCCCTCCCCCACCACCAGCTCTCTTTCTCAAGCCACCCCGCATCCCCACATCCCCCAAATCGAGGTTGCCCATGGGGAGTCAGCAGAGCCCAGCACACTGAGCCTAGGCAGGTCCAAGCCCCTTCCCACTGCACAAAGGCTGTGCAAGGTTTTGCACCACAGGCACTGGACTCCAGAAGCCTGCCCACAGACCAGGGACAGATCCTGACCCCCCTGCCTGGGTGCCCCCTAAACAGGTCGAGCCAAACAACTGTCTTCCATATCCAGAGGGCCTAGTCCAGTCCCATGGGGGCTCCACATCCACCAGTTCACAGTTGATGGGCTTCCACTAATGTGACCAGTCATTTCTGCACATCCTCCCATCGTGATCTCGATGTCCCTCACCTGCAGTATGTCTTCTCTCTTCATCAATTCGATTCCCAGAGCTCAGCCTGATGCCTGGCTGTGGATCTCTGTATCTGCCTCCATCTGTCACTAGACAGAGGCTCTATGATGACAGCTAGGTTATTTGCTGGACCAGTCACCAGAGTAGACCAGTTCAGGCACCCTCTGGACCAATGCCAGCAGATCAAGGTGGGGTCATCCTTGTGGATACCTGAGAACCTCCCGAGCACCCTGCCTCTTCCTATTCCCATGATGTCCTCATCTATTATGGTATCTTCCTCCCTGCCCTCACACTCTGTCCCTGTTCCAGGTCAAAGCAACTCATTTTTTTGTTTACTTTAAATTTATTTTTATTAGTATTATTAGTATTATTATTAGTAGTATTATTATATTTGTGTTATAATTTTACACATGGGTTCCCCTGTCCTCCCCCCTCCTGCCCTCATCCCCACCTTTCCCCCATGCCCTCCCCTCCATTCCCATCTCTTCCAGGGCCAAGACTCCCCTGGGGATTCATTTAAATCTGGTGGATTCAGTACAGGCAGGTGTAGTCCCCTCCTTCCAGGCTGAGCAAAGTGTCCCTGTGTAAGCCCAAGGTTCCAAACAGCCAGCTCATGCACTAAGGACAGGTCCTGGTCCCATAGCCTGGATGCCTTCCAAACAGTTGAAGCTATTCAATTGTCTCACTTATCCAGAGGGCCTGATCCATCTGGGGGCTCCACAGCCTTTGGTTCATAATTCATGTGCTTCCATTCATTTGGCTATTTGTCCCTGTGCTTTTTCCAATCTTGGGCTCAACAATTCACACTCTACAGCCCCTCCTCTTTCTCAACTTTTGGACACCTGGAGCTCCACCTGGGGCCTGGCTGAGGATCTCTGCATCCACTTCTATCAGTTATTGGATGAGAGTTCCAAGACGACTGTTAGGGTGTTTAGTCATCTGATCACCAGACTAGGTCAGATCAGGCCCTCCCTCGACCACTGCCAGCAGTCTATAGAGGATGTATCATTGTGGATTTCAGGGGACCTCTCCAGCACTCTACCTATTCCTGTTCTCATGTGGTCTTCATTTATCATGGTCTGTTATTCCTTGTTCTCCCTTTCTGTTCTTGATCCAGCTGGGATCTCCTGCTCCCCTAAGCTTTCTTTCCCTCAAATCTTGCCCTTCATTACTCCCACTGTCGTCCAGGTTGTTCATGTAGATCTCATCCATTTCTCTGTCATTGGGTGATCCCTCTGTCTTTCCTAGGGTCCCATTTTCTAGGTAGCCTCCCTGGAGTTGTGTAGCAGTCTAGTCATCTTTGTTTTACATCTAGTATCCTCCTATAAGTGAGTACATACCATGTTTGTCCTTGTGAGTTACCTCACTCAGGATGATTTTTTCTAGATCCATCCATTTGCCTGCAAACCTCATAATGTCATTGTTTTTCTCTGCTGAGTAGTACTCCATTGTGTATATGTACCATATTTTCTTTATCCATTCTTCAGTTGAAGGGCATCTAGGTTGTTTCCAGGCTCTGGCTATTACAAACAATGCTGATATGAACATAGCTGAGCAAATGCCCTTGTGGTATGATTGAGCATTCCTTGGGTATATGCCCAAGAGTGCTATAGCTGGGTCTTGGGGGAGATGGATTCCCAATTTTCTAAGGAAGTGCCATATTGATTTCCAAAGTGGCTGTACAAGCTTGCATTCCCACCAGCAGTGGAGGAGAGTTCCCCTAGCTCAACATCCTCTCCAGCATAAGCTGTATTCTGTCTTTTTGATCTTAGCCACTCTGACAGGTGTAAGGTGGTATCTCAGCATTGTTTTGATTTGAATTTCCTAGATAATTAGGGATGTTGAGCAATTCCTTAAATGTCTTTCAGCCATTTGAACTTCCTCTGTTGAGAATTCTCTGTCTAGTTCTATAGCCCATTTCTTAATTGGACTGTTGGGTATTTTGATGTCTAATTTCTTGAGTTCTTTATATATTCTGGATATCAGCCCTCTGTCAGATGTGGGGTTGGTGAAGACCTTTTCCCATTCTGTAGGCTGTCGCTGTGTCTTGTTGACCATGTCCTTTGCTCTACAAAAGCTTCTAAGTTTCAACAGGTCCCATTGATTGATTGTTTCTCTCAGTGTCTGTGCTACTGGTGTTATATTTAGAAAGTGATCTCCGGTGCCAATGTGTTCAAGAGTACTTCCTACTTTCTATTCTATCAGGTTCAGAGTAACTGGATTTATGTTGAGGTCTCTGATCCACTTGGACTTAAGTTTTGTTCACGGTGACAGATATGGATCTATTTGCAGCCTTCTACACATTGACAACCAGTTATGCCAGCACCATTTGTTGAAGATGCTTTCTTTTTTCCATTGTACATTTTTGGCTTCTTTGTCAAAAATTATATGTTCATAGGTGTGCGGGTTAATGTCAGGATCTTCAATTCGATTCCATTGTTCCACATGTCGGTTTTTATGCTAGTACCTAGCTGTTTTTATTACAGTAGCTCTATAGTAGAGTTTGAGGTTGGAGATTGTGATGCCTCCAGAGGTTGTTTTATTGTAAAGGATTCTTTTGGCTATCCTGGGTTTTTTGTTTTTCCATATGAAGTTGAGTATTATTCTTTCCAGATCTGTGAAGAATTGTGTTGGTAATTTGATGGGAATTGCGTTGAATCTGCAGATTGCTTTTGGTAAGATCGCCATTTTTTGCTATGTTAATCCTGCCTATCCATGAGCATGGGAGGTCTTTCCATTTTCTGACATCTTCTTTGATTTATTTTTTCACGGACTTAAAGTTCTTATCATATAGGTCCTTCACATGCTTAGTTAGAGTAACCCCAAGGTATTTCATATCATTTGTGGCTATTGTAAAGGGTTATGTATCTCTGATTTCCTTCTCAGTCTGTCTGTCTATTGTATATAGGGGGACTAGGGTTTTTTGAGTTGATCTTGTATCCGATGTTGCTGAAGGTTTTTATTAGCTGTATCAGTTCCTTGGTTGAATTTTTGTGGTCACTTATGTATACTATCATGTCATCTGCAAACAGGGAGAGCTTGACTTCTTCCTTTCCAATTTGTATCCCCTTAATCTCCTTATGTTGTCTTACAGCTCTGGCTAGAACTTCAAATACTATATTGAATAAGTATGGGGAGAGGGGACAGCCTTGCCTTGTTCCTGATTTTAGTGGTATTGCTTTGAGTTTCTCTCCATTTAATTTGATGTTGGCTGTTGGCTTGCTATAGATTGCCTTTATTATGTTTAGGTATGTTCCCTGCATTCCTGATCGCTCCAAGACCTTTATCATGAAGAGGTGTTGGATTTGTCCATCAATGTAATACACCATATAAACAAACTCAAAGAAAAAAACCACATCATCATCTCACTAGATGCAAAGCAACTCATTTTATGTTTATTTCTCTTCTATAATCCATACATAGATGTCCATCACTCAGTTGTGGTGACTGTATTTATAGTGTTTGCACTTGTGTGACAGAGCAAGAAGAGATATTCTGGCATACTTCCTCATACAGTGTTATATTGAGTGCAATAATTAGCAGAAGAGAGAATACTATTTCAAGGACTTTGGAGGAAGCAGAGGAAGTGACTTTAAGGTGGAAAACCTGAAATCTATGGTCAGTTTGACCCCCACCTTTGCATCAGAAACCTCTGAATTTGCCTTTCTTCTCATAGGGACAATAGATTCCTTATAATCATGTTCTCACAAATTTGCTAAGAATATATAATTCTATTTGTTTCATGAAAAAAATAGGAACAAATATGTTTAAATAGCATAATAGGTGTGCAAGACAAATAAGAAAAATCTATTTCTATGTTTTATCTTATAAATTGTTATTACAGTTTTGTTAAATGAATTTCATCTGCTTCATTATATATTCCCATCACCCACAATGGCTAGAATAGAGTAGACACTCAATATTGAATGTCTAATTAATGAGTTATTATGTTACCTATATACTAGGTTACATATGTCCTCTTGACCTAACATAAAACAAAAAATATACAGCTGATACAAAAATATTTTTTAAATTTTGTGTGTTGCTTTATTAATTAATTACCTAATGCATCTAAAAGTCAACGTTTTAGTAAGTAAATCGGAAATTAAATGGCAGGCATAAATTACTTCTGACCAAAAACCAGTTACACTAAAATGGAGTACTAAGACTATTTCTTGTGATTTTTCCTGATTTATGTGTTACAGTGAATTGTAGACCTCAAATCAGCATGCATGGAATGGACTGACAAAAATCTAGTGAAATCTGGAATCTCTAAACCTACATTCCATATCTGGGCAAACGTGCATGCCTTTTCTGATACCTTAGACAGTCACACGAAAGAGGCACATTCAGGCTCACAAAACTTTTTTAAAAGGATTTTCCCCAACAGAAGACTTTGGTGAAAGAATTGTAATAGTACACAGCTTTCTTGAGAAAGGGAGACTTCTTTATTTAAAGCAACATTTGTAAATGTGTTAGTAAACCTACCCATGCACCAGTAATATTTCAAAGGATGTCTTCATGTTATAATTTCAAAATTGTATTAGGCAGATTTTCATTTCCACCATATAAAGCTTACTTGTATTCCTCCCTAACAAAGCAGTGGAGCCAGGTGTGTGTGTGTGTGTGTGTGTGTGTGTGTGTGTGTGTGTGTGTGTGTAGACCAGAAGCTATTCCTGGTTCTCCTCCTAAGCCACTGTCCTCTGCCTTGTTGTTTTTGAGACAATCTCTCTCTCTCTCTCTCTCTCTCTCTCTCTCTCTCTCTCTCTCTCTCTCTCTCTCTCTCTCTCTCTCACTGGTAGGGACCTTGTCAAGTAGGCTGGGTCCAGAGCTGTGCAGTCTTCTCCTCCCTAGTGCTGGGACTGTGAGCATATACTTCACTCCCAGTTTGTTTTCCCTGTCACAATTCGGATTTTTGTTTGTTTTTGTTTTGTTTTCATGTTTGTACGTTTTCTAAACAGAGAAAGGAAGAAAGGGTGGGTGTGGAGTTGGGTGAGTGGGGAGATGTCAGAGGTGGGCAGGATCTAGGAGGAAAAATTATGACCAGAATACCTTAGTAGAATTTTTTTTTTCTAAAACAAAGAAGCCTCCCAATTTTTTATCTTGGGACTAGAGAGCAAACTAAGCTGCTCATAACTGCAAAGCAAGCACTTTCTTGGCTATAAATCTCATTGTTTAATCCTTATAATTTTGTGTTACTTTTTACTAGATATCAATTGCATTGTTCTGATTTGGGGATCCATGAATCCTGAATTCTTAAAAACATACTTGTTGTTGTTGTTGTTGTTGTTTTTGCTTTTTTGAGACAGGGCTTCTCTGTGTAGTTTTGGTGCCTGTCCTGGATCTTGCTCTGTAGACCAGGTTGGCTTCGATATCACAGAAATCTGCTGGGATTAAAGGCATGCACCACCACCACTCAGCTAACATACTTCTTTTGAAGTAAGCAATTGGCAAAGATCCTCAAACTGCTGTTAAAACCTAGCCTTTACTGGCCTCGTTGTTTATCCTATAAATACAGGCAGCCAAGACTCAACCTTGAACTACTATTAGCTCTCCTGCAATCACTTCTCTCCTTAAATGTAGTGGTGGTTTAAAAGTAAGAGCGCCCTTCCAAAGCCAGTGGCACTATTAGGAGGCATGGCTTTGTTGGAGTAGGTGTAGTCTTGTTGGAGGAAGTGTGTAACTGTGGAGGTGGGCTTTGCAGACTCATATATGCTCAAGCCATACCCAGTAAGACCGCTCACTTCCTATTGCCTTTGTATGGAGATGTAAGGACTCTCATCTCTAGCACCAAATCTGCCTGCATGCTGCCTTGCTTCCTGCCATATCAATAATGGACTAAACCTCTGAACTGTTAAGAGAATCCCCCCAATTCAATGTTTTTCTTTGATAGAGTTGCTACGGTCTTTGTGTCTCTTCATAGCAATAGAAACCCTAAGACAGAAGTCATCTTCTGGATTTCTAGTCTTTTCCTGCCCAACAGCTAGCTCCACTGGACAGACTGCATCAATTGCCAGCTGAGGGGAACTTGGCCACTCAACCTTTTAGGTCACAGTCCAGCTGTCGGGCTGGGGTCATTTGGAGGACACTTGTAGCAAGCTACCACTTCTTGGTCTTTGCAAGAATCCAGAATATGAATGACCATTTCTGACAATAATGTGGCTTGGTGACCTCCAATCCAGTCCCTTATTTTCTTAGCCCCTCTAATACAAATAACCACAATTTCTTGTCTTATAATTTTCTTTTACTACCTACCTGGAATCAAAAACATCTCTATTTCTCTCTATCTCTTTTCCCTGGGAAGCTTAATTATCTCACTGCCATTACAGTTTCTGAAAGAAACTTCTACTACAAATTTATTACCCGAGCCATTCACTTATCTCATAAATGCCATTTTGAAAGAGGACCTGTTCTTACTATTCTTACAGAATTTAGAGTTTATCTCTGGAGAGAGGAGTATGTTTTTTAGTATGATCCTCCAAGAAGGTGAAAAAAAATAAGACCTCATCACCTAAATTATTCCATTACATCAAAGGCTGACAGTTCAATTCTCTGCAGAGAGATGTAAGGTCAAGCCACACAAGGCGAACTAGCAGATTTCAACATAACATAATTTGGTGAGGATGAAGGAAGGAAATGTAGCAGATCATTCTAGCAGTTTCCATGAGGACAAACAAGTTGCCCTGCAGATATTTGGTGTGTGTGTGTGTGTGTGTGTGTGTGTGTGTGTGTACCCTCATGCATGAACATCAATGTGTTTATGCCTTTAAGGATACATTGCCTGTTAGATGATACTGTCATTTATTTTGGAACTAAAGACAGTAAGAAGAACTTACTGAACTTAAGAATTGTATCCAAGGGGTTGGGGATTTAGCTCAGCGGTAGAGCACTTGCCTAGCAAGCACAAGGCCCTGGGTTCTGTCCTCAGCTCTGGTGAGAAAAAAAAAAAAAAAAAGAATTGTATCCAAGACAGGTAAGAGCAACAATTAACATGAGTAACTGAATAAATGCAGAAATACAGCCTTCTGAATGTAAAGAAAGAAAGGTCAGACTCACAGAAAGAGTTACTGAGGGTGAATGTAGTGATGCCCATATTTTTTTTTTTATTCATAAGAGTGATATATTCTGATGGTGGTGTTAAGTAACAGGTAATAGTTTCAAAAGCATACAATATTCAAAATAAACTTTGAAGTCATTCATTAATGTGACAGTATGTGGATGCCTGGCACTATATGACACAGCATATTGTTTAAACCATGGGTAACATACTAGTCCACACAGCAAACATGTCTGATATTTCATGGTAAACCATTATCACATGGCAATGAGAACAGTGTGCTATGCTTGAAAAATAAAGTGAAAAAGATTTACCAATTTATCATCTCTCACACCTCTTTTATCCAGTATATACCTTTTGAACCATTAATTATTTCATATTATCTATACTCATTATCTTCATTTGTATTTCTTTAGATAATATTATTGCTTTTCATGTTTCTGTCTTCAAAACCCTCCCCAGTGTTATCTGGTCCTCTGTGCCTCAGGAAAGTGGCTGCATCTTTTAGAAATGGAATTCTGAGTTTTCCCAAGACTTGGTGAAATTTGCTGAGTTATTTAATTTGCAAGCAAATCTCTTCCTATACGTTGGGAGGCTTAATTGACAGTTCCGGCATCAGCTCAGGAAAAATAAGACTCTTTCTCTTTTTCTCAAAAATTTCCTCTTATGGCTGTTTGCTGTTTATCACCAGGTGACAAGCTTATGCACTTAGATGGAGAAACAGCTTAACTACAGTGCCATTTGTGGCCTGTGACTGCCTGGGGCAGTTGGAAATATCTCTACTAATGCCTCTGAGAAAGAAAATCATCAGTCAATCTCCCTGGAAAAGCTACAGAGACAAAAATCAATCACTGTAAAAGAGCAAAGAAAAATATCATGTACCATAAATAAACACTGGCAGTGCTGTATTAAAAAGAGGTATGTATTTATTTTTTAGATTTATAAGACATCACCCCTCCAAAGAATCTGCACTGAGTATGTGCACTTAGGACAAAGATGTGAATTACAAAACATTCAAAATTCGAAGCATAAAATAATTATTAAGACAAAACAGATTGTTATATTTAAAAGCCTCTTGCAGATGAGGCAGGCATATTTGGGAGGCATATGTAGTTGGTGCTTAAATGCATTTTGTTACCTCACACTGTGTGTGAGTGTGCATTTTAATAAGATCACCAAAGACTCAGAAATGTTTGGGAAATTGGCTTGAGTCCACATATCTTTAAAATTTATGGTCTTCCTCACTCTACTGTGGGAAGCCAGGTACCAGTTGGACTTTTAGGAGTTTGCTCTTCTCCAGAGGATACAGATTTCAATTTCTGCAAAGTTCAACCTGCCTCAAGACAACCTTCCAGGTCTACCACCTTGTAAATCATAACTCAGCTCTCAAAAATATTTCTTGGTTTCAGTCCTTGTACCTTTGTGCTTTTATAATTTCAAATGACAGCATCGAATCTTCTAATTTCTTTCTTATGTTGGATAAGGTCTTATGTTGGAAATGCTAAGTCCTCAAAATTAATCTCTGCAATTTAAATCTGTTAAAAACAGAAAGAAACAGAATCAATAAATGCTTCAAAGTGAACTGAGAGAATCACCTGACACAGGAAATTGTCAGCTTTATCTAACCAGCATGAGGGGAGGAAAGAAATGTAAAGAACGTGTGCATGCAGCTGCTCTTTGGTGAACAGTTGAAAGATTAACATAACCTCCCCTCTCTTTACTTAAAATCTAGATTTAGTTTCTCCTGTTAATTATTTATAAATAAGGGATGATACAAACTGGAAGAGAATTACTTTCAGCAAAGGCATCTTTCTTCCCATTTAGAATTATCCGGAAATGAGTGACACTTATGCCAAGAAGCTGGAAGTTCCGAGTGACCTCTGTCATCACTAACAGGCTGTGGTAAAACAGGCATTCGATCAAGCAATGATAAAATCTGCCCTCCAAAGCTTCTGTGGGCAGGTTTCCCCACTTGGGACCTTCCTACAATCAACATTCTGCAAGGCTAGCAGAGGAATATGAGTGAGGGTGTGGAAACAATGACTGATTTAGGTGAGCTTTGCTACCTTAAAAATAGTTTACAAGCTACCCTACCAAGCCTCTAAAGGAGTGGTCACCTGATAGTCTGTGGGGGAAGGAAAGGGCAAATTATAATTTCTCTCCCTTACCTTAAAGAAGAAATATTTTATTGATTTTTGATATTTTCTTGGTTTCATGTATAAAGACCAACTATTGAGAATATTCCCACAAAATAGAATAGAACTGAAGAGCTACACATAATTCCTGATTTTTGACTAAGAGCCAAGAATACACACTAGAGAAAAGACAACATTTTCAACAAGTGCTGGTGGTCAAACTGGATGGCTGAGTGCAGAAGAATGCAAATAGAATAATTTTATCACGCTGCCCAAGACTTAATTCCAAATGGATCAAGGACCTCAACATAAGACCTGACACACTGGATGTGAGAGAAGAGAAAGGGAGAATGGTTTTGAACTCACTATCATAGGAATGAACTTTCTGAACAGAACACTGACAGTATGGGCACTAAAAACAGTTAATAAATGGGACCTCATGAATCTGAAAAGCTTCTGTATGACAAAGAACACCATCATGTAGGCAAAATGGTCACCTACAAAAATGAGAAAATATCTTTACCAATCACACGTCTGATAAAGGGTTAGTATCTAAAATATAGAGAGAACTAAAAAGAACTAAACACCAAGAAAACAAATGATCCAATTACAATGGGTTGCAGAACTAAATGTGGAGTTATAAAAGAAGAAACACAAATGGCTAAGAAACGAGGAAATGTTCAACATCCTTAATCATCAAAGAAATGCAAATCAAAACCACTTTAAGGTTTCATCAGACACCAGCCATAACGGCCAAAATCAATGAATAATGGCAGCTCATGCTGGCAAGAATTGGGGGGGTGGTGGGAGTACAAACTAGTACATCCATTATGAAAATCAGCGAGGTTAGTGGTTCCTTAGGAAGCTAGGAATAGATTTAGCACAAGATCCAGCTATACCACTCTTGGACATATGCCCCAAGGTCCCTGCATTCTTGCTATAAAGATACTCGCTCACCCATGTTCATTGCTGCTCTATTCATAGTAGCCAGAAATTGGAAACAGCCTAGGCATCCATCAGAATATGAATGGATAATGAAGATGTGGTACATTCACACAATGCAATATTACTCAGCTGTTAAGAAAACTGAAATTTTCAGGTTAATTGATGGAGCTTAAAAAAATCATCCTGAATGAGGTAACTCAGATCCACAAAGGCAAATATTGTATTTTTTCTCTTATATGTGGATGTTAGCATTTAAGCTTTTAATATGTCTGCTACAGTTCCAATAACCACAGAGGTTAGTTACCTAGTAAGGGATCGGAGGTGAGTAGAGGATCTCCTAAGGAAGGAGAAACAGAATATAATATTATGGAGAGATAAAGGGGTAACTTAAAGAGTAAGGGGATTAAATAGGGAAGCATATGGGAAGGAAGGGTAAATGAGGGGTTGTGTGGAGGAACAATTAATACTAAATGCCACTTGAAAAGTCATATGGAAACCTACAGAAGCTTCCTACAACATATACATACATATATACATACATATGTATGTATATATGTATGTATGTATGTATGTATCTGCAAAAATACAAAAACTTTTGCTTGCTTGCTGTTGGCTGCTTATTGTTTTCTTGTTTGCTGATTGCTATCTGCCTCTGCAGCCTCGCCTCCTCTACTTGCTCCTCCAGGGTAATAAATCTCATTTCTGCTAATAATTTGATCTGGGTATGTCCTGTACCAAATCCAAGGGGGGCGTTCTCTCTTATAACCCTCACCCTGAAACATCACATGCTATTGCTAATTCTGTTGATTGCTCTCCACACCTGATGGTAAGGCCCTATTTCTGAAGAAAACATTTATTTATGTCATCAAACAGGGAGAAGTTGAGCTAGTGCCTACTGACTACTATTCAAAGTGCTTGAATGTCCTCTCCATGTTACCACCAGAAGAAGAGAGAGGAAATCATCAGTATCACTCTGCTACCTACAAGAGCAACCTGACTGCAGGAAGTTCTAGTATAGTAGTGGCATAAATGTTATTGGCATAACCAACCACTTTGTGACTGGATTTAAGGCCCACTCCATGAGAACGGACCCACACCTGACACTGCTGAAGTAGTCAAGAGCCTGAGTCCAAGGTCAGGGGCCTAGGGAAAACCTAACACTAGTACTCTGCTAAAGGAACATAGAAAAACTGACTCCTATGACATACTGTAATGCCAACAGCTTAATGCCTCATTCAAACCACATTAGAGGCTTCATCTTGCAATAGATGAATTAAGACAGAGGCCCACAGCTGGATAATGTGAAGAATGAGAGACTTTGGAGTACTTGGTCCTAAATGGGATATCCTCATCAAACCCTTCCCCTCAAGGCTTCAGCATCTATGTAGAAGAGTAGCTAGAAGACTGATGATGGTCCAGAGCTGATGGTGTCTCCAAGGAAACAGTGTCTTCAGCTTCATGAATGAACTCAGAGACTGGCAGCACACACAGGACCTGCAGCAGTCCAGTCTCCACACAGAGACAGGGAAGAGGACGTGGGGTTCCACACCTAACTGAGAAGCCATTTGCTTCTGGCAAAGAGAAAAATAGTGTTCTGTGACAGAATGCCACTGCATATATTAGTCACATTCCAGGGCAGCCCCTATGCCAAGGAATATTCACCCAGCACAAAAGAACTCCATGGTGTTTTTTGGTCTTTTGCTTTCATTTTGTTTTGTTGTTGGTATTTTTATCTAATTAGTCTGTTTTCTTGTTTGTTTTGACTTTTTGTGGAGTGTTTTCTTTGTTCAGGAGAGGAAAAGAACATAAAGTGGATGGGGGGGGGAGGTAGGGAGGATCTAAAAGGAGTTAGGAAACAGAAAAACATGATGAAAACATTTTGCATGAAAAAAATTAAGGAACTTAATCAAGCATCAAGGTTGAAAAAGATTACATGTCTTTCATAAGTATTTTATCCAATGAGTACAGATTTTTGCACTATGAAAATGACAAGCATTGTCATAGGTAATTTCTTCACACAATTTAACATGCTTAATAATAAATTTAACTTTAATGTATCAAAGCACTGAGAAATGAATATCCAATTATCTTCATGTGATTGAAATAATAAACATAGGCAAATACTAAAAAAAGAAAATCTCACAAAATTTAGAAATTTGCAGAGATATCCATATAAAATAGATATATTCATAATTTTTAATTGAAAATAGACTTTAGTCATACAATGTATTGATACGATTTCCCCTCCCACAACTCCTCTCAGATCATCCTCACCTCCCATTCACTCAAACCCACTCCTTTTCCTCTTCTTTCTTATTGTAAAATAAACAGGCAACTAAAAGAAACTGATAACAAGAATAAAATAGAATAAAATAAAAACCAACAAACCAGAATAGGACAAAACAATGAAAAGAAAAAAAGAGCCAAAAGAAAAGCTCAGGAAACATATATAGACACAGAGACACACACATTGTGCACACAGAAAACCTACAAGAACAGAACCAGAAACTATAACATAGAAACAAAAGACTTATAAAAAAGAAAAAATGATACTCAGACAAATAACTATGAGGCAAAGAACCTCCAAACACACCATTTAGTTGGTTTTGCATTGGACATCTACTGATCCTGGGCCTGGGGCCTGCCTTTAAGTGTGGTTTGTATATCCAGTGAAACTCCATTGGAGAAAACTAATTTTCCCTTTGTGTGTTGTTATCAGTTGAGGATGACTTCTGAGTTAGGGATGAGAGATCATGTCTCCTTTCCTTCTCAGTGCTGGGACCCCATCTAGCTTAGACAAGTGTGGGCTCTGTGAATGCTGAATGTTTCTGTGAATTCATATGTATATCAGTCCTGTTGTGTCTAGAAGGCCTTGGTTCCTTGGTGCCTTCCACCATCATTGTCTCTTCCTGTCTTTCCCATCTCTTCAAGAGAGTTCACTGATCCCTGAGGTGAAGGTTTGATGAAGGTGTGCCATTTAGGACTGAGTGTTCCAAAGTTGTCCAGTAGTGGGTCTCTGTATTTGTTCCCATCAGCTGCAGAAGGAAGCTTTTCTGGTGATGGCTGAACATGACACTGATCTACGATTAAACATAGTTACTCCTGTGCTGTGGAGATGGCTAGTTTGGGGAAACCTTACCATGGAAACATGCATTTGGTGACTCACAGATTTAGTTTTCCAATTTAGTCCTCTTTTCTTTCAGCCCCAGACTAAAACAGACAGCATTCTTGGCTTCTCCATGAGAACACTTCATTGTTTTCTGTGAAATGCTTCTTTATATAAACTTTCCATTATCCTTTCCTAGTAGCTACATATCTAGTTAGGGTAGAAATTTAGGAGTAGCCCTCTTGTCCATACCTAGAGTCTATCAAGACTTATTCTAACACATTTCCAATTATTCCTTTCCATACCCACCATTAACCTCCTAACTCCATGTCAGTCATGTGGTTTCCATCGATGACCATGCTCCTCCAAATCACTTCCTGCTGACTCATCTAGGTTCTCTTTCAAATGCACTTTTGATACTTGTCATGTGATCTTTTGACAAGAGATAGTAAATTACATCACCCATCCATCTGCTTATTTTTCCAAGGCTCTGTCATCCTTGAGTAGCATACAGTGGTTGTTTCCATGGACATGTGTGTGTGTGTGTGTGTGTGTGTGTGTGTGTGTGTGTGTGTGTGTTTCCCTGTCACTTCCTATGCTTCAGCCTAAGATGGTCTTACTTCGGCTTCTTTTGGATCTCAGGCTGAATCCCACTTACTTCAGGCAGTTTACTGGCTGATTCCTCCTGCTCAGGCCTCATCAATAAGACTGTAAATACCCACCTTCCTGAATACCATGTTCCCACCAAACCCGGCACTCACCACCATATTAACACGTTCAGTGTTTTTCTATGGTAATGGGAATTGAACCTGAAGTCTTGTGCTCAGGATTTTTGTCAACACTAAGCTAAATTCCCAGTCCCTAATTAAGAGTTATATATTTTATCATCTTCTTATATAATTTTAATTATCTTGTTCCTAACTGTTTTATTCTGTTTTTCCCTTGGCTAGACTACAACCTTTAGGATAAGGTTAGAAGTTTTTCTACCTTCTTGACTGGGTCTCTAGTAAATGATAAGTAAAAAGACAACAACAATTAAGAAAGTGATGGAGAAAGAACATTTTGGGTGGTGAGGAAACCTAGTAACACATTCTGCTACAGTGTTCAGGTGCTGTGGAGCACCGCGAAATCTCAGTTGCTAAGCATTTCTGACCTGATAATGTCTGCATTGACAGGTTGCCTCCCTTGTGGTTCTGAATCATGACTCTGCTGTTGTTTGGGGAAATTTAATGTATTAGAGAATGGGAAAGAGAGCCAAGGAGTTGCAAAAAATGTTGCAGTACAAGTCTGGTCATTTCATTTCCATTTGTGTTTACTAAATCAGTTCTCTTGTATGGCCTTTGCTAAGCTTCATTCAATGACCAATCAATGTCTTAATTTATAATGAATTTAAAAGCCTCTTCACCTCTAGTTCTCACCTTAATAAACACTACCAACACAGACCTAGGTGCTTAACCTGAATATGAAACAGATTTACCCCCGTACCACCCAATTCATCACTGTTCTGTTCATTCTACCTATGGAACACTGGCTTTTCTTCATATTTACTGTTGCCATGATATAAGCCACACTCACTTTTCTGTGGTCTGCTCAATGTCCTGAATTGATTCATATTCTTACCAGAACAATTCTCCATGTGATAGTGCCAGTAAGCTTCCAGAAGCGTTAGCTCCATCACTAACGCAAGAATTTCCTCAGTTCTAGCCCTTTGCCAATGATGCTTTAGCTACATGAAAATCCTTTTTCTCCATCTTTTCCATTGGATTATGGCTTTCTCTTTTATAGAAATGATGATCTAGTATTATGTCAAGATTTCTAAGTAAAGTGTATGTGTTTGTGTTGCTGAGATAGTCATTGGATGAGGACTCTTTGCTATCTGTAATCCAAAATTATACTTGATTGATTAGGGCTACCTTTCACAAAACCACACCCCTCCTAGAGAAACTTCTACCCAGTGACTTCCAGATGTATGCACAGCCAGATGTGTGCACAGCCAGAATGCTCTGCCAGGCTTTCTTGCTTTGATTTGAGGACAACTGGGAACAACCTCTGAGGTCTAGAATCTCTGTAGGATTGACCGAGCAACTGTTGTACTATACTCCAATTCAACCTCTGTCACGATTTCCTCACTGCATCATCCTCAGAAACCTTTTCCAGTCAACCTCTTCAGGGTAAATTTCAAAATCTGCTTCAGAAAATAAGGTCTATGATGTCTTCTGTCTAATTCCTCAATATATAAGCCATCCCTCAGCCCTGTCACTCTGAATACTTTTTTCATCATGACACAATCATTATGCACAAACTCAGTCTCAATTTCCAATTCTACAGAATGAAACTCTTATAAGGGCAGGGAACACCTTTACTATATGATATGTAGTTGGTAAATTTTTTTAAATCCACCCATTTTTTTCTTGTGGTAGACATTAGCAAGCCATCTCATGTTGAAGTGTTCTTCTATTTCCAGATTCCTTGTAAAGACTCCAAGGGGTTCGTGTTACTAGCAGAGCAAAAGGCACCAGGGCTGGGACTGTCAAAGCCCATGTAGAAAGCTACAAAACCAACATCCACTGCTGCAACCCACATAATTTATAAGAGTCTGGGTACAGCTCATGAATCAGCACAAGAACCTGGCTTCAATCCTAAGCACTGGAAAAGAAAAGCTTTTTTTAAAAAAGATTTACACAAATTGAACCAATAGTTAAGGTAACTGAGGTCTCAAGATACATGTAAACACAGACCCATTTCACCTCTGACACATCAGCACAGAGACCAGGCAGTAGCTACACAGAAGAGCATAAAATAGTTTCCATTTTCATTTCTATTAAGAAAGAGATGGCAACTGAAAACATTTTTCATACTCCAGCCACAGAATACACTTTTCATATTTCAGCCAAGTCATGTGCCTGTACACAGAGGAATTTGATCCCTTTCCTGGAGTCACACTTTATATCTAGCCTAGCACTGCTGATGTAGTACATCTCAGTCATTTTGGGGTTGATTAATATGCATCTTAGAAGTCATCTCAGAGAACAATACTCTATTGTGAGAAGAACTAGGTTTTCACCTTCTTAAACGAGTTTCCCAGAGAAAGGCCATTTAGGTCCAGTTTTCATAATTATTACTTAGGCCAGCAAGTGTCTCAAGGTCCTATCCTCCACAAGTTTAATCAACTGAAATATTTAGGTCTTCACCTTGGACTTAAGCTTTACATCCAATATCTTTGAGTGAGGGTGTGTGGACAGAAGAAAGTTCTGTGGATTTCCAAGCAGAACATCTTGTTTGAAAAGGAAAGGGAGAACTATGCTTTACATTTGTGGAGTTTAAAATAATGAAAAAATTTTAATCAGAATATAAACTGGTTATCATAAAGTATTCTTTGTAGATGTATTCAGGAGCATATAGGTTTCCTCCATCTCATCCTGAATATAATTGTTCTTTTTTGGCAGCAAATCAAATATATATATATATATATATATATATATATATATATATATATATATACCACCTTATTGCTGAGGATTAAATCTAGACTAATTCATGTTAAAATATTAATGATGTTAATACTTGCTACAATGGACTTGAACTTCCTACCCTATTTCTAAAGGATATATAGTTTTTATAATTAGCAAGCATTAGTTTTACAAATAGGAAAAACAATAAAATGATGTGCTTTCTTTATGTAGACAATAAACTCTTCAGATAATCTCTGGCAAGCATTTGGGGTAAACTTATCTTTTAATATTTAGTATGTTGTGAATATTTTCTTACTATTTTTCAGAAGTAGAATTTGTATGTGATTTTGCAAACTGAGTTGAGATTTAATAATTCATTTTCACCAAGAAGAATACATTCATCTGATGAAAACCATGACAACCAAAATGTAAATTCTGATTGGCATTGCCAAACTAAAAGAGCACATGTGAACTGTGTGTTCTCTAGCCAAGATGAGACTGATCCGCCCATCATAGTTACACCACAGAGGAAAACCATGAGATGCAAAGATGTTTTCTAGTTTCCTACTTCTGTAATAAACTCAAAAATTCTCTGACAACCCTCTTAGAAGAGTAGAAATAAGAGTAACATATAGTTAAAAATATGGCTGGCCTGGAGAGACAACTCTGGGACAAAGCACTTACTGTGTTTGAATGTGAAATGCTCCCCATTGGTTCACATGTTTAAATACTTAGTCCTCTGCTGGTGGTGTGGTTTGGGAAGGTTGTAGAAACTTTAGGAGATGGAAGCTCACTGGAGGATATAGGTCACTAGGGGCGGGTCTTGTGCTCCACTTCCTGCCACTGTAGATGTTACCAGCCATCTGACACTCATTCTGTGTCACCTTCTCTGCCATGATACAGTATATACTTTCAAACTGTGAGTCAAAACAAGCCCTCCTTTTCTTCATTATCTTCCTGAGTCATAGTAACCAATACAATACTTGCCTGAGCATCCTAGATCCAATCCTCAGCAATACAGACAAAATCATGATAAATGCAGAGGTGAATATTGCCATCTTAAGAATTACTATAACACTTTATATGAATAATACAGCATAGGTTCAAATATCAGGGAGCCAAACCTTTCCCTTAAAGGAATAAAATTTTTAGGATGCTCATTATTAGCTACATCAAGACATGTAGCTTGTAGAATGCAATGTACCTGTACACCAAAAGTAAATGCTTACTTTTACTTTTATACTTCCTATACCTTATAATTTAGAAAACACAGTTTAGTTTATGTACTCACAATAATGGCTATTATAAAAGGAAATATAATTTAAGACAAGTCAATCATTAGTTTTGGATTTTTGTATCAGAGAAGATAGTAAAAGAATAAAATGTGGAAATATTTACTTATTTATTCATTCACTCATTTAACAAATATTAAGTGACCTATGCATACTTCACAGGTGCTAATGATAGCTCATGGTTCTTAGAAAGAAAACCAGGGGCTAATTACAAATGCCCAACCAACATAAATGCTCTACAGAGTCATATAAACACTGCTCATGTCAGATTGCCTAAATGTGTTTAGTTTGCTCAATGCATTTGATAAAAATGCTGAAGAAGAAAACTTTGTGATATTGATTTCTAATATTTACAACAACAAAATAATACCACTGTTCCTCTAAAAATTGAGCTAAATATCTCTCTACAAAGTTCCAGAGTATTGCAATACCCAGGAATGACCTAAAGCCAGACAGGTGTGGATGAACATTTGTTACTATATTAACCAACAGCTGAGTTGGGTCAAGTGGGACAATGGATCAGTGAGGACCTTAATCCAGGGGCTTAGTTACCAAGAGGTCATGGGGAGGTTAGAGCGGACAAGCTCAGGCTTTTTGGCATTCTGTTGACTGTTCTTTCAAAAATCTAGTGTTTATATTAAAAATGGAGCTTTCTTTTCTTTTTACTTTTTTGTTTTATGTCTGGCTTTTATTTTATTTCTAAAAACTGGAGTTGGCTGCATAAAGGGGGAGCTGAGAAGGAAAACATAGCAACGTGGGGTTTTTGCCTATTTTTATTTCAATGTTCTTCAATTCAGCTTTGTAACAGCTTTCAGCATTACAAAATCATCATATATGAATGTATTTTTATAGTCAAGAGTTAAGACTCACAGGCTGGTAACTGTAAACAGCCTAGTTTATGAATTAAAAAGTAACAGGAAAAAAACATACCGTGGGCTATTTCCATGCCTACAACACTTCTGCCTGAAATAACTTCAAAAGGTCTATAGCACTTTATGGTTAGTTGTATTTACTAAAGATAATCACAATGTTTTATACAGCACATACTACCCTACAAGTTGATCTCAACATTTCTTTAACTAGTCTTCCTCTGTTTCATCTGCCAGCTTGTTTCTAACTAGCTCTTATAACTTAAACTAACCCATGTCTAGTGATCTACATGCTGTCACATGACTGGTGGCTTTCACTTCTCCTGCATGTCCTGCTTCCTCTGTGTCCCACTGGAGACTCACCCTTTCTTCTTCCCAGAAATCTCTCTGTCCAAAAGTCCCACCTATACCTCTTGCCTAGCTGCTAGTCATTTAGTTTTTTAACAAACCAATCACAGTGACATATTTTTACACAGTGTAATAAAATATCTCACACACTTCACTTCACCAACAAAGGATGGAGTCTAATGTTCCCCTCATCTTTCTGAGTGGGCCTCCATGACTTAATTGATAGAATTTGACAGAAGTTAGGGTTCAGGATTCCTAAGGCCAGGTATTATGAACTTTTGCAGTCCTACTTGGGCCTCATGGAGCACTCACTTATGAGAGATGCTTTTTAGAATCAGCTACCTGAGATAGCCAATCTTCCTAGAAAAGTGATGAGGAGGGCTTCTAGTTGACTCAATAAACTGACAGCCAATATCAAACCATATCCTCATTCATTTAGCTCTTAACATTGTAAAATCAATCATGGCCAGGAATTCATGTCATAGTCAGTTTAATCAGTGGGAAATTCATGCATGATTTCATGACCATAATATCCAAGTGACTTATTCACCATCCACAGTTGGGGCTAAGCTTATAACATAGCACAATCATCAGATAACAAAAACCAAGCTTCTGCAAGTTCTTTGTGTACCTTTAAATTAGAACAAGGGGAGCTGGATAGATGGCTCAGGGGTTAAGAACTTATGCTGTTCTTCCAGAGAACCTGAGTTTGTTTCACAGCAGTCATGAAAGGCAGCTTTTAACTGCCTAAAATTCCAGCTCCAGGGGATCTATATTAAGGTTCAATACCCACTCCCCACACATGTAATTAAAAATAATAAAATTAAATGTTAAAAATACCTGAATGGAGATATAAAACTGAAGTAGAGATTAGCATATTATATCTGTAATTGTCCCATTCTTAAATAAAATAAATTTCAAGATCAAAATCAGGTAACATTCCTTGAATTGTACAGTTTTTGTTGGTATGTTGTTCCGTTACAAAGGCCTATCAAGTGTAGAACAGCATCTAAACCATGTAGTAGTCATTCCAAAGAAGGATGCAGCTTCTTTGACCACATTGTTCCACAGCTCATAGTGAGGAAAAAGTTGTGTGCTGCCAACAACCTTTTAGAATATCGAGCATGCACAATTGAAGTGTGAGGTTCACAACCAAAAGAACTTCAGGGGTGAATTGATAGCACACAACCACCTAGCTGCAAACATGTCTATGGTTTATGGGATTCTTGATCACTTTATCTTTTCAGTTTGTGTGTTGTCAATTAAGTCCAAAGGACAAGAATATATGAATCTGATGTTTGGAGTTCCTACTCACAGGTACCTTTTCTCCTCTCTTCTGCCCACAGCTCTCCAGCACAGTAAAAGCTGTGCCTTGCTTGGTGGCACCTGAAGTGGAAGTGTGAGCACAGGCAGTCTCCTCACCTATGTGCCTGTCCTTGAGTGGGTTGCCAGCCCCACAGTGTACTAGGTCTTGGACTCTTGCCCAACCTAATCCATGTATCTGACGTCAGAATTAGAAGTCCTTTGGGAGTCACTTATTCATCTTCTGTGGGAAAGGCAAGTGGGTTTTCTCTCCTGTAGGTTGGAGCTTATGCTTTTCTTTTTGCTCTTAGCCCCACAAATTATGTGTAGGTGTCCCTAGTCATTGTTGCTTCAATGCATCTACCAACACTTGATGAGAAGTTACTGGTGCACAAACTCTGGCAAATCTGCCTGAAGTAGCATTATGTTTCAATTACATGAGTGTGATTGTTAGATAATAGCATCAAATTGCACTAATCACTCAATCACATATCTCAACAGAGGTGACAAAACACAACTGATGTGCATTAGTTGGGTGGCAGGTAAGTTGACAAGAAAGTACAAGTCAGGCAGGAAGAGGGTGAGTCGAAAAAAAGCTGCCTGGAAACACCCAGGTTCTTTCCAAGTAGGAAACAGAACTTTACCTGAAGGCAGAATAAAAAACAAATGCCAGGCAAAGAACAGGTAGAAAACCCAATAGAATGGTTTTTAGTCTAAGATATATACACATCATAACAAAACCCTGTGATTAAAAGGCTGTCATCATAGTACGGAATTGCAGCATTTGATTTTTTATTGTAAGAATATCTATTTATGACAAATGGCTCAGTTCCCTGGAGTTGCCCAAAATGAGGGGTTCAACCTTATTAAAGGTCAGTAAGAACTCTGATGTCACAACTAAGATGACACTGATGTTTAACACAGCATTAAGAGTTGCTCATATGATTTACCCCAAGGCAAAATTTGATATTGTAAAGTGCTTGTCAACTTTGGAAATGTTCCAAGTGTGTGTACGTGTGCATGGGTGTGTGTGTGTGTGTGTGTGTGTGTGTGTGTGTGTGTGAGAGAGAGAGAGAGAGAGAGAGAGGTCAGACAGTTTCACTTCCCAGGCCAGTGTGAAGTTGAGGTTTCAGCATATCAAAATATTTCATTAGCATCACATCACAGAAACCTGAGATTGGATGATGAGATGAGATTTCTCAGTTCTCCTGGCAAGTTCCAACTTTTTTCATGGCTGCCATTTGCGGTATTAATTTGGAAAGGAAAATACAGTAGGAAAAAAAGTTAAGAAACATAAGGTGCATGTTTCTTCACATCACAGCCAATAAACTGTCTCCAAAAGAGACTGGCAGATGCTCCAAAGTGCTACTCAAACAAGAGGCAGGGACCATGAGAAGCCTGCCCACTCCCACCCTGGATGCTGGAACAGAAAGGAAGTCATTTCCTGCTTTTCCCACTCCTTCACACCTCCATATGAATAGGAAGTAAAGATAAAGCATCCTGGGCCACAACTCCAATTGCATAGCTAAAAACAGCATGTCCCTAAGCCAAGAGGAGGCTGTCCTTGCCTTTGATTAATTAGAATACAAATCCTAAGAGGATCGTGTGTGTATTCAGGACTAGTCAGGATTGCTCGGACAACATGGGAACAGTTCAGAAGATAAAAGATTCTGACACCAAAGCAAACACGGAGACCCAAGATCCTCTCTTTATCCTCATATCAAATATGAGAGCCAGAATCTGGAAAAACTTCTCCAAGGTCACCTTCTCACTATAGCCACATCAGAGGGCTTCTTTTAACCAGCATAATTGTTCTTCCTGAGAACCAAGTCTTTAGAAATGCCCAAGCATGAAGAAGGCATCATATTTTGTATGATTTAAGTTACCATTTAGCCTATGCCACACTAGTGTTTTATCTGCCACTCAGAAAAATAAAACTGTCAACTATGTTCCTAAGATATGGCAACAGTTAGGCACAGCCTAGTTCCAAAGCCATTAAAACATGAAAAATG
The DNA here is from genome assembly GCF_903995425.1 of Onychomys torridus. NCBI lineage: Eukaryota > Metazoa > Chordata > Mammalia > Rodentia > Cricetidae > Onychomys > Onychomys torridus. Next base: position 11,440,503 of record NC_050448.1, read on the forward strand.
CACACTTCAAAACTGATGTAATATAATGCTTAACATCTCTAAGCTGCAACTTCCTCACTCATTGCTCATAGCACAGTGTGGACAGAAGCTGATTCTCCTTGCTGAGGCTGGAAAGGGGTGAAGTGAGGCAATGAGATCACCACATTACATCAGGTTTCACTATTATTTCTGCTATTATCTCTCATAATCTACTGGAACCAAGTGTCTTAAGAACCTGTCCGACAGGTTGTGGGAGGATCATTCCATATGCCCACTTGTCCTTGCAGCCCATTATCAATCTTAGGAGAGTCTCACTAGAAAGCTAGTGACAGACAAAAGTCTTTCCCCAGCACAGCGGGTTTGGAGAATTACAGTGTCACAGACAAAACCACCAGAAATGGGTCTGGTCCCTTTGTGGCTTTCTCACAGGGTCCCTCTTTAAAGCTTCAGCTGCCAAACTTCTGTCATGGTCTCTGAGTTGGTTACAGCCAAAGGATATCTGTCTGCATGTCCTGATTCCTCACAATCCTTTCCTACCCTGTGTGCTGCACTTGCACAGCATGCTCTTTCCATGAAACACTACACCTGACTTGCATATGAAGGAAAAAGGGAAGATGGAAAGGGTTGAAACCTCACATACTCGTAAAACCTTTCAGATGTTGACTTGAATCAAATTATATCAGCTAAGTAAACCTATATTTCAGGTGCAAAAGAAGAAGTTGGTGCTATTTTCCTGCAAGTGAAACATTCACTCCAGGCTGAATGCCTTTGAAATGCTCTTGTAAAAGTGTGATTGGTATCAGCTGTGAGGACAGGGTGACCAATATAGAAATAATGAGACGGAGAGGCCTGCAGGCAGAAACACCAGAAAGACTATGATGAGTCTGTGCATGACTGAAGATCAATATGTTCAGAAGATGATGGAATGGGCTTCAATGAGGGAGAAAAAAAATTGATTGAGATAGTTCAAGTGCATGCAGGACGACCAAGAGGGACTGAGAACCGGACACCTGCCAACACCAACATGAGTGATATGGTGATACCCCCAACCCTCGGGTGCTTGCCTGTGTGAGGCCAAGATAAAGCAAGGTGTGGGTGTGAGTGAGGGAAGGTCAGTTTTTCAGAATCCCCAGCTCTGCATCTTCAGACTTCTTTTCAACCATACAGTCAATACAGCTATGTTAGCTCTAACATGAGGACACATTTCTCCCACACTTGGTGCACATAGTGTATTTATCAAACCTTGGAAATAATGACTAAACTTTCTGTCTCCTAACCAAATATCCATGCTAGCAGATTTATATCCATTTTCCCCCTACCTTGTGCTGTCGTTCTTTCCATTAGAGGCATTTGTGAGGAGCTATACACCAGGGCTTTCGCTTTGAGACCTCTGCCAACTGCACATCATCTGTCCCAATGATCTGCACCCTGCCGGTAAAAACTTCTTCACTTAAAGCCATTATGAGCTACTTTCAGACGGATAATACTTCATTCATACTGTGAGATTTCCTTCCTCAACTCCCTCAAGGTGCACAAGATGCACTATTTAAAAACAAAAATGCTGAGTAAATGGCAAATCCCCTCATTTGTGGATGATAACTCTGAATTGAGGTGACAATGCTCACCTCAAAACTGTTTAATAAAACACCGATGCCAGGCATCAGTGAGTTGTTAGTCAGGGGAATTCAAGAGATTCTCTCAAACAATACAGTCCATTGTTGTTTCCCCTGGTGCCTTCTTGAAAACGACAGTAAGACTCTGTTGTTGAAGACACCACTCACTGCAGACACAGGATTTGGAGGAGTTGATCTGGCTCAGAACTGGAAAACTGTTCACTGAGGACCAACTCCCATAGTTTCAGAAGAAGCCACCCACAAAAACTGCCAAGAGAGTAAAACAATCAAATTTTTATCTTTGTAACACCAACCATTAGCAGCATGGGAAGTATTCAGAAAGCTATAATAGTAACATTTATATTCTTAGAGTAACCAGTGGTCACCTAACTGGAATCAAAGGCCATTCAATAAGAGAGACTCCATGTCTGAAAGTGTAAATTTAGCTAATAACCTGTGGCTGGTAAAGCCAAGGAACCTAGAGGAGAGCATACTATTATCAGTTTTTTAACTAGTACAGTCTCTAACTGCATCCTTACACCAACAGGGGAGTGTAGCTCAAACTCCTCATTGGAGAAGTTTCTTATTTTTATCTCCAGCATACAGAAGTCACTACAGAAAGCCACAACATGTCAAATGGCATAGATTAAGTGACTGGGATGCCAGTCCCCAATTAATACATTGGCAATACAACACTAACAATTATAAGGAACGTTGTAGAGGCGGCATCGGGGAGGGGGTTTGTAAGAGCAAGAGGACCAGAGCTGCTGCCACATAATAGTCTCTTCTAAGACAGTAAAATAAAATAAAACCAAGATACAACAGAGGGAACAGAGGTGGATCTGGGAGAAGTTGGGGGAAGTAGTGGAGGGAGAATAGGATCAAGATACATTCTATAAAATTCTCCAAGAATTAGAATTATATACATTTTCTTCTGCTACAGTAAGTTATGAGTTAGAATGAACTTTCTCTCTTTCTCCTTATCCTTTACACTTGCATAGGAAAGATCTTACAAATTTTAAGATGACCATGTGATAATATTTGAAATACTTACTTACAATCACAGAAATCATCAAACCCCCCCCCAAAAAAACAATCTTTAAATATACTGTAAGACATCACAAAATCAGAATAATAGACTAAATATCACACTTGCCTTGTTTAGGCATGTTTTCATGGTATTATAGGGATCAACTGTATTTTTTACCCTAATTTTTTAAGAGTAAAAGCTATTTTAATTGAACAGGGCTTGACTTCCACTGTGAAAAATAAGCAATTATTAGTCTTCAGTGGGAAAATATGCACGACTGTTTCAGAAAATGTATTTGGCTTTTGACTCTGCCAAATTTAAATACTATAGGCTATTTCAAATAAGTATATTTATAATCTCTGTCTACTAAACTAAATTCTGTTGTGTTAGACATTAAATAGCAGTTTATTAGAGGTGACATACTAAAGGTAGTTAGCTTACCATGACTGTAACAAGGTAATTGATATATGTCAGCTTAGCAGGAATCAAAGCTTAGAGCTCACAGTTTTGGAAAGTTTAGTCAATACTTGATTGGCCCAAGCCATAGTGACAGCATTCATTATGGTGGGAGAAGCAGAAGACCAGGCCTTGCACCTCATGGCCAGGAACTGGGGAGAGAGAGAGAGAGACAGAGACAGAGAGAGAGACAGAGAGAGAGACAGAGAGAGACAGAGACAGAGAGACAGAGAGACAGACACAGACACAGACAGGGTCTCATAAACCCCTTCAAGGGTACATCCCTATATTCTAAAACTCATTTGTCTTTGCTACTGCTCTACTGTTCTGAAGAGACATCATCACCAAGGTAATCTATAAAAGAAAGCATTTAAATGGGGGCTTGCTTACTCATAGGGTGAGTCCATTACCGCCATGGCAGGGAGCATAGCAGCAGGCAGGTAGGCATGGCACAGTGTACAACTTATTTACAATCAACAGGCAAAACTAGTGAAACAGTTCCACCAACTGGGGACCAAGCATTCAAATACTTGACTTTATGAGGGCCATTCTCATTCAAATCACCATATGCTTTCTTCTCTCATGTGTCAAAGGTGCTTTTACTTTCCCATGACAACACATTGAAAATTAGATCTATTAACACATGTGCATTGGGGGTCGTCAAGATCCAGACTTTAGTAAGCATCTTTATTAGAACATTAGTTAAAGAAAGCATATCAAAAATAGCCTCTGATTTAAGGACTCATAGAATAAGCATGAGCTTTCTAAAATATCCCTTTTAGGAGCTCAGTGGTAGAGTGCTTGCTTACCAAAAACAAGGTCTAAGGATGTAGCTCAATGGCAGAATACTTACTCAGCATATGCAAGGTCCTGGATTGGATTACTGGACACAAGAGAAAAATCAGGTACCCCCTTCAGCTTTCTGATTCTCCAGTTCATTCACTATACTTATTCTCTGTACCTTGCTGTTAAGTCAGAAGATGCATGTATCTTCATTATGTTAGTATTCTACATACAACACTTCTGGCATCTTGTTCATTGCTCTTCTACTTGAAAGTCACAGAATTGTTTAAACCTTGTTAAAGCAAATAGGGAGATTATCAGAAATTATAAAGGGAGAATGACAGAAATCTGAGGAAAGAGGAAACCTGCTATAGGAGTGCAGAGCAAAGGGAAGGTGGAAAGCACCTGCCCCCTCTGTACCTTCCTGTGTCCCTACCCCTGCTCTCTGTCTCTGGCTTCATCTTTACTGATTCTCACTGCTATGAATAATGTGAATAATAGGGACCCTCACAGAGCACATTCAGGACCCAAGTTTATGTGTCCTCATTTCATGTCACCAGAGAAGTGAGAGACAAGTTTCTTAGATTCAATGACTAAGTTCTAGAGAAGAGAGTTGGCCTTGCTTGAAGCAGATACTATTACTTCCTTAAAAAATCTGTTGAGTGGAGAGCAGGGTTTCCTGGACTCAGTGGATGGTGGAATGAACACTTTAAAACATAAACGTAGGGCCTTATAAACCCTTCAAAGTCCACTGTGCCTGATCCTTGTGTTATCTGGGTTCTCAACTCTTCCAAAACACATCCAGATAACTATCACATCCCTTGTAATATGTTGCTTCCCATTATTGCACACCCAAATGCCTAAATTATTATTTCTGCCTCAATGCAAAGTCTTTTGAACAAGTGTCTTAGTTAGGGTTATCATTGCTGTGATAAAACACCATGGCCAAAAGCAAGTTGATAAGGAAAGGGTTAATTTGGCTTATACTTCCACCTTGTAGTCAGTCACTAAGGGAAGTCAGAGTAGGAATTCAAACTGCAGGAACTTGGAGGCAGGAGCTGATACAGAGGCTGTGGAGGGGTGCTGCTAACTGGCTTGTTCCTCATGGCTTGCTTAACCTGCTTTCTTATAGAATGAGGGGGCCAAAAGCCCAGGGATGGCCCCACTCACATAGGCTGTGCCCTCCCACATTCATCATTAATTAAGAAAATGCCCCCACAGGCTTGCCTACAACCAGTTGTTGTGAAGGTATTTTCTCAACTGAGGTTCCCCTCTCACAGATGATTCCAGCTTGTGTCAAGTTGATATAAACTAGCCAGCCAGTTTAGCTTTTCTTTTTCTATTAGTCAAACATATCTCGCAGTATAGAAGAATGCATTTGTCATTATGGAATTCTTTTTGTCTCTGTTATGATAGTTCTGAAAATAATAGCCTCACCCAGCATGGGAACCACCTATTCTTGGCCTCAAAGCTTAAATCAATGATGTATTGCTTCTCAAAATAAATTGCAACTGTAAAGAAAGCCTTGAAAACTGTACACTAACATGCATCTTTTATCAGTATTTTAGCATCAATTTTGTCCTTCCTAAACTGAAAAGATCAGTATCTTTATTTTTCAGATTTGTGTGTGTGTGTGTGTGTGTGTGTGTGTGTGAGAGAGAGAGAGAGAGAGAGAGAGAGAGAGAGAGAGAGAGAGAGAAGGAAGGAAGGAAAGAAGAAAAAAAGAAAGAAAGAAAGAAAGAAAGAAAGAAAGAAAGAAAGAAAGAAAGAAAGAAAGAAAGAGATAGACAGACAGACTGTTGGTATTTGTGTGCCATGTTGTGTACATAGTAGTCACAGGACAATTCTGGAAACTAGTTCTTATCTTTGATCTTATTAATTCAGAATCTACCTTACTGCTCTGTTACTCTAGCCTTTGACTTTATTCATCCAGAGTCTACCTTACTGCATGGTTATTCCAGCCTTTGACCTTATTAATCCAGAGTCTACCTGTTATTTTCCAGCTAGCTGCCTGATTCTTTTGTATCCACCTCTCACCTCAGTCTAAGAGTGCTGGGACTGTAGATGCAGCAAACTCCATCTAGGCTCTGGCACGGTGGTGGAAGCACGACTCCTTTTACAGTAGCAGATTAGTAGGCAAGGAGGCTGAAGCTAGATTCCAGATAGTCTTCAAAGCCTTCCACTGGTGAGGTCCCAGCTATATCTTCCTCCAAATGGGAAAACAAGCACTCCCAAAACAAACCTACACAGGACATTTCAAATTCCAACTTTAATGGTAGACATAATCCAACTTCTCTGGATTTCTCACTTCCAAAACTGTAATATAATACATGAATGATGGTTTTCACCTGAAAACTCCAATGATTTTAACAGCCACCACAATACACAAATGCACAGATGCATGTCTCGGTTCATGGTGTCTGGTGGCAACAATTCCCAGGAGCAGAACAAGTGAAACTGAATCCCAAGTTGTCTTCTACCTACATTGACATGATAAGCTTTTGACTTCATGATACTTAAAATAATCAGTAATATGACTACATGACCAAAATAAGTACTAACACTAAAGCTTGTAGTATTCAAGGCTATTTTTAAAACAATTACAACTAGTGAGGAAAAATGTAATTATATTTGAACATCATAGAATATCATGTCCTTTAAAGTATAGTCCATAAGCTTAAAGTTTAAGCAACATCATGTTTCATGATAATAACGTGCTGAGTAGAAATTTTAATGGATTTCAGGAAGACTAGGTAACCACATAATAGCAACTGTGTAGGCACTGTACATTATAGCAATTTCCAGAGTTTATTTACAAGGCCTGCAAAGAAAGCAAGAGAATAAGTGAGCAGCTATCTACAAACAGTTGCACTAATTAGGCATATGTTCATCACCCTGCTATTTAAGAACATCTGATAGATGTATTCTACAAAATAAACAGTACCATATGCCCAGCAGTGGCCATTCCTATGTGCTGTATGAGTCTGAGAAACTCACAGTGCTCTTTACCCAGACAAAACTCAGGTGTTGAAAGGTCTTTATAACTAATAGAAGTGTTATTTTCTTATTAGTAAAGCTTGATAGAACAAATGGTTCTTCCTAGTAGCAAGAATCATTCAGCATTAGTGTGACTTAGAAACAGGTATAAGAAAATCTAGGCTGAACTGATTTGAAAACAAAAGAAATACATTTGAATGAAAGACTCTGCTAGGTAAGCTGAACAAAAGCTTTGGATCTCATAATCTTCTGCCCTAGCAAATGTGTCTTAGTCACCACATTGCCCTGGAGATACTACCACACCCATATCTACATGATTAAACTTTTGGATGAAGCCGGCACTTGCAGTCGCCATTCAGACTCTTCCAGACTGTTTAAAGGTGAGTCACTCTTCATGGAGACTACTATTTGCACAACACCTTCCAGAATGAATTTGCTGGGACTGTTTGAGCATTTCCTTTCTCCTACAACAATTATTCCTTTGAAAAGAGCCACAATTTTTTTTCTTGAAGTACTAATTATGGAAGTCAAATAGATGTCATGGTGATGAAATTTCCACACAGTTTCCTTATTCAGTAGTTCAGTCTTTAATTGCAGTAGACCTGTTATTCCACCTCTGGAACGATGCCTGAGAACATCTGCCAATCAAGTTAACCTACTAATATGAAGTTGCCAGGCTGCAAACTTGACTTGCTTTCCAGCTAAAGCAGCACTGTGCTTGTGAACTTATCAAAGTCAAATATGAACCCAAACAAATGAGAGAGATTTGAAAACTCAGTACTCCATGGCCCCTTGGCATTAAATCAAATAACTGAGCCCAGGACACTTCCTGAGTTCTATGGAATAGCACCTGCTTGAGCTTTTTTCTTCCTGCTGTGAATTCTTTGTCCAAAATGGCTACTTTCAAAGCCATTAAACTTTTCAGTAATTAATTTTGAATTGTCAAGGGGGATTCTGAATTTGAACAAATACAGTAGTAATAGTCACTGACTTAGATCTTTGGCTAACATTTTTCTTGGATACTTTAAATACTGCTTTTATTTTAAAACTCAAATGGGTATTTATACTTATTTTCTCCAATTTGCAGATGAGAAACAAACAAGCAAGTTAATTGGAGAGCTGCTCTGACTCCTTGTTCTCTATTACCATGAGCCTATGCACACTAACCAAGTAATAGTGTTAATATGGACATCAGTGCAAAGGAGCTGAGCCAGCTGCAAAGCATAGAAAGTTCAAAATCTTTCCACAAGCCTTAAATTCTTTGGCTCTTATGATTTTCTCTACATTCATGAAATATAAACTTTTTACAACAAAAACCCACAATAGTTTTAAACACTAGAATGCACACATTGGATGACCTCCAACTTATTGAAACCAGGTTTTATTTTCCGAACAAAATGTCCTTTAAAGTTCATAAATATTTAGGTGTTCACATACTCCCAAGGAGTGCTCATTTTTATCATTAAGATAGTTTCATGGTCACTGCATGTGTCTCTCTTAAAGTAAGTTCTTTTTTAACTAAAATTCTAGAGACTCTAGTTCTAGGACTAAGATGATTCAGGAAACCCTGGATCCAGGGCCAATGTGATGTAGCTGGATGATGGCTTACAAAAGCTCTAGAGTGAAACTGTCCAACTTCTTAACTTATTTTTTAAATGTCTTATTTTAGTGTGTAAGTGTTCAGAAGGCAACTGTTGTGGAATATTAGTTTCACTATGTAAAGATGTGTTGCATTTGTTTACCTTGACTGCCTAAGGCACCTGATTAGTCTAATAAAAGCTAAAGAGCCAATAGCTAAGCAGTAGGTATAGGTGGGACTTTTGGATAGAGAGAGTAAGTAGGAGGAGGAATCTAGGCTAGAGAGAGACAGAGGGAGATGCCAGGAGCCAACAAGCTAGACAGACATGGAGAAAGCAGGAATGCACGACATGAAGAATGTAAAAAAGCTAAAAAGCCCTGAGGCAAAATGTAGATGAATAGGAACAAGGTAAACTAAATTATAAGAGCTAGTGGGACAAGCATTAACCAAAGGCCGAGCTTTCATAATTAATAGTAAGTCTCTGTATCTGTACTTGGGAGCCGGTTGACAGCCCAAAGAAAATTCCTGCTACAGATATCCAGTGGGTGTTAGTTCTCTCTTTCCATCACATGAGCCCCAGGAAATGAACTCAGGTCCTCCAGCATGTAGCACTCACTTTCACTAGTGAGGCCTTCTCTCCAGCCCTTCTCCTTTTCTTTTATATGCAAACATGACTTATTTGATAGACACATACACTGTTACAAATTTAGAGGTTTTTATAATTTTCTTATATCTTCCTTACAATTTACATTTACTAAATATAACAGGAAGTAAGTAAATACTAAACATTCAAACCTCATTAATAACAATTACTGTTGATATTTTTATTCTTTCATATGGAGAACTGCTTTTAAAAACTACAGTATGATGTTACCGTGTTCCCTTTTTCACCCAATTCCTTGTAGATAATTTTTCCACAAAATTAAATATTATTTGGTGAAATATTTAAATGGATACTTAGTATGGTATCATTAATATGCAATTGTTGGACACAAAGTTGGTGACTTTGTGTTACCATAAAATGGAACTGCTAGGGTGAAGTGTAACACTTTGTGAAAAAAAAGACATATTCCTAGTATACTCATATATCCCACACCCAATACAGACTGGGCATTATATTTCAAATGTTTGTCAGTGTGAACTCCAAATTGTAGCTGTGTATCTAATCCATTGTCCCATATATATTCTTCATGCTGCCCACCTGATCAACACTGGCACACCTCAGAGCAGCATATGTGATCCACAGTGACTCAATACCAACACACATTTTATCAGCCCTTCCTTCCCCATCTTCAAAGTGCAGGGATAATGGGCTGAACAGGCCAGCTTGTGCAATAAGGTGGACAGATTAAAAGAAAAAGAGCACTTAGAGAAACAGATACTTTAAGGGGAAAGGACGCTTGTATGGCTAAGTGCACACCATGCAGCCATCTCTCTCTCCTTTCTCTTGCTGAATGGTGCTTTTACTGAATTGACAGAGAGGGCACGGGGTTCATAAATAGACTCTAACGGCACTTTCAGAGCACTTCAGTTCAATTATCATGAATTAACTTTAAAAACAGCATTAACTTTCCAGCATACACAGTGTACCCAAGAAAAACAACATACTTACGAGTTCCTTCTGTATTATTAAACTTTTCCCATTTGCTTGAAACCAGTAAGTAGCCTTTACAGAAAGGCTTCTAGCTCCACAGATGGGATGTTACTTAGTCTTCAGAATTTTGTACAAAAGACTGTCTCTGGTGGTTGACTGGACAGAGAAGCCTTCTGAGGGAACAGTGCAGTATGGCCAAATAGAAATGTCAAAAAATTATGTCAGAGAAAAATAAGTGCCTGGCTCTTCCACTTTCGTGTGCAGGGTGTGTGGGTGGAAAGGTATGAATCTCAATGGGTTAGTTTATAATCTGTAGTTATAATTTAACAGTTTTACTTTAAATATTTACAGCCCCCAAAATATTGGTTTCATTCATAAGCTTTCTTCTTGGCAGTGATACACTTCAGAGAGGAAAAAAAAAAGAATTAACAACATTAAAACAACAACAACAAAAATAAAAAATAAAAAAAAAAAACAACCAACAACAACAACAACAACAAAACCCACCCAAACTAATTTGAGGCAGGGGAGACGGCTCTGTGGGTACAAGCTTAGCTGTGCAGCCTGGCTACCTTCACTGTGTCTCTGAAAATGATGAAAGAATGCCATACAGTGCTCTGCTCCTGTAATCCCAGCTCTCCTGTGGTGAGACCAGCAATAGAGACAGGTGAACTACTCAGACACCATCGGGCCAGCTGGCTGCTGGCCTTGAGTGCGCCACACAGCAGCCAGTAGCATCAGAAGCAACAAAAGGGACAAAGTCTATAAAAGGGGGAAGGTGAGCCTCTCAAGAGTCCTCTGGCCCCTCCACTTGTACAGTGTCATCTCTCTCTCTCCTCTCTCCCTCCCTCCCTCCCTTCCCCTCTCTCTAACACACACACACACACACACACACACACACACACACACACACACACACACAATTTAAAAGTTGCAAATAGGCAAAGCCAATTCTTAAACTAGAGGGACTGTCAGAATCAGTTAAGTTTTGTCCTTCAAGCTATACATCCATCATGGTTTAGATGAGAAATGCCATTCACCCCTACCCCACCACAGGTATACATTTGAACTCCTAGTCTACTGCTGTGGATATCACTCTGTGTAAATAAAATACTGATAGGTCAGTAGCCAGGCAGAAAGTATTGGTGGGAGAAGTAGAGAAGAGAATTCTGGGAAGTGGAAGGCTGAGGCAGAGAGACCTGCCAGCTGCTGCCAGGACAAGGAAGATGTAAGGTACCAGTAAGCCACGTGCCACATGGCAAAACATAGATTAATAAAAATGGGCTGAATGTAAGAGTAAGAGCTAGACAATGGTAGACCTGAGCTAATGGCCAAGCAGTTTAAATAATATAAGCATCTGTGTGTTTATTTTATACGTGGGTAATGGGACTTTGGGGCTTGGTGGCACCTGAAGAGAAGCTCTCCAGCAACAGTCTACAGCTAGTGGAGCTGTTTGGGGAGGTTACAGAAACTTCAAGAGGGGCAGACTTTGAGGGTTTAGATTCCTGACACACAGGAAATAGGGCAAGAATATAAACCCTCTTTTTCCTGCTTCCTGTGTGCCTTTAAAATGTGACCAGCTAGCTGCTTGTTCCTTATGCTATGCTATGACTTTCACACCATTATGAAATCTAACCCTCTAGAACAGAGAGCCAAAATTAACCCTCTCTTCCTTGAGTTACTTTTGGTGATGGTATTTTGTCTCAACAATAAAAAAGTAACTAATCCAACATCCTACATATTCCTATACTTCATAGTGACTTCCTGGTTTCTCCAGCTAATGCAGCAGACAATTACTGTGGTGATGTATTGTGTCCCCCAATATACTGTGTCTCCCAATAAAACTTTCCTGGAGATCAGAGGAAATAGCCAGCCACTATATAGAAGTCAAACAATGGTAGCACACACCTGTAATACTATCACTTGGCAGGCAGGAACCTGTCTGGATCTCCATGAGATCAAGGCCACACTGGGAACAGAGCCAGGCATGGTGACACACACCTTAAATTCCAACACTAGTTGACTTTTGGAGGTATGGAGGTCCGTGCAGACAGACAGGTAGTGACAGTACTGGGCAGGAAGAGAAAGTGATGTAGCTGGACAGAGAGAGCAAATCAGATGGCAGAACAGCAAGGCATACAGGCGTAGGTAGACATACAGGGAAGTAGTTGCCTTTTGGAAGCTGTGGAGTTGGTGAAGTGAGGTTAGCTGTGGCTTTCCCTATTTCCCTGATCTCTCAGGTTTTCACCCCTATATCTGGCTCCAAGTTTTTAATTGATAAGACCATTTAGCAATTCATCTATAGTGTACATTCTATTCAGTTTACAGGCATTGATCTTTATTGGTGAAATTATTAAGGCCACTCCACGTAGTTAAAAGGGAGGTTTATTTTGTGGGGTAACTTACAAATGAAGGGATAGGTAGGTTGCAGGGTCTGGGAAAAGTATGGCGCAGTCTGGCAGTGTTCTCTGGAGAACTCTGCTTGGTCTACCTCCAGCATCCAGGGTCCCAGAACCAACCGAGAGACCTCCTCTCGATCCTGGGTCTTCTGCTTCCTTCCTCCACCCCGCCTTGTGGGCGTGACTATTACTGAAGCCTCAATGAGGTTGGGACTTCCAGGCCAATGCTGGGATGGCTACCCACTACAGTTCTTACCAAGTGCCTTAAACTTACAAGTTTTATCTGTCTTAGAGTTTCTGTTGCTATGAAAAGACACCATGACCACAGCAACTCTTTTTTTTTTCTTTTATTATATTTGTGTTTTAATTTTACACATCAGCCATGGGTTCCCCTGTCCTCCCCCCTCCTGCCCCCGCCCCCACTTTCCCCCATCCCCTCTCCTCCATTCCCATCTCCTCCAGGGCCAAGACTCCCCTGGGGATTCATTGAAACCTGGTGGATTCAGTACAGGCAGGTCCTGTCCCCTCCTTCCAGGCTGATCACAGTGTCCCTGTGTGAGCCCAAGGTTCCAAACAGCCAGCTCATGCACTAAGGACAGGTCCCGGTCCCACAGTCTGGATGCCTCCCAAACAGTTGAAGCTATTCAATTGTTTCACTTATCCAGAGGGCCTGCTCCAGCTGGGGGCTCCACAGCCTTTGGTTCATAATTCATGTGCTTCCATTTGTTTGACTATTTGTCCCTGTGCCTCTCCAATCTTGGTCTCAACAATTCACACTCTTACAGTCCCTCCTCTTTCTCAACAGTTTGAGAGATGGCTCAGCTGTTAAAAGCTAGGCTCACAACCAAAAATATAAGACCATGGAAACTCTTGAAAAGGAAAAACATTTAATTGGGGTGGTTTAGATTTTCAGAGATTTAGTCCATTATCATCATGGTACAACATATTGGTGTGCAGGCAGACATGAAGTTGAAGAAGTAGAGTGTCCTACATTTTTTTAAAGGCAAAAAGAAGTAGTCCCAGACACTGAAGTGGCTTGAGAATATATGAGACATCAAAGTCTGCCTCTACAATGACATATTTACTCCAATAAGACCAAATCTACTACAACAGACCATACCTCCTAATAGTAGCAATACCTTTGGGGGGCATTTTCTTACAAACCACCACATTCCACTCCCTGATCCCCAAAGGCTTATAGCCATATCATAATGTAAAAATGCATTCAGTCCAACTTCAAAAATTCTCAAAGTCGATAACAATCTCAAACTTATTTAAAAGTCAAAAGTTCAAAGTCTCTTCTGAGATTTATGTAATCTCCTAAATATAATACCCTATAAAATCAAAATAAAAAATCAGAACACATACTTCCAACATATAATGGCATAGGATATACATTACTATTAAGTAAGGGAGCATAGTGTGGAAATACTGGACCAAAGCAACATCAAAAACCAGCTGGAGAAACTTCAAACTCTGTATCACCATGTCTGATGTCAAAATGCTCTTCAGATCTACAACTCCTTTCAGCTTTGTTGACTGCAACACACTTCTTTCTCTTGGGCTGGTTCCATTCCTGTTAGCAGCTTTGCTCAGCAGGTATCCCACATCTCTGGCGTCACCAACATCTTGGGGTCTCCAAGGCAATCCAGACTTCACCTTCACAGTTTCATGCAACATCCTCGATGCATTCAGGAATACCCCTGATACATGCCTGGCCTCAGTGACTTTCCTAAGTCATATAGAGAAATTTCATACCCCCTTCTTCTATCCCTAATTCTAAATCCAGAACCACATGACTGAAGCTACCAAGTTTTGCTGCCTGTTGGGGCTGGAACATGCCTCCCCTTGTTCAATTACATCCTCACCAACTGTCTGTTTTTGATGGTTACCTTCACTGCTTAAAATTGGCTGTCCTTGTACTTGCTGTATAGACTAGGCTGTCCTCAAATTTAGAGATCCACCAGCCTCTGCCTCTGGAGTGCTGGGGTTAAAGGCATATACCACTACACCTGGTTCTAAGCTTTTCTTTAATTCCTTTACACAAGTTGGAAACTCAGCTGAGTGGGATCTTGCCCTGAGGTCATCATTCTCTTTATTCCATTTCTTAATCTGTTTATCTCCTTGAATCACAGGTCTTGGCTCCATTCCACTTCCTGGTGATCCTTTTCTCCTTAAATTTTACATTTTGTGATTTACCCTGCTCAGCTTGCTCCTTTTCATTATGAATATTCATTAGAGTTACCATTAATAACTACACAACATTCTATACTAGGCTGCTTTGAGATTTCCATTGTCAAGGGAATTAATCTTAAAGCTCTTCACTTTAGCCTCAGTCAGACAGGCAGACTTTGGACAAGGGCAAAAGGCAGCCACTTTCTTCACCAAAATATCACAAGGATGAATTGTAGGCAACATATTAAATTCTTTTCCTTTGAAACCTCTTGAGCCAGCCCCCAACAGTTCAAATCATTCTCAGCACCATTATCTTCCATGCTCCTATGAGTGTGGCCCATTGAGCAGGACCAAAGTCCAAATTCCACCGAACAAACACATGGTCAGCCTTGTCATAGCAATACCCCAGTCCCTGGTACCAGCTTCTTGGGGCTTCTATTGCTGTGAAGAGACACCATGACCTTAGGAACTATTGTAAAGGAAATTGTTAATTGGGGTGGTCTATATTTTCTGAGTGGTAGACAGATTTTATTCTTTGGGTCACTAGCTCAAAGAGACTTACTATTAAATATGAAAGCTCAGTTTATACCTTAAGCTTGTCTCATTAGCTCTTATAACTTAAATCAATGCATTTTTATCAATCTATGTTTTTCCTGGTGGCTTTTTACCTCTCTTCCACCTTGCATTGCCTATTTCCTCACTGTGTCTTCTGACATCTCTCCCATGCCTAGATTCATCTTTCATTCTTCTCTCTCTCTCCAGGAGTCCTGCCTAACCTTTTCCTGCCTACTTACTGGTCATCCAGCTCTTTATTACATCAGTCAGTGGGTACACAGACACATCTTTACAGTGTACAAAAAGATTAATTCACAACATTTCCCCCTTTTTGTCTAAATAAAAATGAAAGGTTTTAACTCTAACACAGTAAAACTATATACAATAAGAACAGTTGTCATGGTATTGTCTAATTAAAAAGGAAAGGTTTTTAACTCTTAACACAGTAAAACTATACACTAAGAACAATTATTAGATAAAAATTACCTTCACAATGTCCAATCCATATGTATTTGGCAAATTCAGAGAAAATACCCCATTATCTATGCTATCTCGGTAAGTCCAAAGTTTTCACCTAATTCACTTTCTATCCTAATTTGTATTTTCAACCCAAAATTAATTATTTTAGACCTCAAAACATTTTCTTAGATAAACAATTTCATGTCTCAAAACTTTATATAATTTACACCTGTTTTGTGAGTTTCTTTTATGAATTTGGTAGCAAGAAAATTGTTTTATTACAAGAAAAATAAGGTAACTGTAAAACTATAACTATTCAATCTTCAACTCTCTCAGAGACCTGAGAGGGATATACTATTACCTGAGTAAACAGGAAATGCAGAGCAAGCAACTTCCAAAACTATAGAAATGACAGAAAAAAAATGGCTTCCTGTACAGTCACCTAAGGTTCCTCTGGAACACTGGGGCTCCATCTTCAGCCTACAGGCCTAGAATATCCAACAGACTTTTCTGTGAAACACGAATTTTGAAGGACTATTCTACTTTGTCTTAGCAAAGTCTGGCAGTTATCTTCTTTTATGTCCTGCTGGTCCAATTTTGACAGTATTCTGTCAGCAGTTGAGGCAAGGGCAGTTTCTTTGTCCAGTGGCTAGCCTTGCCACAAATGAAAGCCAACTCCATGTGGAAGTTCTTTGATGCCCATCATCCTTTTTTGAAGTAGATTGGTGCTGCCCAAAGCAGATGTGTCTCACTGTCATGCAAAGCCTTATGTTATTAAGACATTTAAATTCAAAATTCTGTAGGTCCTTGAAATGTTTGAAGACCATATACTTAATTAAAATGTATCTCTGTATGGCCTTGAAAACATACCTAACATGACTATAAGTTTCACTGTTATAAATGACTAACTACTAACCTGTCTTTCTTCATTATCTTAAATAGTTTCAAGGACTAAAACTTTACATTACATTTTTTAAATGAGTTGTAGAGGTACAATACCTTAAATAAGAGTAGAAACATATATATGTATATAGTATAACAAAATAATCTTAAATTTGTATCAATAAACAATAATCCATACCAATGTGAAATTTTTGAGACTAGTAGTTTATTTTAAAAGTAGATTAAATAATCTATCCTTTTATCCTATCATTTCTTTACTATATCCCCACTTTTACCTATAGAAAAAGGTTCCTGAGTCTAATCTCCTTTATTTAGCTTTCTCCCTTACTATGACCAGCACCAATTTGTAATCAACCCCCCCAAATGATGACAAACATCCATAACCCACCAAATGACTAAAACCACCCACCCCACCTCTTGGGAGTTGGGTGTGTGTTCTCTAGACTGCTTCCTGCTGTCTTTGGTTGATGACATCTTTAGGGGACCTGAGAAAATTGTGATAATGTTCAAGTCCTGGGAAAACTATCCATAATATTTGTTGTCCAGTCACTATTCAATGGGAAAGCACAGGCTTATTGGCAGTCCTGGCTAGAATAGTCTGTGAGGCTGGATCATCTCAGCCAGCAGCCTTGAAGCTGTTCTGGATGTAAAACTCTGAGGAAACTGCAACAGGCACTTTGAGAGGCTGGATCACATGGGGCACCCATTTTCATTGGTGTCTGGTCCCCTTGCTCTCAAAATACACAAACTTTCAAGGATAACATACACATCTGCATTAACACAAATATGGACTGTGCATTGTACACAAGCCAACCAAAGAAGTTTTGTTGTTGTTGTTGTTTTATGTTTGAACAGGTAAAATACACATCACCTATCTTGTAATTTTCCTAGGTTTATTTCTGTATGTCTACAACTAGGATTTTCAGGGGGTCTCCCCTGATCAAACCTGATTTCTATCAAGTCTGAATGAATCCACAGCCTTTCATTTTCTGTGGAAACAAAGTATAACCTCTTCCCCAAAGCAATACATTTTCTGACTTCCAATTTAAAGTTAAGGCATTCCTAAAGTATGTAGGCTGGTTTAATTCAGCAGTCCCTCTTACAGTCTCATGTTTCTTAGTGCTGTAGTTCAACCATCAGCAATCAAAAAAATTCAGTCAACAAGACACCATACAGGATCCAGACTCCTTGTGTATTTTCCATCTTTACATGGCTGATCCTTTTCATATCATTTTATTCTCTCTTTAAAGACTTTATTTTATTTTTATATACTATTTTTCTATGACTATCCATACCCATTTTCTTTTCTAAGCCTATGTACATTTTTTAAACATAATATAACCTGTTTAGTGATTTCTTCCATCTGGATCTATCTTTGCTGAGTACCTGCAGCATTCTCTGACCATGTGAGAGAAATCTTAAACTACTATGTCACCTGCCATGCTACTCAGCTTAACACAAGGTGCTGGTGCATGCTGCTGGAAGCTGGCTCCAGCCCCCAGGCAGCAGCCAGTAGCCATGTCTCTGTACACAAAGCACCAACCAGCCTGCGAGACTGCAAGACTATAAAGTCACATTATTTCCTTGTACAGAACTTTTCTCAGCTTTCTCAAGCCCCATGTTTTGATATTTGAGCCCCACACTGGACACCATATGTAGACAGATTTTTTTTGAGATGCCAGCTCATAAAAAATGACCTAGAGATTTATTATTAATTATAAAAGCTCGATTTATAGCTTAGGCATGTCCCACTAGCTCTTGTAACTTATAAACTACCCAATTTATAATAATCTATGTGTTGCCTCATGGCTTTTTAACTCTCTTTCATCTTGTACCTTCTGTTTCCTCTCCCTGTTCTCTGGCATCTCTCCTGTTCCTAGATTTATCTTCCATGCTTCTTTATCTGCCCATAAGTCCCACCTAACCTCTTCCTGCCTAGCTATTGGCCATTCAGCTCTTTATTTAACCAATCAGAATGTGCCTTGGCAAAGACACATCTTCACAGTGTACAAAAAAGATTATTCCACAACAAAGAAGTTAAGTCCATTATCATCATGGTGTGACATGATGGTATGCAAAGAGACAGAGCTGGAGAAGTAGCCAAGTGTCCTACATTTTTGCTAGCATTAGAAAGTGGTCCCAGACACTGGCATGGTTTGAGTATATGAAACATGAAAGCCCCCCACTCTACAGTGACACACTTCCTCCAATATAACCACACCTCCTAATAGTGCCACTTATTTGGGGGACATTTACTTTCAAACCACCACAATATATAACTTAATTATTTTTTCCCAGATCTTTTCTCATAAAAATAAATGAAAAAAATAATTCATATATTTTGCTTAAAGAACAACATTTGCAGGAAGATGATACTGAATTGCTTTAATATCATAAGATAAAGTTGGGGAAGATTTTAAAAATGGAATGACCAATGTGCTTTTCTTGGTTACATCATTCTGATGCCATCTTACAGCTAGATCATAACCCTGCATCTTACAAAATACAGATAAAACAACTACTATTATCTACAGAGATGTTGAGTAATTGATTTCTAGGGATGTTCATTATTATTGCCTCAGACACAGCATTCTTATATCTGATTGTTTATGTGCCTTATACATTTTTTAAATTCTCCATGAAAGCCACTCTAATATCTTACAGTTTTCTCATTAATTGATGATTTTTATCTAGAGAAATGTCATCATTTCACAACACATTTCTAGGGCTTTTCCTGCTCCATAACTCAGCTACCCATGTCTGTGTACTGACTGGCAGCCTTAGATACTTCACTAAGTTGTTCAATGGTGAGTAACCATTCTCAGGCCTGAGGCACTGAAACGCTAGAGTTAGTAAATTAACTAGCACTATGGAAAAATGAATAAACTAATGAAATAGTACACATATTAAAATACATTTTGTAAGCTATAAATAGAACCTGGAAATCAGTGGTTTTAAATCATAACCACAATCAAGAAAGGAAAATATTCTATTTATTCTTGCTTAATGGAAGGATATATTCCAGATCCACCTCTTTTCATATATCTAAATATTAACCCAACCAGTACATGTGTTTCTTATCTTCTTTAAATTCACAATGCTTAAATTTTTCCTTGTACAAACTGATTTTAGTGTGTAAAAAAGAGGGTTCTTCATTATTCAGGATCAATGATGTAGCTGTGAAATTGTGAACGATGAAAAGAATAATAATTGATAAGGGCAAGTCTGTTTTAGAGATGATGCATAGGACAGGATGCTGACATCCAGGCTCCAATTGAATTTTCCATCAACACTGCCTGCATTGTTATGGGGAAGTATGCTTAGCATAGTCCAAAATTACTGTCAAGGTAGTACAACTATTTGTGGGCATGTGTCTGATACTCATGCAATTATTCTCAGAAGTCAAGTTTTGGGGCACACAGGAAATTACTAAGACCTGAAACTCACTATACAACTTCATAAAGCACACAGAGCTACCAAAGGTATGCACACATGTGGAATATACTTACACACACACACACACACACACACACACACACACACACACAAATAAAAATAAATCTTAGGAAATAACCAAATGATAGTGTTACCTGCTCCACCATTAACCAAAATATTAGATAAATAGCATGAAACATAGCAAGATGAAATGGTCATAAAGTTATAGATGTATAATTTCATCTCTGAGTAGCATTTTTAAGTAAGGGAATGTTCTCTCTCTACAGAGTATCATTAACTGTCTAAGTCTATTGTGGAAGTCTCCCAGAGAAGCTAAGAGTCATAAGGCATCTCAGAAGCAGGTGAACCCATAATCATAGAGGAAGTAGTAGTGGCTCAATAAAAAAATGTACTATACTTTATTTGCTGAGATTATGAACTTTCACTAACATGTTTTCAGCAGAACAAATATCTCTGAACTTTTTGAGAACACATGTAGGAAACAAACCAGAAACCACAAGTTTGCTAGACTTGCTAAGAATCTAAGCAAAATATATTGCAAACCAGAGACTTGGGTTCCAGGTTTTGGCCTACTACACGTATTCTTACAGGAAATGAATTTGTTCTCAAATAATTAACACTAAAGAGACATTCCTTTTTCTACCGAATTTATTTTTTTCATTTTATGTTTGTGTGAGCATATGTCATAGGCCAGAAAAGGGTATCTGATTCCCTAGAGCTGGAGTTATAGGTGGTTGTGAGCCTGGGAAGCAAATTCAGGTCTTCTACAAGAGTGTAAAGTGCTTTTAGGCACTGAGCCATCCCTCAAAATATCCCACACCCCATTTTTACTTAAAAGGCAGCCTTTGTCTCTTTCCAAAAGCTGTTGCTGGTCACAGCTCCACTGGAGGTAGATTTTCTTCTGTCTTCTGTTCAATATACTTACATCAAAGAAGATTTAGGGAAATCATAGAAGATTTAGGGAAAGAAGAAGAGGCCTGAAATTAACTATTCTTTCTTTGATTTGTCAGTTTCTTATTAATTATCAAGTCAGAGGACAGAGAAAGTTGATTCTTAAAACAAAGATAATCACTTAGAAAGCCCTGGAAAAAATAGGTAGGTTAACATTTCAACTGACAGGAAGTAGTGCAAGGGCAACCTTGCTGTGTAGGATCCTCACAACATGCACCCAAAGTTAGTGCTGCTCAGGCATGATTCTAATATCCTTAGAACATTTATAAAGAGCTGTTTTCCTTTGTGAGATGAATACACATTTACACTGATATCAGTGCTTAACAAGTAAAGGCTCTTGCCACTGAGACTGATAACATTGAAATCTATCCTCAGTACCTACAAGGTAAAAGGAGAGAATCAACTCCCTCAATTGTCCTGTGACTTGCACATGAGTGCTCATGTGCACATGCACACACAAATAAAATAATAAATAAAATGTACTAGCCTATTGGGATATCATCTATAAAATTTCATAAGTCTTCCTACATGTTTGTTTCTGCTCTTCTCTACAGACACTTAACACAAATGGTCTTTTTGTAGTTTCAGTTCAATTAAAAATTAAAGCTGGCTTTGGAGTTGAAGAATGATTCTCTCCTTCTTTAAACCCAAGCATATTGTTAAAAGGAAAATGCAAAATCTCTTTTTTTTTTCTGGGATTATAGGTGTGCAACCCCATGCCTGGCTGTTTCCTGTGTTGCTTTGAACTCACAGAGATCCGGATGCTAGGATTAAAGGTGTGTGTGCCACCATTTCTCGGCCTCTATGTCTATCTAGCAGCTGTTCTGTTCTCTGACTCCAGATAAGTTTATTAAGGTGCACAATATATTGGGGAACACAGTATCACACTCACTAGAACCTGGAGTTTCCTGATTAGTCTAGGCTTATTGGCTGACAAGCCTCCAACATCTAACCATCCCTGCCTACCCAATACTAGGATTACAATCATATCAGCATGCCCAGATTTTATTTTTTGTAAAAAAATATTCTTTTAATTTATGATACTTTGAAAATATAAGAATTGCATGACTTTACATAGGCATTTTCTTATTTATTCTGTTTAATATAAGGCTATAAATACTGAATAAAATTCAAGATTATTTTAAAATCTAGTATTTTTATCAATTCATTAATAACTTCATATATGCACACAATATATTTTTTATCATATACACTCTCCATTCCTCCCATTAATTCCTCCTAGATATACCCTCACACTTTAAACTTTAATTTTGTGTGCTCCTTCAACCCCCAATGAGTCCAGTTTGTGGTGTCTATATAAGCATAAGTGCGGAGTCATCCATTGGAAGAGGTACATCTACTATGTACTATTTCCCTAAAGAAACTAACTCTTCTTCTCTTAACAACTATCAATTGTCAATAGCTCCTGGGCTGGGGCTGGGGCTGGGGCTTCTAACCCCCTGCATGCTGGAATGCTGACTGGCTTGATGTCCTGAAGCTCTTATGCAGACAATCTCAGCTGCTGTGAGTCTGTGAGAACATCTATCCTGTTGGGTTCAGGAGACACTGTTTTGTCCAGTGCTTCCCAAACACGGACTCTTACATTCTTCCTCCCTTCTTTCACAACATTCCATGATCCTTGTGGGGAGGGTGACTGAATCAGAAGTCCCACTGTGGCTAACTAAGCATTTCACTCACATGTAATTTTTGATCTTTGACCAATTGTGAATTTCCACATAAACTTCTAGGCACTTCACAAAGGAACTTTTATGCTATGACCAAGAGATGCACTAAGCTATGAATAAGGTTATAGGATTTTAGAGAACAATTTGAGACTATGTCCATTAAGCAAAATAGTGGATTCATACCTGGAACCTATGAACTGCCAAATGGTGGGGTCTTGCTCAGTTTATAGTACCAGGTGTGTTTCTTCCTGTGTAATGGGCCATAAATAAAATAAGAAAGTACTTGTTTATTTCCAAAACACATGTGCATGTTTTGCACCTATGGGCATATCTTTTCAAGTCAGTTGTTATGTCTCCTGCAGGGTTCATAGCTATTTAAGACTATCAATGACATCTCTCTTTGTCTACATAGCAAACTACATAGCAAACTACATAGCAACTTTTGGTATTGTGCAAGGTAGCTATCAGGGAAGACATTTCCTGCTTCATACCTTTTTAATTTTTTCAAGTACAATGATGGAAGTTTGTGGTGTCCTGAGCAACAGGGTCTTACACTAAGTGTTGGTGGTCAACTGAGAGCAACAACAGCAGCATTTATTGTTTTAAGGGTCTTTGTAATATCCCTCATGTGTTGGTTTGAGTAGGTCTGTCCACCATAGACTCAATTTGTTTGAATGCTAGACACACAGGGAATGACACAATTAGGATGCTTGTTCTTGTTGGAGAGAGTGTGTCACTGTGGGGCATGCTTTAAGGACTGATATGCTCAAATTATTCCCAGTGTGGCACACAGTCTCCATCTACTGACTACAGATTAAGATGTAGAACTCTCAACTCCTCTAGCACTACAACTGCATGCATGCTGCCATGTTTCTCTCCATGACCATAATGTGTTAAACATCTAAAATGTAAGCTAGGCTCAATTAAATATTTTCCTTTATAAGAGTTGCCATGGCCATGGTGTTTCTTCAAAGCAATAAAAGAATAAGACGCCTAATCAAGAACTTAAGGAATGCTACCCCACACCTTTCACTGGGTTTTTATTCTTCAATCCATGGCTTCTGAGAGGAACATTACCTCTTGTGTAACATAGCTCCAGTTAAACTCATATGTGTATGTGTGAACACACACACACACACACACACACACACACACACACACACACAAAGGCTATGGGTTCTAGGGCTCACATTCAGGTCCTCTGATCATTCTGCTCACAATACCAAGCACCTTACTGACTGAACTGTCTCCCCAAGGCCATGTGATAGCATTTCTTGTCATTGGTTTAAGTAATCATCTCAGCTGTAATTTTTGAGTCAGTTAATCAAATATGCCAGCTGAGTTCAACTTGAGTTGGTTTTAAACTCAATATAATTAGACAAGAAATTTTAATTTAATTTTAAATGAAAAATAATTAAATGAATGGTCCTTGTAAATGTAATGTTCTGAGTGGTAGGTCAATTAAAATGTTTTGTAAGGTTTCTGAGGATAAAACAAATTTCCAAGTAATATGACAAATTTATAAATTGAAACAATTTCTAATATCATTGTCTTTAATTAGCCTGGAGTAAATTCATTGGCTTTTATAAATGGCACTATAGATTTCAAAACTATAATTTTTTAATATAGATATATAATTGAGAACTTTATCATCTCTTTTTCTTGTCTGAAATAAAACCACTCAAGATACATTATTTTCACCTTTACTTCTTTTTACTACTTCAAGATTTATTTGGGTTAAATTTTTAGGTCTGTGCAAACACTGTTTTAGATATTGTTATTTAGTTTAAACTTTTTTTGTACATTGTAGCTGAAGTATTTCTGTTCCCGCCCTGTCTACAGCTGTTCAGACCCAACTAAACACACAGAGGCTTATATTAATTAAAACTGCCCAGCTATCTCAGTTGGAAAAGCATGAGACTCTTAATCTCAGGGTCGTGGGTTTGAGCCCCACATTGTGTGCCAGATATAGCATAAATCTTAAAAGGTCCTATTAATAAAAACAAACCAAACAAACCTGGAGCCAGGTATTGGGGTGAACACTGAAAGGTCAGAGAAACAGAGCCAGTCATAGCTAACCTACAAGTGAGAGATCCTATTTCAAAAAAATAAGGTGAAAATCCCTTAGGAGGATACCAAAGTTGACCTCTCACCACCACATGCACACATAGCCAACTATATGTATGTGCACATGTGTGGATGCATGTGCACACATAAATACCATACACAAATGCCATCACAAATGACAACATAATGTTATGTAAGTTTAATGATGTTTAAACTTTTGGATGACCTCACTTTCTATGCCATAGAATTATTTGTGGCATTTTCTTTTAATAATTTGTTCACTATTTCAGTAATTAATATCATTCAAATGGAGTCCATGTATCATACTCTCCCACCCATCCCCAATAATATGGATATTCTCTCAAGTTCCAAAAACATAGTAAATAACCATATCACTTGGTTGAAAAGTAAGTTTCAATCTTATTTGTTACTGTTCTGTTTTTAGCTTAATTTTAATTGCCATAAATTGTGAGTGGAATTCTTATAAACATAAACATCATTCTTCTAATGGAAACATCAGGTTTTATTCAGAATGAGACATTGTCATTAAAGCAGAATTCTGTCAAGTGTAGGATGACCAGCTTAGAAATAAGCTGGCACAGCAAACAGCTGCACTGTTTGCTTCCAATAGGTGGAGGCAAATTAATTCTAGAAAAGCTTTTTGAAATTACATCTCTAAAAAAGATCACATGTAATATAGGAAATTTGAGAAACAAACAATTTCTTTTAAAAAAGTATAATCTTATGATCCAGAATCCTTATGAAGAGAAATAGAATCTGCAGGAATAAATATTTAAGTCACTGGTCAGAACTTTGTGGAGTGAATCTGGACATGAGGCCAAAATTCTTCTTTGGTGGATCTGTGGTGAACTGAGGTCCCAGCTTCAGATATAGACCTTGTTAGAAGTTGCTATTTCTGGAATATAAGGACCATCTGTAAGGACCAGACATGCAGTTTGAATGTTTAGTCACTGCTGCTGGTGCTGATTGGGAAGTTGTAGAGGCTTGGGGAATGGTGTAACAGGGGGAGGCCTGTCACTAGTATATGTCTTGGAAGGTTGTGATGCATCCTGAGTCCACTCTAGCCTCTCTGCTTCTGTGGATGCAGTGCACAGTCCTTCACTTCTTCTATTGCCAGGGTGCTCTGCTTCCAGAGTAATGGTCTTCAGCCTTCCTAATACTGTGACCCTTTAGTACAGTTTCTCATGTTGTGGTGACCCCCAACCATAAAATTACTTTTGTTGCTACTTCATAACTATAATTTTGCTACTGTTGTGAATTATAATGTAAATATCTGTGTTTTCTGATGGTCTTAGCCAGCCCCTGTGAAAAGGTTATTGACCCCAATGGATTACAACCCACAGGTTGAGAACCACTGCACTAGAGCATAGACTGGATCAGCCATGGTTAGGGGCCTAAGAAACCATGAGTAGAGGAATTTTATTTCCTTCCTTTGAAGTAATTCTGTCAGGTATCTCAGGGATCCAAGATAATGAAATCAACTAATAGTTTCATTTAGGTGACAATTTCTGAGCCATTACTGGCAGAGTACATTTGAGCCTTATTTCTGTTATTTCCATGACTTTAGTAAAATTGGGACTAATTGTATTTACATTGGTGGGCTGAGTCATTTCTCCTAGATTGGAGCAGCATTGGTCACAATTATCAGTGGATAATTGTTAGTTCATGTATTTGGAAACTCATGGGGTCCATCAGAAGCAAGATCAAGACACAATACCCAGAGCAAAGGCTAGAGAAGGGCCAGGCCCAGGTATGAGAAACATTTGGGGATAACTGGCAGCAGGACAGGTACTCTACCACCACAATCACACTTTAAAGTCATAGGCAGTGGAGGCTGATAGAGATGCAGAGATTAATATTATTAACTTTATACTATAACATGCATTTCTCTATATAAGACTGAACTGTCACTAAACATACTTAGCATATATATCAATCCATAACTGTCATAGATGAGATATGTCTTATATATAAGTAATGTAAATGTATATGAATATAAAGCTGTCAGGAAAATATCTCATTCATTTCATTCATTTTATATCCTTGTTTTGTTAGGCAGGGTTATCTAAAGGAAAGAATTTATAGAATTAATACACACACACACACACACACACACACACACACACACACACGAGAGAGAGAGAGAGAGAGAGAGAGAGAGAGAGAGAGAGAGAGAATAGAATAGCTTACACTAATTCCAAATATAGTCAAAAAGTTGACAACCAAGAACAGTCATCACACTTGGTTTTTATGACTACTACTATTTCTTTTTTTGAGGATTTAAGTTGTGTTTCCCATTAGTGGATTTACCTGTGATATCTTAACACTTAACTATTTTATACATGTGTGATAATTCTCTCGACCGGATACTGATTCTGTGTAACAGATGAGTTCCAAACATGCCTCTAAGGCAGGAAATATGACCATATTGAGCAAGAGGGGATAGAGTTGGCTCTGTGTGGAGCAGATGGAGAGGAACGGTGCTGAGACCGTCCCTTGCTACTCTGCTTATGAGTTCCTACCTGCCGCATTCCTCTGAATTCCTTGGCAAAGCCACCAAATCTCTTGACTTGAAGTCTACTTCTGTTGAAGTTTGTTTTTCTGCCTGTAATTTTAACCTCCTTGAATTAATTGAAATGCAGTAAGAGTGAAAAGAATACTCATCCTCTTGACTATAACAGTTTTGACACCATTTAGTCAAAAGCTCACATTAAAAAATCTAGTTTGGGTCAAGCACACTGTCACTATTCTTAGTTGGGCTGGCTGTTTGTGGATCACTTGGGTCCAGTCATTTGTGAACACAAGGAAGAAACATGTTATGATTTACACGGGGATTCCTAGCTAATGCTACAACTCCTTATGGCCCTGTTAAAAGGTGAGATTGCATATCAAATGAAATGGGGTAAACACAACAATATTCTGCTTTCAGATACTGTGGCATCCACAAGGCGGGGTGGAGGAGGAAGCGGAAGACCCAGGATCGAGAGGAGGGCTCTCTCTTGGTTCTGGGATGCTGGACACAGGAAGTAAACCAAGCAGAGTTCTCCAGAGAACACCGCCAGACTGTGCCATACCTTTGCCAGACCCTACAACCTATCCCTTCATTTGTAAGTTACCCCACAAAATAAACCTCCCTTTTAACTATGTGGAGTGGCCTTAATAATTTCACCAATATCCATAGGGTACAATTGAGCTAATCCTGAATAGTGTCCCTTCATTTGATAGGCAACATCACTTGGTCAAAGAGAAAAGGGAAAATGTAGCAAACTTCAATGTCCCTTCAGTCCTCATCTCTAGTTCTTGATGTCATACAGGTCATGTCTCTTCTGTTACATCATTCAAGTACTTGGGTGAATAAATTCATCATTTCTGCTGGGTTATTCTAGGTTCAGTTTTCCTTGCTTGTAGTGAGAGCTTGACTATTACAATTGAAGTGTCATGCTATAGAGTGAATTTTAAAATGTAGGGTCCCTGGAGCTAGTGAGGTGGCTCAGTGGTTAAGAGCACTTGTTGCTTTCACAGAGGACCTGGATTCAGCTACCAGAACCCACATAGTGGCTCAGAGGTGTATGAAACTCATGTTCCAGGGGATCCAACATTCTCTTATTTCCATGGACACCAGATAAACATGTGGTACACATACATGCAGGCAAAACACTCATAAATATAAAATAAAGAAATCCTAAAAATTAAAATATAGTGGCCAGTGAGATAGCTCAATGGTTAAAGGCATTTGCCACGAAGTCTGATGACATGAATACAGCCCCTGGGTTTCAGATAATGAAGTGGGGGAACTGATTTCTGCTGGTTGTACTCTGACTTTCATATCAATGCCACAGCATTTGCCGCCCTCCCACACCATACAAAATAAACAAAATATAATGAGAAATTTAAATGTGGAGCCTTTTCTTACTGTTCTTCCAGGTGCTCTCTAAGAAATCTATATTTTGCAAAGCAACAGATGGGAGCTAGAGAGGTAACTCCACTGACAAGAAATGTGCTTGCTATGTGAGTATGAGAACATGAGTTCATTCCCGAGGACCCTGTAGAAAGCCAGATATGGTGACATGTGCTTGTAACTGCAGCATGTAGTGGATAGCCATCCCAGCAATGGCCTGGAAGTTCCAACCCCCATTGAGGCTTCGGTAATGATCACGCCCACAAGGCGGGGCAGAGGAGGGAGCAGAAGACCGAAGAGCAAGAGGAGGTTGCTCTCTTGGTGCTGGGACACTGGACGCTGGAGGTAGACCGAGCAGAGTTCTCCAGAGAACACTGCCGGACTGCGCTATACCTTTGCCAGACCCTGCAACCTACCCCTTCATTTGTAAGTTAGCCCACAAAATAAACCTCCCTTTTAACACTGGTATCAGTTAATTTCAGGTGTTCTAGAATATAGCCAGCAGTTACAGTGGAAAAGCTGGTTGAGAGAAGAGGCAAGAAATTTAGAACAACAAGGTAAACTCAGAGGTTTTGAGATCTCCCAAGATCAAATACTTGGTGAGGGATGTTTTGCTGACAGGAATGTACAAGCCATTTATGATGAGCATACAATATCCCTATGCCGTACAGCAGCTCTAAATGCTTGGGAAAAAATTCCAGAACCAGGAAAAGCAACTGAGGTATACACAAAGATATTTCAGGGACCGCACAAACCCTTCACTGATTTTTTTACAAAGGCTGAACACAGCTATAACAAAAGCTGTATCAGATAAAGAATTAAGAAAAGTATTAACTGAGTCCTTGGCATTCGACAATGCTAATGCAGAATGCAAAAGAATACTTACACCATTAAAGATCAGATCAGCTCCTTTGGAAGAATGGATTCAGTATACTAATGGTGTTGAATCTCTTAACTACAGTAATGAGGCTTGGAAAGGAGAGACAAATCCCAGAGGTGAAAGAAGGCCCAGTGGTACCAAATGTTTTAAATGTGGTACACCAGGTCATATAAATAAAAACTGTACACGGGGTAATCCTAGAAGTAATACTCCTTCTAGGAATAGCCTAAACAGGAGACCCCAACCACCTCCTGGGTTATGTAGAAGATGTGGCAAAGGCCAACATTGGACCAGTGAGTGCAGATCAAAAATAGATATATGAGGCAACCCTTTACTGGCGGGAAACGCCTCAGGGGGCCTCTTGCAGGCCCCCAAATCAAATGTGGTAAGAACATTCCCAGCCACTGTGGAAGACATTCCTCTCCAGGACAACTGAATAAACCAATGCCTAATGTAAAAACCAATACTGCAATAGATGATAAAACAGCTCTGATAGATGAAGCACAGTTTACAAAGAACACAATAAAACAAATATTTTGGCAGACTTCCATAAATGAACAAAGACCAAAGCTTAGAATTCGAATTAATGGCTTGGTTCTGGAGGGCCTGGTAGACACAGGTGCAGATGTGACTGTAATTACACCAAAATCATGGCATCCAAATTGCCCTCTTCAAGAGGTAGAGGTCCAACTTTTAGGAATTGGCACCCTATCTCAGATAAAACAGAGTTCGAGATGGGTTGAATGCATAGGGCGAGAAGGACAGAGAGGAAGGCTGAAGCCATATGTAGCAAATGTAGCAGTAAATCTATGGGGCCGAGATCTGTTACAACAGTGGAATACCCAGATTAAAATTCCTACACTCTCAGAAAAGGAATACAGGCCAATGCATGTTTCTAGGAATAATATCATAACATGCTATAAAAACCAGTCACCAACCATTCAGGCTGTACACAAACAGAGCACAACTGCTGTTGAACTCTCAGAAGTACCAACTGCCTTACCTTTAAAATGGCTAACAAATAAACCTGTCTGGGTTGGACAGTGGCCTTTGACAAAAGAGAAGCTACAAGCTTTAGAACAGCTGGTTCAAGAGCAGTTAAATGCTCAACACATTGAAGAATCTACCAGCCCTTGGAATTCTCCTGTATTTGTTATTTAAAAAAAAGTCTGGTAATTGGAGAATGCTGACAGATCTGAGAGCTATTAATAAAGTAATTCAGCCAATGGGCTCCCTACAGACTGGGATGCCCTTGCCCTCTCTGCTACCCAAAGAATGGCCTATAATAGTTATTGACTTAAAAGACTGTTTCTTTACCATACCATTATAAGAAAATGATAGAGAAAAATTTGCCTTCACAGTTCCTAATTATAACAATTCTCAGCCAGTCAAGAGATATCAATGGAAGGTCCTCCCACAGGGAATGTTAAACAGCCCTACCTTATGCCAATACTTTGTGCAAAAACCATTGGAGATAATTCGTGTAAAGTTTCCACAATCCATAATTTATCACTATATGGATTATATCCTATTAGCTGATCCAAAGTTAGACACGTTAGAAAGCATGTTTGAAGAAGTAAAAAAAGTTTTGCCTCGCTGGGGACTGCAAATTGCTCCTGAAAAAAATACAAAGAGGAGATTATATTAATTACTTAGGTGTAGAGAGCTGCGTGTAGCTGCACCCTAAAGATGGCTTTGGCTTCTACCCTCTGCCTTCCCGATGGCAAACACTCCTTATGGTAAACAGTTCCTTATTTGGCTATGGCCGGATTCGTGTGCTGCTGGCATATGCGTGAACCTGTGGACAGTGCCCACATGGCTGCTTGGGGTTGGCAGCCCAGCCCTACTTAGGTGCTGGGAGAGGCTTGCCCCAGAGAGAGAGACACAATGCAATTAATCAAAGGTCTGAATAAACTGTAATGAGAAGGATCCCGGTATCGCGTCTTCCTTGCTGGTCGAGGCGAGCGGGACAAGTGGTGGCCTCCTACGGGGATAATTACCACGGCTCTCTCTGGATTCAGAACTCATTACAGTCAGGCGGTATACCTGTAAGTCCTCAGAAAAAACTGGGGATCCGCGACAAAAGTGGGTAACGCTCACCTGTAGAAGGGAGAGCGGGATAGCAGAGCCGCGACTATAGCGGACAGATAATTCAATAGAGCCGCGACTATAGCGGATGGGTAATTAAAATAACAAAGTCAACAGGTGGAACCTGTTCTGCGACTACAGCGGATGGGTAATTTGCATAACAAAACCCGCAGGTAAAACAAAACCAGCAGGTAAAACAAAACAAACAGGGAAACCGGAGGGCTGGAGCAATTCTGCAAAGGCTCTGAGAAACCTCCCAGAAACTTCTCAAATTGAGGAAAGAAAAAAAGTATACTAACATGGGCGCTTCCTCCTTGCACCCAATTTTTTTGGCTCTTAACAAGCTGCTTCTCTCTAAGAAACTGAAAATAAAAAAACCGCACCCTAGAGCGATTTCTGGAACAGTGTGATGTAATTGCTCCTTGGTTTGCAATTTCTGGAAGCCTCACAGTGCCTTCCTGGGAGAAGTTGGGAAGAGACTTAGATTTTGCTGCAGAGCAGGGCACACTTAAGCAGGGGGTTAGACCAGTCTGGAGACTAATAAGAGGATGTTTAGAAGATCAGAGATGCAGTGAGGCAATTGAGAATGGTCAAACTGCTCTGGAAATACTGCAGGAAGAGAGATCTGACAGGGCAGCCTCGGACAAGACAGCCACAAAGAGAACAGTACCAGGAAAGACAGGGCAAGTAAAAAAGGAGACAAAAGCTGAGAAAAAATACACAAAATTTTATCCTAGCCTTTCTGAGTTGGAAGACTCGTGTGCTTCTGACGTTTACTCGTGTGCTTCCGATCTCTCCGATTCTGTCTTGGATGATGAGGATGTTGAATCCGTTTGTGAGTTGTTGCAACGAGTAAGGGTTAGAAAGAAAAGAAAAGAAAGAGGAGGATTCAAACAGTTAGAAAAGGGCCATGAGAGCATGATCCCTTCTGCTCCCCCTCCGTATCCTGGGGCAATGGGGGCAGAGGGCGGAATGTCTTTTAATCCTAGAGTATGGAGAAAAGTCAGAACGGAAATGCAAGTTGCATTCCCTGTATTTCAGAATCCTCAGAATCAGAGGTATCATGAACCTCTAGAATTCAAGGTTGTAAAATCATTAGCAGAGTCTGTCAGGACATATGGCATTACAGCTTCCTTTACAGTAGCTCAGTTGGAAGCTCTGCATAGGCATGCTATGACTCCCTCAGACTGGATGAACCTTACACGAGCCTGTTTAAGTTCTGGTCAGTATTTAGATTGGAAAGCATTTTTGATAGAGTTCGCTAGTGAACAGGCTACAGCTAATAGGGCTGCTGGTGGAGGTCAAGCTGCTTGGGATATGGATATGTTACTTGGACAAGGTAGATTTGCAAATCAGCAAAATGGGTATCCTATCCAGGTTTATGAGCAAATTAACAACATTGCTACCAGAGCTTGGAAGGCATTGCCCAATAGAGGAGAAGTTAGTGGTAATCTCAGTAAAATTGTCCAAGGACCCATGGAACCCTTTTCAGATTTCATAGCTCGCCTAGTGGATGCAGCTGGAAAGATATTGGGTGATCCTGATACAGCCATGCCTTTAGTTAAGCAGTTGGTTTATGAGCAGTGCACTAAGGAATGTAGAGCTGCTATTACACCTTATAAAACTAAAGGGTTAGAGGTTTGGATGAAAGTATGCAGGGAACTAGGGGGACCACTAACCAATGCTGGGCTGGCTGCTGCAGTTTTACAAATTAGCCAGAAAAGGGCAGGTGGCACTGGGACTTGCTTCCGATGTGGTAAAATGTGGCATATGAGACGCAACTGCCCCCAAGTAGGAAGTAATCAAGGGGGAAGTAACCAGAGAACAAACAGTGCCCAACGCCTGGCCCCGGGACTGTGCCCTAAGTGTAAGAAAGGAAAACATTGGGTGAGTGAGTGCAGATCAGTCAAGGACGTTAATGGACAGCCTTTGAGGAATAATACTCCTTCAAAAAACGGACAGCGGGGCCCCCAGCCTCAGGGCCCGCAAATATATGGGGCAATGGAGGATCAGAGACAGGAAGGAAACCAAGAGCAGTGGCCAACCCTCAGACATCCCAAACACCGCGGCAAGCCACGGCAGGTTCAGCAGGATTGGACCTCCGTGCCACCTCCAGACTCGTATTAACCCCGCAAATGGGGGTGCAAGTAGTGGAGTCTGATTTTCAAGGCCCCCTTGACCCTCGGACAGTGGGATTGTTAATAGGGAGATCATCTACTACCTGAAGGGGATTACGAGTCCATCCTGGGATAATTGACTCAGATTATACAGGTATAGTTAAAATCATGGTTGAGTCACCAAAAGGAATCACTGCCATTTCCCCGGGAGACAGAATTGCACAACTTATCCTGCTACCCAGCTTACATGATTCTCACCCAGCCTATGACAGAGAAAGAGGAAGTAATGGATTCGGCTCCTCAGGCACAGATTTAACATTTTTATCTTTAGACTTAGATCAGAGACCCACATTACAGTTAACCATTAATGGCATCAAGATAATGGGACTTTTGGATACTGGTGCAGATCGCAGTATCATAGCTAGCAAAGATTGGCCTTGAAGTTGGCCTATACAGGCTTCCTCACAAATATTGCAGGGACTGGGTTATGCCAGTGTTCCAAATGTTAGTGCAAATTTGTTAAATTGGCAAGATTCCGAAGGTCACTCTGGCGTTATGCAACCCTATGTCCTTGAGCTTCCAGTGTCCCTCTGGGGGAGGGATCTTATGAAATCCATGGGCTTTCAGTTGAGTAATGAATACTCCAAAGAATCTAAAAATATTATGAAAAACATGGGGTGTCATCCTGATTTTGGCCTGGGAAAATTTTTACAAGGCAAAAAGGAGCCAATACAAACAGTACCTAGGAAACCCAAACAAGGGTTGGGTTTTTCCTAGGGGCCGCTGAGGAGGGCATTCCCATAACCTGGGTAACGGAGGAGCCAGTTTGGGTTCCTCAGTGGCCACTCTCCTCTGAGAAATTACATGCTGCATATCAATTAGTGAAAGAGCAATTGGAGAAAGGGCACATTAAACCCTCCCTTTCTCCCTGGAATACACCCATATTTGTCATCAAGAAGAAATCAGGAAAATGGAGATTGTTACATGATCTTAGAGCTATAAATGAACAAATGAGAATTATGGGACCTGTACAGCGTGGTCTTCCATTGCTGTCAGCCTTGCCTGAAAATTGGCCTATTATTGTGGTAGATATTAAGGACTGCTTCTTTTCCATTCCACTGAATAGCAAAGACAGTGAGAGATTCGCTTTCACTTTACCGTCCACTAATCATGAGGAACCTGATAAAAGATATCAGTGGGTTGTATTGCCACAAGGCATGGCCAACAGTCCTACAATGTGTCAATTATTTGTAGCTACTGCTTTAGAACCTTTGAGAGCACGTTTTCCAGGCTTGAAATGCCTCCATTATATGGATGATATACTGTTAGCAGGTAAAGAAGAGAGCATTCTTCAAGAAGCATATAGCTCACTTGTAGAACTGCTAAAGCAAAAGGGACTCTGTAGTGCCCCTGAAAAGGTGCAACAGAGCAAAGTTGTCAATTATCTTGGCTCTAAAATAACTAAACATTATATCATGCCACAAAAGGTAGAGTTAAGGAAGGATCATCTTTGCACACTGAATGATTTTCAAAAATTATTAGGAGATATAAATTGGATAAGAGGAAGTTTAGGAATGGCCAATTATGAGTTAAAACCATTATATGATATTTTAATTGGAGATGCAGCCTTGGATTCACCGAGGCAATTAACCAATGCAGCCCGAGAAGCCTTAACAAAATTAGAAGATAGACTACAAAGAGCTTTTCTTCAAAGAGTACAAAATAATGAGGCTATTACCCTGTGCATTCTGCCTACCCAATTACAACCTACGGGAATTTTATGGCAAAAAGGACCCTTGTTATGGATTTATACTAAAATCTCACCTGCAAAATCAATTGAGTATTATCCTACTGCTGTGGCATTACTTGCACAACAGGGTATTCAACAATGTTTACAATATTTTGGGACATCACCACGAATGCTAGTTGTTCCTTATGATTCTACTCAAGTCAAGGTATTATGTGCTGCCATAGATGATTGGGCAATACTGCGTTGTACCTATCCAGGACACATAGATTGCCATTATCCTAAACATCCACTATTAACTTTCTTTAAAGAACATCCTGTAATTTTCCCTAAAGTAACTGCTTCAAAGCCCATTCCAGGAGTAAGTGTTATATTTACAGATGGGTCTAAGACAGGCTGTGGTGCTTATATGGTGGATTCTAATGAACCTGTAAAGCATCAATTCTTGCCAGGTGCACCTCAACAGGTGGAGCTTTCAATAGTTCTTGAAGTTTTCAAGGCTTGTCCATTTGCATTTAATTTAGTGTCAGATTCTAGTTATGTTGTTAATGCTTTGAAAAGCCTTGAATGTGCAGGGCCCATCAAATCTTCTAGCCCGGTTAGCTCATTGTTTGGCCAATTACAGAAACTGATCTAGCAATGTAAAAATCCCTTTTTTGTGCAACACATCCGTGCACATACTAGTCTGCCAGGTCCATTGGCTAAAGGCAATGATATAGTGGACCAGTGTACTAGACAGGAATGGATGTTTGTGGCTTCTGCCATACAACGAGCACATGCTTTCCACAAAGAATTTCATGTTAATGCAAGGACATTACAACAAAAGTTTTCTATCTCACGTGCGGAGGCATGAAAGGTGGTACTAGATTGTTCCCAATGTGTCATTTTTCATCATCCTTCTAGCTTAGGAGTTAACCCTCGTGGTTTGCGCCCCCTAAAAATATGGCAAATGGATGTTACACATATCTCTGAATTTGGACGTGTCAAATATGTACATGTATCTGTTGATACCTATTCTGGAATCATTCATGCCACCCCAATGGCAGGAGAAAAAGCCTCTCATGTCATTGCTCATTGCTTAGAAGCTTGGGCAACATGGGGTAAGCCTCAACAGTTAAAGACAGACAATGGTCCTGCATATACTGGACAGAAGTTCGCTTCCTTCTGTCAACAGATGAATGTGCAACTTGTACATGGCCTACCATATAATCCACAAGGTCAAGGCATTGTGGAGCGTGCTCATCGCTCCTTAAAGGAGTTGCTTCAAAAACAAAAAGGGGGAATAGGCTATGGCCATACCCCTAAGGACAGACTTTCTCTTGCATTATTTACTCTGAATTTTTTGAATTTGGATGCTTCCAATTGTTATGCTGCAGATTTATCTAAAAAGTTGTCTAGTTATCTTTTAGGTAATTGGACCGGAGAGTTTGATAACCTGATGGACCAGCTGAGAGTGGCTATTGTCACGGTGAATTCGACTCGAGTGGATACCGGACTGGTGGAGGGATTGTCTTCCTGGATTGCTACAGCCATGGACCACATGAAGGAGTTGGCGGGAATAGGAGCCCTAGTAGGCTTACTGGTGCTCACCTCCCTAGTATGCTTGTGGTGCATTTGTCGCATTAGGATCTCACAGCGTCGCCATGCAGCCATGATTGTCCAAGTCTTTATGGCCATTGATGCAGGGCAGTCCCCCCAAGCCTGGTTGGCTACTTTAAAAGATATTTAGGCACAGGATGAGAGGCCTGCGCACTGCACTTGAGGTTATGATACGCTGACCTCAAGAAGAGCAAGTCTGATTGCATGTGGGTTGGTACCCTAACTCCCACCTCTGTGAAAAGGGTATCGGACGGGTCTAGTGTTCTCTGGGTGGACGACGCCTGGACAAACATTAGTACATGTTCCATTTTAGCAGAGATCAGACCTCTACTCTTGCCTGTTGCTTTGTAAAACAAAAAGGGGGAAACTGTAGAGAGCTGCGTGTAGCTGCACCCTAAAGATGGCTCTGGCTTCTACCCTCTGCCTTCCTGATGGCAAACACTCTTTATGGTAAACAGTTCCTTATTTGGCTATGGCCGGATTCGTGTGCTGCTGGCATATGCGTGAACCTGTGGACAGTGCCCACGTGGCTGCTTGGGGTTGGCAGCCCAGCCCTACTTAGGTGCTGGGAGAGGCTTGCCCCAGAGAGAGAGACACAATGCAATTAATCAAAGGTCTGAATAAACTGTAATGAGAAGGATCCCGGTATCGCGTCTTCCTTGCTGGTCGAGGCGGGTGCGACACTTAGGATATAAGATAGAGTTACAAAAAATTAGACCCCAAAAGGTACAACTGAGGAGAGATCGATTAAAGACTCTTAATGATTTTCAAAAGTTGTTAGGAAGCATTTCCAACTTATTGGGTATCATGGGAATACCCAAAGATGGGCTACAAAATTTGGCTAATACTCTAGAAGGGGACAAAGAATTAAATAGTCCAAGACAATTATCAGCCGAAGCTGAGAAGGAATTGGCTCTAGTAGAAAAGACAATTCGAGAAGCACATGTGGATCATGTGGATCCAGAACTTAAATACATTCTTGTCATATTCCCCTCCAGACATTCCCCCACAGGTATTTTGATGCAGAGGGAAGATATTATATTGGAATGGATATTCCTACCACGTAAACCAAATAAGAAGTTAAAGACTTATACAGAAAAGATCTCTGATTTGATTCAAAAAGTTAAATTAAGACTTCATCAGTTGACAGAAATGGACCCGGCAGAAATTGTAGTACCTTTAACTAATGAGGAAATTTCATC
Organism: Onychomys torridus; assembly: GCF_903995425.1. NCBI lineage: Eukaryota > Metazoa > Chordata > Mammalia > Rodentia > Cricetidae > Onychomys > Onychomys torridus. The sequence continues at coordinate 11,478,736 of NC_050448.1, forward strand.
ACTATGGAAAGATAATGAATACTGGCAGAGAGCCTGCAGTAACTTTTTGGGAGAGATTAACAACCATTATCCCAAAAGCAAGAGGATAGAATTCATAAAGAAGACTGAATAGGTCCTTCCTCACATTGTATGACAGAAGCCAATTTCTGGAGTCCTCACATTCTATACTGATGCAAATAAATCAGGGAAATCAGGATACAAATCAGGAGACTTAAGTAAAGTGGTACAAAGTCCATACAGCTCTGTACAAAAGGCAGAACTGTATGCCGTTCTTATGGTACTGATGGACTTCACAGAACCCCTCAATATAGTCACTGACTCTCAATATGCAGAGAGAGTTGTTTTACACATTGAAACTGCTGAATTTATTCCTGATAATACAGAATTAACTTCATTATTCATACAATTGCAGGAAATCATCAGAAAAAGGGAACATCCTATATATATAACACATATCAGATCCCATACAGGTCTGCCAGGACCTCTAGCACAAGGTAATGATGAGATTGTTCAGTTACTAATAGGTAATGTGCTAGAAGCCTCAGAATTTCATAAGAAACACCATGTAAATAGCAAAGGTTTGAAGAAGGATTTCTCCATTACTTGGCAACAAGCTAAGGATATTGTGAAAAAATGTCCTACTTGTTCCTTCTATAACCAAACTCCATTACCTGCAGGGAGCAATCCAAAAGGTATACAAAGAAATGAAATTTGGCAGATGGATGTGTTTCATTTTGCAGAATTTGGAAGATTAAAGTATGTACACCATACCATTGACACCTATTCAGGATTTCAGTGGGCAACTCCTATGGGTTCTGAAAAGGCTGATTCTGTGATTACACACCTACTAGAAGTTATGGCCATCATGGGAATACCTGTACAAATTAAGACAGATAATGCCCCAGCATATGTCTCCAATAAAATGAGACAGTTCTTTGCTTATTACAATATAAAGCATGTTACAGGTATACCACACAATCCCACAGGCCAAGCAGTCATAGAAAGATCCAATCGAACTTTAAAGGATATGCTAAAGAAACAGCAACAGGTAACAATGACTCCTAGAAATAGATTGCATAGTGCTTTATTAACCTTGAATTTTCTCAATGCTGATGAGAAAGGAACAACAGCTGTGGAGAGACATTGGATGACAGACAAAACTCCTGAGCTAAACCAACCAGTTTGTTTCAAAGATGTGTTGACCTCAGAATGGAAACCTGGATATGTCCTACGTTGGGGAAGGGGTTTTGCTTTTGTTTCCACAGGAGAAGAAAAGCTATGGATACCAACAAAATTAATAAAAATTCGATTCGAACAGGAGAAACCCCTTGATGAGGAGAAGTAAAAGATCACCCACCAATGTGACATCTCCTCAGGTTGTAAGAAAAATTTAACAATCAAAGGTTGGGGTAGGCTTCTGTTTTTGTCTTTCCAGGATAATGGAAATGCCTATATTCCAGAAATCATAAGGCCTTGGATATCTGGATGTTTACAGCAGAAAGAAAGAATCTATTGGTACCAATCTACACAGGGTAAGATATCACTGTCTAAATCTATATCTCTATCAATCTAGAATAGTTGTGGTTCCAATTTAATTATAAACCAAGCTGGCTTTGGAGATGGAACTGGCTCACTCCTTCTCTAAACCCAAGCATATTGATAAAAAAAAAGGTTGAGAGATTATTCAGTCCCATATCAGAAGAGACTTCTGGTGTGAGACAGAAGGAAACCAATTATAAGGGACCATTATCTTCAAGATTCTAATTCTCTCCATGCTTATTCTTGATTTCTTGGAATCCTTTCTTACATGTCATGACATCTTTAAATCCAAACCTTCCATTCTGATAAAAAATAAGTTTTTTCCAATAGCAATCTCTGAGGTCTCCAGAAGGAAGATGGGGCCCCAACAACAACAACTCTACCCAATCCAGAATGATGCCGTGGTAATCATCATCATACTACACTTCTTGCCAGAATTTCAGACAATCTTACCCATTACTCTAAGAGTTTCTGCAGAACCAAAGTTAGTCTAACTGAGATTTAACTATCTGAGCTTTCTCACAATACCCAACAGAGATACCATTGCCCCCTAAACAGCAGGAAGCAATTCTAAGAAAACGACGCCCCTTATCCCTTAGGTTTCATATTTCTCAGGGTTATGGATAATGGTTCTAGGGTTGGGGGGTGGAAGAAACGGTTAAACTCAGTACTCTCCTTAAGGAAAGAAAATATGTCTCAAAAAAAGAAAAGGGAAAAGAAGAAATGGAATGGATACGTATAAGATATTATGGTAGACTATCACATACATTAGTAAACAAATTTAGTAATATAGCAGCCTTTTTACTGTTATGAATTCTTATATGTTGATACAAATATAAACTTTTTATATTCCTATTTAAGATAATTTGTATATTGATACAAATACAGAACTATGTTTGTTATATTGTATACATATTTTTACTCTTATTTGAAATATTTGTATATTGATACAAATGTGAATTTATGTCTGTCATACTGTATGTATGTTCTACTTCTGTTTAAGATATTCTGTATACTGATATATATTTAGGATTATTTTCATATTGCATATTGCACTATACATTCCTACCTCTGTTAAAGATATTTTGTGTATTGTCACAATTTGAAGTCATTGTCCTTTTGCTGTACATTTGCTTACAGACTGTTTGCCTTATTTATAGGAAGCCTTAGTCCTTAGGTTGTTTAGGTAGATGAGACTTACAGAGTTATTGTCACCTATGCTTGTCATCTCTATAATTATGTTAGTTAGGTTATCCAGATTTATAAATACATAGGTCAGATGGACAGGTAATCTTCAAACACTTCATGGACCTAGAGAATATGGCATTTAAATAACTTAGAATTCTGTTGACGTGAGACACAATTGCTCCTGGCAGCACCAATTTGTTCCCGAGAGAATGTTGGGCTTCTAAGACATTTCCATTTGGAAGTTTGTCTTCTTGGCACAAAATGGCCTACTGGGCAAAGAACTGCCCTTGCCTCAACTGCTGACAGTACAAATGCTGTCCTTTCTGGACAAGCGGGACACAAGGAAAGCAACCACCATACTTTGCCAAGACAGGGTAAGATGGTCTTTCAGAATTCCTGCTTCTGATAATGGTCAGTCAGATACTCTAGGCCTGTAGCCAATTTGAATGCACCAACAATACTGAGAAACATTAGGTGACTGTCCAGGCTGCTAGCTGTCTCTGTCTACTCTTGCAAGATTCCCAAAAGTTGCTTGCGTCCTTCTCCCATTTCTCAGGTATTATTATATTCCTTCTCAGGTCTTTGATGAGGTTGGAGATTAACAGTTATAGTTACAACTTATTTTATAAACATATATAATATCTTAGATAGAATATATTAAGTATTAGACTCAGGTTCTTTAGGATAGGACACCTTTTGGAATGATCCTTGTAACATGCCACCTACCCATGCCCTAGACTTCCCTGGATTTTACTATGTGTTTTTTGCTTGATATTGTTTGCACTTATTGTAATTTCAACTTATCTAGATAATTATCTCTCATTACTCCTGGACAATATTTGATAACCATCTCTTTGTATATAGTCTTGTATTAGGTTAGAACTTTCTTATTTAGACAAAAGGGGGAGATGTAGTGGATAGCCATCCCAGCATTGGCCTGGAAGTTCCAACCCCCATTGAGGCTTCGGTAATGATCACGCCCACAAGGTGCGGCAGAGGATGGAGCAGAAGACCGAGGAGCAAGAGGAGGTCGCTCTCTCGGTGCTGGGATGCTAGACGCTGGAGGTAGACCGAGCAGAGTTCTCCAGAGAACACCGCCGGACTGCGTTATACCTTTGCCAGACCCTGCAACCTACCCCTTCCTTTGTAAGTTAGCCCACAAAATAAACCTCCCTTTTAATTATGTGGAGTGGCCTAAATAATTTCACCAATAGCAGCACTGCAAAGATGGATACAGGAAGATCTAAAGCTCCCTGGGCAGTCAATGTAGCCATGCAGATGAACCTGTGTCCCCGTGAGAGACCCTATTCAAAAAACAAAGTATATGTACAACTTTATGAATGAAGCCTTAGGATTTTCTCTGGTCCACAAACATTGTGCACCTGTACCTGAACAGAGACATACTCACAAGTGCCAGACACCCCCCCACACACACACACATACACAAAGGAGATGAGTTTTGGGGGAAGATGGCAAACAGAAGCATCAGAGGTCTCTCTTTTCATCCAGTCAATAGATGCTTGGATGGAAGTGGCTTGGCAAATGGGGTTGACAGGCACCAAGTTAAAGCTTACAAACACCCAGTGAAAGCTTTGATGATGGGGGGCGTACATCTGGGGTAGTTCTGGCTGTTATGAGGAAGCCTTGCCATCCTCTCTCCCTGAGTACTGTGCAGCTGTACATTTGCTTCAGGTGAGGCTTGCCCTTATGCTGCTGAACCCATGGTGAGCAAAAGACCTTCAAATATGGATCTTGGCTGCACTCCTGGCTTATTGATTTGGTCATAGATGAGTGACATGAGGCAGCAGATGCTGCTAGTGTACCTGCTTCATTGTTGGTAGTTCTCTTCCCTCTGGATGACATAACTTCCAGGAAGTTTAGAGGCTAGTACCTTTTCTCCCCTTTCCAAGAGACAGATGCTATAGACTAGAACATTAAAGCAGCTACATATGCAGGGCAAAGTTAAAGATAATTGTGCATCCTCAGGAGAATGCATAGAATCAGTAAAGACCTGACAAGATCTTCTGGTCATAGTACAGGTTGAACTCTATCTAAGAGATAGCCTACAACAATAAAAAACCAAAGCAATAAACAACAAAAAAAATCTGAGGAAAGAGATAATATTAGATGCACAGATATTAAATTCCCATTTTATTCAATTATGAAGTCCAACTCAAACAAAAAAATCAGGCCCATATGATTCAGTCAAAGGAAAAAAAGAGTCACTGATAAAGACCCACTAGCAAGTCTCTTAGACAAACTTTAAAACTATTCTCATAAACATTTTCAGAGAATGAAAAGAAGTGTGGAAATGCAAGACAACAAATACAATACAAAGAAGATGTAAATGTCAATGAAGAAATGGAAAAACAAAAAGCTCTGGAGTTGAAAAGTATAATAAATAAAACAAAAAGCATGTCAGAGGGATTTGAAAGTTAGAGAGATTTTAATAGGCAGAAGAAAGAGTTTTCAAATTTAAGTTAGGACCAAATTAACGAGTTGAAGAAAGTTAAAATGTTGAAAAAATGGACAGAGTAGAGACCTGCAGATAGAGGACCTTGAGGTACATGAGACAGATATAAGAATTGTGGATGCTCCAGAATGGCAGAGTAGAAATCTGAGGTGAGAATGGCCCAATTTTACTGGTTTGATGAACTACTCAAATATAAATATCCCAGAAAGTTCAATGAACTGCCATACAGTAAACTTATGAAGCACAGTCTTGTAACCAAACTCTTGGAAGCAGCAGCTGAAAATCAACTTAAGGAGACATAGCAGCCTCAGTGGAGTTATATCATCAGGTTACATGTCAGAAACACTGCAACAAAGAAAGTTCTAGATCATTCATGGAGAGTACGAAGAGAAAGATAAAAACCATGAACCAAGGACACAAGACCTGGCAAGATATTCTTTCACAAGTCAAAGAGAAATTAAGACACTTCCAGGTAAACAAACCCTAAATGATTCATCACTGGTAGACCTGCCCTGCACCAAATGTTGATGGAAATCTGGAAAATTTCAAATGCAAGAACACTAGAGAAACTGGAAGCCATGTGGAGAAATTAGGGAGTAAGGAAAATCATGAACCTCCTGCCAGTGAATTCATTTTTACTTCTCTCACAAACCAAGGGTTAGATTGGATGTGATTTATCACCTAGTGAAGCTTTGTGGTTTTGTTCTTCATTTGTTTACTGGTGCTTGAAATCAAACCCGGAGCTGTACACATACATACAGGGAAGCATTCAATTGTGAGTAAGCTATACCCACAGCCTCCTGTGGTGATACTAAGAGGTGGTGGACCTTTAAGTCGTGGCCCAAAGGGATAGGATGCCATTGCTAGCCTCTCCCCTCCTCACACTTCTTAGTGAGCATGTATGTCTTGCACACTCTCATCATGGCCATCTACCATGATGTCCTCACAAGGGACAATCTGGTGTTGGCACCATGCCCTGTAGAACAGGAGATAAGTAACATATGTTCGTTTTAAAGTTATCAATCACACTGGACTATGAATGAATGGTTTAATGACCTTGAAATTTGATTCTCACAAAATTATTTTATTTTGACATAGTGGAAAATTGACTAGTACATATGGCAACTGTCTATCTCCAAAAAAAGTGCATTTATTTCCAGCCGTAGCTCTTACTCCATTCTTGACACCATTCACTGAATCCCCTCTGACTCGGTGACATGGGATCAGCATAGAAACAGTTAGGAAAACAGTCAAGGAATGAGAACATGAATATGTCTTGTCTTTCTGCATTCTGACAGTATAACAGATACCTAAAACAATCAATTTATAAAGAGTAAGTTTTATCCTTTCAGAGGAATCAGTCCAAGATCTTTTGTCCTTACTGCTCTGGGCCTGTTGATGAGCACATGATGGACCAAAACTACACATTTCAAGGTCAGTGACTCAAACACCTCCACCAGGCCCCATCCCTCAGCTTCCACTTTCACACAATGCTGCTTAAGACCAAGAATTTGACAGGTCTCTAAAGTATATTCAGGATGCTAATGCAAAGTCTAGCAAAACACTCCTTAGGATCAGTAACAAAGACAATCATGTGACAGAATTTGGGGAGAGGATGATAGTCAGAACTTTTAAATTGGAAGAAAGCAAATTAATAGCTTTAGAGTTGATTCATACATCTAGGAAGGTAAGCAAAAAAAAAGTAGCTTTGACTAGAGTGAGGGAGAAACATTAGATTATGCGTAAAGTGATGCCATGATATAGAAGTTTGATTTCACAAAAATACTAGAATTCTACAAAAAGCCAACTGGACAAATTCATTGAAATTCTGGTGAAAATGTTTCAACCAGAGTAAATGCTTTTCACTAAAGCTTATATATTCTTACTGTTCAGAACATTATTCAGAGACTTATAAATTAAACCACAGCATAAAGAGTAATAATGCTTACATTATAAAAACATTCTTACTGTGTTTTAGATGGGTTACCATATTCACAGGCACATCCAGGAACGATTGTCTTTATAGATACTAGTAGCATTAAATTATGAAGTTAATAACCAATAAGAAGGATCTTCAGTCTTCATTCTTTTCTTTTATAATTAGGATGGCTTAACAGCTGTCGAATATTCTGGATGGCAACCACTGTACTCTCTTACTTTGTACTCATGGATTAATTCTGTGAAGTTATGTGTCTGATTCTTGAGCTTAAATGACAATAGAAAGTATTTGGGCTAATGATAAAAAATATTTTTGACAATTCTAATTATTGTGCACTGAAATAAGTTATGAGATTATTATATCATTTTTCTCTCAAAGCACAAAAGAAAGCATAGATTCCCATCACATAGAGAAGACTTAATAATGTTGCTTTTATTTGAGGCATATGGAGGCCACCAAATCTTTCAAATCTTAAGATTCAAATCTTATACAGTTTGAAAAAAACTTTGAGCGGGGCAGTGGTGACACGTGTGTTGGATCTCTATGTGTTCGAGACTAGCCTGGTCTACAGGGTGAGTTCCAAGACAGTCCATGCTGCAGGAAACCCTGTCTCAAAAAAAATAAAATAAAAACAAAAAACAAAACAAAACAACAACAACAAAAACACAGTAGCTTACATGTATTAACCATTTCTGTGTTATCACAGCTAATCAAAGCTAAAGTCATGGTGGTAAGACATGAAAAAACAAAGAAAGGAAGAGATGAAAGGATATTTCTTATGTGTTTTTAAAATGGTCTAAACAGAATTGTACAGAATCAGAATTGTGAGCAGTTATTGCATTCCTTCTTTTTCATTTTTTTGATTTGTTTATGTTTCTACCTCCCTGACTCTCACACTCTCTCTCCCCCCTCCCCCCTCCCCTCCTCCCCATGTGTGTGTGTGTGTGTGTGAGTGTGTGTGTGTGTATGTATTTGCCATGTGAGTACTGGTATCTGCAGAGGCCAGCTGATGACATCAGATACACACTGGAATTGAGTTTGATAGGGAGTTGTGAATGTCTGATATGTGTGCTCCCAGGGAACCAGTCCTCTGGGAGAGCAAAGGACCCTCCTAACCACTGAGCCATCTCGACAGCTCCACTCACATTTCTTGAGCACAAATTAGAATTAGGCTTCTACAATTCTGCCCCTGAGACAGGCTCTCTATTAAAAAAAAAAAAAAAAAGAATAACAATTCTCCATCATTATGACAAAATTTTGCTTTGAATTAAATAATATGGAATAGATTTGTCATATGAGGAACAAGGGAAAGAATTCTGTAGGTAAATGTCAATTTTAAAAAAACTCTGATTTAATTCCCAAGATTCTGTATAAAATATCTAAGATGGATGATATGATATTCTAAAAGCTGTAAATGTTTCCTAAACTGCTTTCACTAGAAATCTGTGTGTCCTTTTAAAATGGAGTGAGAAATTATTTTGATAGACTGTAGAGAATATGATATTCATTGGAGAAAAATTTATCCTATTTTTCTTTTTTTTTAATTTTCACTCAGGACATTGAGTGAAAGTCACTCTAAAAGCAGAAGCTAAGATATTTAATTTAGACAGGACAGGTAAGGCAGGAACTCAGTTTTAATAATGCCATGGAAAGATCAGTTAAAGTGTGCTTTGCTTTGAGACTTTAACAGTAAGTTGGGCCATATAGTCAATATAAATACAAAGGGTAAAGTCAGAAGAAAAGGTATTTCTAAGGAAGATGACATCATATTCTCAGTGAAGTTACCAAATACTTTATAAAGTGGACACTGTTGTTTTGAAAAGTGAGCAAAAAAGAAACAGAAGACAGAAGGACAAGAAACAGGAAGGAAAGAAAGCAAAAAGGGAATTTCTATTCTTCTTAAATCAATGATGTTTTCTGTACAAACAGATAATTTGTTCAGAACTCCAATCTGCACTGTATCTCAGATAGCATTGTGGTAGCAAACTAATGCACAAGTACACCACACCATCAGTGAGCATTCAACTGTAGTACCAGCATTCAGCTCCGCAGAGTGCTCAGTATTTGCCATCACCTTCCAAAGACACACAGCCAGCCAGCATCCAGCATCCATGGAAGGATGCTGAAGAAATCACAAGTAAATGCACACAGCATTTCAAATCCACTCTCATCCACAGATGATTCAAAGCAGAAATAAGCTGTGTTATTACAGCACAGTGTATTACTCTTGGTAGCATGAAGACAACAAACATCGAACACTTTGAACACCCAAAGAAGTCAAAACGGAAATGAATTTCCCATGGAAAGTGCCCAAGCATAGTTTCCAAAGATTAATGCACTTGAAATTGATTTATTTAAAACCATTTCTAACTCCTGGGCCCTGACATGCTTCGTTCTTGGTCATTAAGCGATGAACCCTTTTGATGTTCAACCACATAATCACATTAGTAAAACCCAAATGTACAGCAAAGAATTGTATTAAAAAGTATAACTGTCAAAAGAAGACGGAAATTAAAAGCTTTTCTGCCCAATCATGGAAAATTGTACTCTCAGTAATTTCCCGAGCTAAAATGCCCGAAACCACAATCACTCTACCAGCTTTTAAAAGTGAAGCAAACAGCATTATATTAGCACCAGCTGCAGATAGCGGGACCTGATTGTTGAGTAAGACAAATTGGTCTGTGAATAAAGAGGACTCCATTCTGTTCTATGGGATATTATCTCAGAATTGTAGCACTGGCCAAGGTAGGGTCAGGGCCGGGCTAGGTATTATTGATTTGTGACTTCCTTGTTATGTAACTTCCTGGAAAAGTCACATGAAACTTTTTGCAGGGCTCTGGCTTTTTATTTTAAAACAGGACATACTTTGTGTGTGTGTGTGTGTGTGTGTGTGTGTGTGTGTGTGTGTGTGTGTGTGTGTGGAGAGAGAGAGAGAAAGAGAGAGAGAGAGAGAGAGAGAGAGAAATAAACCAGTAATATAATGAGTCCTGTGCCCCACGTAACAACATGTATTCAGCACTAACTCATCTAATTTAATCTTCAGAATGTGCCTAATTTTTATTTCTTAAAGAACACTTCTCCAATCATATTAAGTTAGGCCACCTGAAATTTTGATTCCTCACTTCTTCCTTTGAAGTTTTAGATACCTGGGTCCCACATGAGATTTATTGGACCTGAATCTATAAAAATGGAATTTGGCTTTTTTACCAGGGGTCCCTAGTGATTTCATAGGAGCACTATATTTTGAGAATCAATGTACTGGAGCACAATAGAAGTTCTAAAATAGTGAACATTATGGGCTTGCTTACTGCTGTGCCTTTCCTCCATCATTCATATTGTTACAATGTAAGCAAAGTCTAGGGTTAAATGTCATTTCCATGTCATGACTTATATTTGTACTTGTCTTTTGAATTTTACTCTTTCAGTGGACACAATTTTGACCCCCAAAGAGAATCTGTGAGTGTGGACTTATTTGGAAGAATATCCTTGCTGATGTAATTATTTTGGGATATATAAAGGTAGAGTCTCTTGTCACTCTGACAGGACAGAAGATGATGTAAATAGTGATTAATACTCTATACTAAATATAAAGCATTCATTTAACTGGATTTATCACATTTTAGAATTCATTCATAATAAAAGTATATGAATAAATTCCAAATGAAAAGAAGAAAATATAAAGAATTTAAGACTATTAGTTTCTTACAAATGGGAACAATGAAGATGGTAAACAGACAACACAAAATAGTAGGACACCATGAATCTAAAAGAACATAATAGTAATCCCAGCAAAATAATGATTGTAAACAACATAGCTGATAAATAATGAGAATATTGAATAAATGCATAAAAGATATATGAGATAATTGGAGAATTACTAAAATAGTAAGATATCAATGTTAATATCAATTGAATTCAAGAAGAGGAATGATAAGACTCAATACAAAAATCCACCAAAAACGTATGTTTTGACATTTATTTACTAAATAATGTATACTAATTTATATGTAAAGTAAAAGTAGAGATACAGGAAATACTTGACTTCATGTTATTCTATGGCTGTCATAAAATAACAGCTCAAATAGAAAATAGATGTCTGATAACATTGTAGCTATTAAAAATACAGACAAGCATCCATTTGAAATCAGGAAACACAACACTATAAAATACTATAAAGTACTTTAAAATTCATTATGTTATTGAGGTTGAGGTGATACAGATTTGTTATACCATCACTCAGGAAGCAATGGGTCACCAGTTCAAGGACAGTTCGAGCTATGTAAGGAAGTTCAAGGCCAGATTGGGCTATGTAAGTTAAGCTGAAGGCCAGTTTAGTCTATATTTTGAGAATCGATTTCAGAAATACCATTATTTTTTGGCCATAAAAATAGAAATTTTCAAAACCAGAAACCTGGTTAAAGTTAAATCTCAATGTAGAAAAATAAGATCATTTTTTTCTTTCATCTATTTATTTACTTATTTGTTTATATTTGGATTTTTGAGACAGGGTTTCTCTATGTAGACTAGTTGGTCTGGAACTCACTCTGTAGATCAGGCTAGCCTGAAATTCACAGAGATCTGCCTGCCTCTGCCTCCCTTGTGCTGGGATTAAAGGCATGTGCCACCACCACTTGGCTTCACTTTTTATTTAAAGAAAGAATAAGACCAGATGGGAATTTTCAGTCCAAGAACACAATAGTAATGAAAACAACACATCATTAGCTTTTGAAAAGGAAGAGGAGGCTGGAGAGATAGCTCAGGAGTTAAGAGATGAGAACACTTTCTATTCTATCAGAGGACCAGAGTTCAGATCCCAGTACCTCATCTAAAGGCTCCTAACTGCTTTTAATTCTAACTACAAGGGACTCAATGACCCCTTCTGGCATTGTTGGGTACCAGCATACATACACACATTCACAGAACACACACATACATGGACACAAATGAAACACTAAAATACATTTTTAAACAGGAGGAGAATGAAACCAAGTTATTGTCAGAGGAAATGGATGGACTCAAGAATACTGATTTGGGTGAAATAAAGACTCACCTTGTCTTGTATAAATTGGGACATGACTTCACAATAGATTTTGAGCCAACTGGCTTAAATAATAAAAATAACTGATAGACTGGATAAATATTGAATGAATTATACAGCCAAATGTCCCAGGTACAGTCATTGATGAAGGACATTATACTGTGAGCCTCAAAAACCTTTATTTTAGACTTGATTCCATGAATAATTTCATTGTATGACATTCAATGTGTGCTCTTGTCTGTATCTAGGATTCCATAACTGTTAAGAAGTGTTCAAAATAGATGACAAGATCTTGCCAACATAATTGTCTACATTTGGATTGCATCTCTGCACTATTGCTATGTTCTTTACTACAACATTCTTATGGCATGGTCTAGTATTGGTGACAAAGTGAAATTCAGACTGTGTTTCTGGATATGTGTGTGCTTGTTTGTGTCTGATGATGATCTATTAGACTTTGCAGAGTTCAAGATTATCTTAGCATTAACTGAAAACTACATGAAATGAAGCATTTGTTCTTACAGCTTAAAATATCCCTATGATCCAAGATCATCTAAACCTCAAGAAAGAAAGTGCCAGCCCTTGGGGAGGCCACACGGGTTATCAGGGCTGCCCTAGTGTCTTTGCCATCAGAATGGACCAGGACCCAAGACAACCATATAACTGTTCCCATGTTTGAAACTGATTGCACAGTATGGTTTTCCAAGTAATCTCCCTAGATCACTCATTAGAAATGGCTTGGATTAGACACCTTTCATCAGTACAGTATAACTAACTATAAAACATGCATTCTTTGCATGGTTCCTAGTGATATTCAAAGACTGACTGTTTCCAGAGCAGACCATCTGGAGCTAACTCATATAGCCAGCTTCCTAGAACTAATTTACACCTTCCTTATGATAACCATACCATATATCTTCATCCTGATTTCTGTGTATTCTAAAGGCTTGCTTCAAAGGCCATGGCTAGTACCAACACTTTTGATCACTCCATATCTTGTCTTCAGAATGACCATGACTAAAAGGATACCAAAGAGAGTAAGTTCTTCCATTCATGAATTCCAGAAATTGCATCTCTATTGAAATACATAGCTTAATTTGTTCATATTATGGTCATAATACACTATTACTATTTGTGATGGTTTGAAGAAAATGGCCCCCATAGGGAGTAGCACTATTTAGAGGTATGGCTTTGTTGGAGTAGGTAAGGTGTGTTACTGTGGTGGTGGGTTTTGAGGTCTCCTATGATCAAGCTATACCTAGTGTGACACACAGTTGCTTCTGCTGTCTGTGGATCAAAATGTAGAACTCTCAGCTACCTCTGTAGCAACATGTCTGCCTGTGTGCTGTCTTGTTTCCTGCCATGACAATAATAGACTAAACCTCTGAAACTGTCAGCCAGCCCCAATTAAATGACTTCCTTTATAAGTGTTGCAATGGTCACTGTGTCTCTTCACAGCAAGAGAAACCTTAACTAAGACATTATTTAATTGTATATTGAGTCAATTAAAGCATGTGGACTTAGATTTTTACTTATTATGGCCTTTCCTACTTTCTGTCAAACCAAATGTCTTTATTTATAGTAATCATTTATGGCAATCAAGTATAATTATATATTTTTAAATGAGTCAGCAAATATAAATAAAAATACAAATTTATCCAAATCAAATATTAATAGATATTCTGAAGATGCAGAATATTTTGGTGAGTACCAGTTTAGTAAGTGAAGAATGTTGAATCACCATTTCTTTTATCTTGATAATAATAATACAGCAATTATATGTTGGTCATTAATTTAATTACCACTTAGTGTTTCCATCTCTAGCACTTGAACTTACTGACTACTTAATAATATTAAGCAAACAATAAAAATGGTAACATAAAAGCAGAAAAGCCATTAGGCGCTATTAAAATATTTTCAAATGTATGTTTTAATTTTTTAATCAAATCTAAATTAGTTTTAGAAGGATGCACAAATAAAAGTTAATGGTTCTAGGAATATTTTATAATGGGAAGGATATCCAGGAAAATCTCAGCTCTTTGTTTTGCTCTTAATGCTAAAGATACTCTTATGTTGCCTTCTTCCTCATTCACTCATTCAGCAAGCAGTTATTAAATGACTGCGAATTTTCTCCACAATCAATCATTTTATTTCAAAACCTTTCAGAAGTAAAACTATATTATAAATCAAGGTGTAAAATAATAAATAAAGAAAATAGGTACTCTAATTCTAATACCAATCAAATTCATCTCTAAAAATGTCTGAGGAAACAAGAATCCAAGGAACAGGCCTTTGAGATGACTGAGCAGCACCTGGTGACCTGATTTCAAGCAGGACCACACATAGTGGAAAAAGAAAAATGAGTCCTCCAAGTTGTCTTCTCAGCTCCACACACTCCTTGTGGCAAGTTCACACATGCACATATGTGCACATGCATACACAGGTGCACACACAAGCACTCACATACACAATGCATATACTCATTTTTAAAGAATCCAAGGAATATCGTTTATAAATATTTCAGAAAACATTTAATAAAAAATAGCATTAGCACAATTTCATACTTTATTCATCTGTTCATTCATAAAATATATTTAAGTGCATTCTATAAGAGGAGCCTTATTCTAGATGTGAAGTAAGAACAGGAAGCACAACAGAATCTTTACAATGATAGAATTTAGACAAGCAGAAGAGAAAAAGCAAAAATGGTGGATGTGTCAAACAATGATAAGTACAATGAAGACCATCAAGAGGGCCAAAAGGAAAATTGCTGAAGTGGTGAGGGAGTGTACTTTAGGTTCGGTACCAAATAACTTTTGAGTAGCTGTCTCTCTGGAGGACAAGAGAAGAATCATTTGGACCTCAGTGAGAACAGTAGTCCAGATGGAGGTCACAGCAAGTGAAAAGACTCTGAGGCAACAGCTTGGGTACCCAAGCCAAGGGTGATTGAGTAAGGATGAAGCAAGAGGGTGCAGGAGATCAGAACTGACCTAGGGTTGACTTAAAAGTATTCTAAAGGTATCTTTGTTCTCTAAACTCTCTCCTTCTACAGTTGAAATTGAATATATTTAAACAACAGTTTCAAGCTTATACAATGGACAATGGGATACTTTTAGAATGTTGCCAATAGAAAGGAGGCACAGTCCGATGTGCCATCACCATCCAAAGTCATCTCAGTTAATTATGTCAATAACTATCTACAAGGCCCTTATATCTACCCATACTGTATGATAAGTAGAAGGATAATTTGCTCAAAGACACTGAGCTAAATTAAGGGTTCTTATGCAGACTCCAACTTCTGAAAAGCATTACTATCCAAATTAGAACAATTTAACTGTTAAAGATGAAGGAGGAAGCAATAGGGAGGGGAACAGCAGGACACAAGTGATTTGAAGGGAGAAATGGAAAAAGTAGGGGGCTTTAATTAGGGAGAGGGAAGGTAAATAGATACAAAGGAAGAGATGTGGAGCATAAAATAACAGTAAGGATGTGTGAAAAGGTTATAAGGAATTGTAATATTAACTATCTACCTGAAAATAATTAAAACACATGTAAATCAGTGTATAAATAAACATATATAGTTAAATTAAATTTTCCCATCTGGCTGACAGTGTCCCCTCTGATCATGAGTCACAGAGTATGTTACAACCCCCCCCAACAGCAGGCTTGTGGTGCCGATTTGTTCAGGAGACTCTCAAAACATTATGGACTATTGCCCTTAGCTGCCCTCTGGAGGTGGAAGGTATGTCCCTGTTGATGAAGACACCATGCACTTTTAAAAATGAGCCCAGAGGACTGAGCTGGAACTGAACTGAAAATCTCTTCCCTGAGGACTAGTTTTCAAGGTATCAGAAGGTACTATGTAAACTTCTGAAGGAGTTTAAAAAATCAATTGTCCTACCTAAGCTATGATGACCAGCATGACACAATAACCTTAAATGTACAGTAGTGGCATAGTATTTTGGTGGTAACCAAAACTCTCTAATTTGACTTAAGAGCCATTTAGTAAGAGGAAGACCATGCCTGGTTCTGGAAACATAACAATTAACAGAGCTAGTGAATTCATGGATCTTGGAAGAGAGTCAACAGCCTACACTTTAGTAGATCAGAATAAACCCCTAACTGTAGTAGGACAGGCCCAAAAGTTTGAGGAAACTGGATCAAACCAGTTACGAAGGCATGTACATAATGTACTTATGATCCCACCTGGAGTCTGCCTGAGGGCCAAGCAACAGGTGCTGTCCAAGGTCCTGACTGTGAGGAGTCCGACTGAGGGCCCAACAATAGGCACTGTTGGAGCTCCTGATGGTGCCCAACCAATGAGGGATGACCATGCACTGTCACTAGATTGGGACACAGCCTGCGTGCTAGGAGGAGGGTGTATAAGGCTTTCCCTGTCACTGAGTAAATGAGTCTGCTGTTTGCCTTTCACCTGAAACCCAGTGTCTGTGTCACTGATGCCTCACCTTCTCACCATCTCCCACAAGGGAGCTGTTAGGATCCAGCAACACCTAACCACATGAAAAATATTTATTCTTACACCCACAGATGGGTGTAGTTATCACTCCTTATCAAGGAAATTTCTCTTTGCAATAGGCAGAAGCCATTGTAGAAAACTACAACTTATCTGAAGGCAGAGATGCAGAACCCAGTCCCAACTGATACATCTATAACACTACTCCAGAAACTAAGACTCAGGCATCACTGTAGAAGACGGTGGAAAGACTGTAAGAGCCGGAGGAAGTGGAAGTTTGCTGTGAGATTCTGTGTCCTAGAAATGTCTAACAGAAGCTCCTCTCAGGAAGTCTCACCAATATGGCTGTCTAAATATGGCCTGCATAACAACCCCAATAGACACACGAATGTAGAAGGAAGGAAGCACATGAGCCTCAGCCCCGAACAGTGAACTAAGGCAACTAAAGGATGCCGAGAGGAAGAAATGTAGTCCCGCCCAGGGAAGAGCACACCAATGTGTTACTCAATACCAAAGGATCAGTCAGGAGAACACATACACATGCGACAAAGAGACTAAGTACGCTGTACTTACATATTTAGGAATACATGTATGAATGCATGTGTGTGTATATTCATACATATATACAAGTGTGTGTATGTGTCTGTATAACAGTAATTAAAGAAAAAGAGCTCATGATTTTGAAAGACAGAAAGGTAGGGTACATGGAATGGTTTGGAGGGACCAAAAGAGGGGTGTCATTTTATTACAATCTCAAAAAATTTTAAAGTTTTGTTAAAATGTTATATAATATATTACAACATAATAACTTCACATACAGTCTATTAGAAAGAAACAGTGTCCAATCATCTCTGAGTTTTCAGATAGAAAAGCTGCCTAAAGTAGCTGACACTATGAAAGGATGAGCAGGAACTGTTCAGAAGGACAAAGAAGGCAGTGAGAATGAAGTCATGGACACAGGACAGCACGGCGCATCATTCTGTGCAGTTTGATCTACAGCTGTAAGATAGAGGTGTGGAACAAATGGACGCTATCTAGTGAGGTGACATGTGCTGTGGATATCACTCTATATAAATAAAGTGCTGATTGGCTAGTAGCCAGGCAGGAAGGATAAGGTAGGCGGGACAAGGAAGAGGAGAAGGCTGGGAACAGGAAGGCTGGGAGGAGACAGTGCCAGCCGCCGTCGTGACAAGCAATATGTAAAGACACCAGTAAGCCACAAGCCACATGGCAAAGTATAGATTAGTAGAAATGGGTTAATTTAAGATAGAAGAAGTAGATGACAAGAAGCCTGCCACGGCCATACAGTTTGTAAGCAATATAAGTTTCTGTGTGTTTACTTGGTTGGGTCTGAGTGTCTATGGGCCTGGCGGGTGAGAGAGATTTGTCCTGACTGTGGGCCAGGCAGAAAAACTCTAACTACAAATAGCACCCAATGTGTTGGCAAGAGTTTCCACCTAAAACCTGAGAAAAAAGATTCTAAATTGGAGCTAAAAACAGCTTCCTAGTTGTCTCTCTCAAGTTAGCGACAGCCTGCCCCTTTGAGCTACTATGGCGGGTTCCTGGCATGTGCATCTGACCAGCAGTGTGGCGGGAATGAGGAATCTACAAGCAGCACTTTACTCTGCTGCATGTTGGATTTAGCCTTTGCTAGTTTAAAAAAAAAAAAAAAAAGGTTTTTGGGCTATGCACTGCTTTGATAGAACTGCTTCTGATAGTTGATGGTACACATGGCTCCAGACCCAGAGCTGGTGGTAAACTGTACCACCGCCATATTGGGAAGCAGAGGTGGGTGGAGCCAGCAGCCACAGTGGCGTTTCAGTCTTACAAAGATGGATATTACACAGAGAATCTGGCTTGTGTTGTCTTTGGGATTAGTAACTGCAGAAAAATATTTGATCGTAGAAGCTGTTGAGTTAAACAAATATGTAAATTTTAAAGGTACCTTGACTTCAAAATTTGGATATAAGGATATGTTGCTTTGGAAAAGAGTCTCTTCTTTTGTTTCCACAGAAAGCCAGAGGCTATGGATTTGTTCCAGATTAAGATACATCAGGTTTGATCAGCCAAGACCACCTGAAAGGTCTCCGATGCCACAATGGCCCAGATGATCCGACATCCAGAATGGTTTCAAGGCAACTGGCTCAGAGGTTTACCCTCATGGACTACTCCATAATCCTAAAATTTTCTTTATGTCCCCATAAGATTCAGTGCCCCCTCCAGCAGGAAGTAGTAAGAAAAACTACGCCCAATTCCCAGCTGGCTTTGGAGATGGAATTGGCTCACTCCTTCTCTAAACCCAAGCACAATGTTAAAAGAAAAGGTTAAGAGATTCTTGTGTCCCTAATCAGAAGAGCCCTCTGGTGTGGGACAGAGAAAAACCAATATTTTATTTAAAACAGGTTGATTATGAATGCAATCTCTTTCTAAAGATAAAAAGGGGATATGATATAGATATGATAGGATGAAAGGGTAGATTAATGAACTTACTTCTAAAGAGCAACAACTCATTTAAAATATTTTACATTGGTATAGATTTTAGTCTATTGATACAAACTTAAAGTTAATTTTGTTATACTGTGTGTATATTTCTACTCTTGTTTAAGGTGTTATGTTTGTACAGCTCATTTAAAATTGTAATGGATAATTAAAAATAGATTAATAACTGGTCATCTATGATAATCATACTCATAGCAATGTTAGTTAAGTCTTCTAGGTATACACAGAGATATTTCAGATAGACAGGTAACCTTCAAATAATTCAAAGGTCTACAGAATATGGCATTTAAAATATTTTTAAAATTTAGGCTTTCTGGACAGTGAGACATGTCTGCTCCTGGCAGCACCAATTTACTTCAGAGAGGAGGATGGGCATTAAAGACACTTCATATGGAGTTTATCTTCACCTTGGCAAAAATAGCCATTTGGGCAAGAAACTGTTCTTGCCTGGACTGCTTGATTGACTGGACGTGTAGGACCCATAAAAAGGTGACCACTAAACTTTGCTTGACAAAATGGTCCTTCAGGTTCCTGCTTCGCAGAGGAAACTGCCACACATTCTACAGGACACTGAGAGAAGTGACCAAGAGACTCTAGCCCTGTGGGCTGAAGACAGATGCCTCAACTTTACAAAGGAACATTAGGTGACTGTCCAGGCTGCCAGCTGTCTCTGTCTACCCCACAAGACTCCTGAAAGTTGCTTGTATCCTTCTCCTGGTTCTCAGATAATATTATATCCTTCTGAGGTCTTTGATGTGGTTGAAGACTAGATAGTTATAATTTCCTCAGTTATGATATAAGATAAGTTAGATATAAAACTTTAGACTCACAAATATAAGATAGATAGGATATCTTCTTTAATATTGTAACTATAATTCTTGCTTGATAATTGTTTTGTTATCTGTAATTTTACTATGTAAAAGTTAACCCTCCTTTTTTAACAAAAAAGAAAAGGGGAAGTGCTGTGGATATCACTCTATATAAATAAAGTGCTGATTGGCTAGTAGCCAGGCAGGAAGGATAAGGTAGGCGGGACAAGGAAGAGGAGAAGGCTGGGAACAGGAAGGCTAGGAGGAGAGACTGCCAGCCACTGCCATGACAAGCAACATGTAAAGACACCAGTAAGCCACAAGCCACATGGCAAAGTATAGACTAACAGAAATGGGTTAATTTAAGATAGAAGAAGTAGATGACAAGAAGCCTGCCACGGCCATACAGTTTGTAAGCAATATAAGTTTCTGTGTGTTTACTTGGTTGGTTCTGAGTGTCTATGAGTCTGGCGGGTGAGAGAGATTTGTCCTGACTGTGGGCCAGGCAGAAAAACTCCAACTACAGACATGGGGCCAGGTTGTGGTGCTCAGTGCAGGGCACAAAACAAGGGGACATTAAATTGTATTAAGAGAAAACCAACATCATGAAGAGGTAAAAAGACTGTGAAAATCTTTCCAGACTATGCAGGATGCAGACAGATTTAGAGAGGTGCATTACTGCTGCAAGATAAGCTACTGAGTACAACACATCAGGCCACAGGAGGAATATGGAGACTATCAATAATGGCAGTGAGAGATAGGAAAATAAATAGAATGGAAAGCAGCTTGGTTGCTATTATTTCAGAAATAAAGAAAACTAGAATGATCTTGATTAGATCACATTATTTCTCCTCTCTAATTTAGATAATGTTGATTTATTATCATTTATTAGTTATCACAGTATAATTGTTTATTAATTATTACAGTGTTGCACAAAGGTGCAGAAAGTAGCTAGTTTTACTGAATAGCTACCATATATCATGCTAATTATATGTGATAAGTATATATATGCTAATTTATACATATGCTAGTGTGTATGTGTGTGTGTGTGTGTTGAGTGACTCTGTCAGTGCTGATACCCAATATAAGAAGATTCCAGAAGAGGAAAACCTTAGGAGGGGATGACACTAGACAGGGTTATTTCCAAATGTGATGAATCTGCCAAGATATTCAAAATCTTCAGATATTCAGTAGGTGGTATAACAGATCCTGCAAGCATCAGACACTCAAGAGTGATGTCTGGCTGGAGAGACAGTTTTATGACACACATGAAAAGTAATGAGAAATGGTGAGCCATGAAGACCAGTCCCTGTGGAATGGTATCACTTTGGCATGGGCAAAAGAGGTTGACAAAAGAATGTTAAGAAAAATAAGGAATTCCAGGAAAAAAGTATGCCAGTAACCCCCCCCCAAAAAAAAAAATGGAAAATCCCTCAGGGCATCTCAAGAAGAGAGCTGCAAGTAGAAAAAGGGTGTCTGTAGAATCAAGTCCAGAGAGATCAGCACAGCATGATTTGATAATTAAACATAAGGCTAACCTGGCATACTTGGAGAATAAATAGGTGTTGAAGAAGAAAGGACAAAACTAGAAACAGAGCTTACAGATGCCTGGGAAGGATGAGTCGAAGGCTTAAAGAAGCATCCATCAATGAAGGCATGAAGTGAGCAGGCAGAGGAGAGAAAGGTAAGCTTCAGCACACAGTGCAGGTCCCTGAGGAGATGGCAGGCACAGGAAGCAGGCAGGGGATCAAGCCCAAACCATGAAACAGTGAGATGACAGGCTTCCTCAGGCTGGGTTTAACATTCAAAAGCAAAAGATTTAACTGCAGTGTTTGCTCCCCAGAGAAAATTCTAGATGTGTGCTTGCTTTTTTCTTGCAATGTTTTGACAACACCTGTTTATCACAGGGGGAGCTAATGGAAGCTGGAAAAGGAGACAAGGCTCTCCTGTTACTTAAAATGAAATCACAGGTAGACCTTTCCATCTGCTGCTTCTAAAGCCTTAAATAAGTCATGTGACTGTCAGTATCTCTATCTGCAAGAGGAAGATAATGCCTGCCTCACTGAATGGCTGGGCCAGTGACTAAAAACACAGGCAGAGTGCCTGCAGTAACCCACAACTTCTCACTCAGTAATCTGTGGGTACTTAATTCAGCTGCTCTCTAGGTAAAACCCTGTTAACTAGTGCTGATAGGCAAGGGAGGCATAAAGACCTGACACGATCTACTTCTGGCCATTCAGATGAAAAGTAGGAGCCTGTACTCATATCCAGAAACCCTTTCCATGGTCCCTTTTCCCTCTCCTCACCATGTCTAAGACTCTGTTGACCACGTCCCTTTAAGTCATCAGGGCTCAATCCATTTGGGGTTGAATGACCTTTTCACAGGGGTTGCCTAAGACCATTGGAAAACACAGATGCTTTCATTATTTCATTATGCATTTGGCAAGAATCCCCCATACCCAGGTGTTGAATCCAGCTCCCCTTGGTACATTCTCATTCACTAACTGCTCTGCAGAGAAACTATGAACCATCCACTGTGTACGGTATTCAAAGCTAAATTCTGCCTCTCTTCTCTTATAACATTCTGAAGTGAAGTATTCTTTGACAGTTTTCATCAAGCCTGATACAATGTTTCTGTCTTTTCAATTCAACACATGGTATCATGTATAACCAGCAATTGAGTTGTCATGCCATTAAGAACATCAGAGATACAATACAATGTAATAGCTAACAGACAAACAGAACTTTCAGAGTACGGATGTGGCCTCCCTAGATCCTGTCTTGGCGATCTTAGGACAGCTGTGTTTGTTCTATTCTTTGATAGCCTTATCTGAAAAATGTTGATATTGACAGTAGTAACTACCTCGCAGGTATTTTTACTTTTAAAGACCTATTATCCTGCTGTTTTCTGAGACAAATATTATCTAGTATATTCTATAATTTAGTTATCTATTGTGCTTATTGTCTATTTTTGTCTCCTCTCACAACATGCTAATTCTTCAAGAGAAGAATTTACTGTGCCTGAGTCATGGGGGGCATTCAAGCACTGCCTGTATCTGCATGAATTAAATATTGAATGCTGAGAGAAAGCAAGCAGGGAAACATGGGGCTTGTGATAGGGATATGTTTTCCATCTTTCTGACCAGGCTCCATGATCCACCTATCATAGGATTTAAGAGGCGCAATTAAGGAAAGAATACAGCCAGTGCAGTGATGCTGTGAGCTTAACTAAGTGCATGCCTCACTTAACATGTGCCTAAAAATAGAGCCATGTTTCTCGACTTTTTTCATTATTATTCACTGACATGTCAACTAAGATATTTTTTCTTCCTTTTGTCCAAATTATCCCCATATGTACCCATATGAAATTTCAACATCATGGAAGTACCACTAAATATTTCAGGTGGTTGGAGGAAATCAGTCCTCGAAGGGCCACAGATGTGATGCCTATATTTCATTTCTACCAGCCAAGAGCCGGTCCTTCCTCCTGACAATGGGATTGCCCCCACCAAGAAAGCAGGACTCAGGGCCACAGAGTTTTAATCCGTACCATTTGTTCTTGATTTACAGAAGAATTGTGTCAGTGTTTCTCAGCCTCAGTGATGCTGAAATTTGGGTCTAATAATTCTTCACTGTGGAGTACCTGTTATGCATCTAGAAGCTCAATGTGCACAGTCCTGCTTCTCTCTTCTGGCTATTGGTAGCCCCTGATTCCAGTCACAGGCACCACAAATGTCTCCAGATATTGGCCCCCTTGGGGGAGGGGCCAGCAAATTGTCTCTTTTTAAGAATGCACTGGTAAGCCAGACAATGGTGGTACACGCCTTTAATCCCAGCACTTGTGAGGCAGAGGCAGGAGGAACTTGGTGAGTTCAAGACCACCCTGGTCTACAGAGAGAGTTCCAGGACAGCCAGGGCTACACAGAGAAACCCTGTCTTGAAAAACAAACAAACAAACAAACTGAAAAAGAATGCACAGGTAAATGAACATAACAAAATTTAATTATTTTTTCAAAGGCTAAAGAAAAATTGTAAAAGTCTCCATAACAGACTGGTAGCTTTTCCATTATCCCAAAGAATAACCCTTAAAAAGAACAATAAACATTAGGCCATTTATAGCAAGTGTTTCATAGAAATGACTTATCTATCTTAACAAATTATCATTTTTCTGAAAAGCTAATAATGCTCAATTGTATAATCCAATACAAATGAATCTTCTTTCCTAAACTTTCTTATGAAAACATGACCCGAGTTTTATTAAAAAGGCTTACACAATGATAGACAATTTTGACTGTTTTTATCCCAGTTTTTAATTTATATTAGTCTTAAAATTCATGTATATAGGACTTTTAGTATTTAAATAGACTAAGTATGTTAAATAATTCATTCTGCTCACAGAAAGCAAATATAAAATACAATGAGGTTTACATTAGCTATAACACATAAGGATACAAATGTAGGTAGATGCCTAATGATTATTCATTGCTGTGCATTGTGCTACAGAAGTTTTTATATTTTATAATTGTATTCAGCTTTGTAGATTACTATTATTATCTTTTCACAGATAAGAAAATCAGTTCAGAGACACTAAGGTCAGCTCACAGAAGTGGCATGATCTTGATTTAATTTAGCCATATTCAACTCCAATATTTCTGTTCATTTCATAAAAAGCTTTTAGAGTCACTTTTTTAAGTATACTTTTTCCACACAGTAAAAACTTCCATGGCATATGTTTAGGCTGAACTTCATTTTACCTGTAAGTGGTGTTTTTAGAAGCCAAGGCTTCCTTTCAAGATGAGAGAGGGCGGTTTATTGATGCTTTCACTAGGCTTCTCTTATGTTAAAACCACTGAAGCAACAGAAAGCAAAGACCAACCTTATCTCTATTAACAATGAATCTCCTGGGCAGATTTCAGTAACTTTTGATGTTTGTTCAAAACTAAAGCAAAACATCAGCTACATCTTTTTCATAAGTTTTGCAGGTATGAAGAACCTTCTGATTCAGCATCAGGGCTGTTTAATTCAGCAATAAACAAAGAGGCATTGTAGGGTCAGTATGTGCCCAGACCTCTGACAAGTTTAGAGCCAACCCCAGATATTCAACAATCAGCCATGTCATGCTCGCATACAAACTCCCTAGCTGAGCCAAAATAAGGGAATTCCCATCCTGGTGACTGTAAGAACCAAAGGCCAGTAGTAGATACCTGGAGCCCAGAAACAAAGAACTGGAGAGTCAAGTATCTCTTTGTATCTCTGTCTCTGTACTGTTGTATCTCTGCCTTTCCATATCTCTGTCAGTCTGTCTGTCAGTCTCTCTCTCTCTCTCTCTCTCTCTCTCTCTCTCTCGCTCTGTATGTGTGTGTACGTGTATGCACATTCGTATTAAGCTAGGAATAAACCTTAGGTGTCGTTCCTAAGATGCAGCTCAGTTCTTTTCATATTTATGCCACCTCACTGAGACCTGGGGCTAGCCTATTAGGCTAAACTGGTCAATGAGCTCCAGGCCCCACCTGTCTCAGCCTCCCCAGTGCTGGGATTAAAAGCACATACCTCTCTCCCTGGCTTCTTCACATGAGTTCTGTGGGCAGAACTTACTTCCACATCCTTGTGCAGTACCCACTTTATTGGTTCAGCTACCTTCACACCCTAAAAATCAAATCTTTCCAAGGTATTTATGTTTTTTCTTTATGGAGAACAGGGTACAATTAAAGGTTTGGGTCTTTGAGATGAACTTTAAAAAAGCACCCCCCCCTCCAGGATTGGTAAAATGTCTCAGCTCAGCAGGTAAAAGTGTTACCACCAAGCCTGAATACCTGTGTTCAATCTCTGGTGCTCAAATGGTAGGAAAGAAAAACCCACTCCTATGAGTTGTCTTCTGACCTCCACACATGCGCCCTTCCCACCAATTAATTATTTACAATTTTTAAAGCTATCTCCATCAGCTATCTTGATAATGCCTTTTGTCTTAGATATTCCAAGATTTGAGATGCTCGCCTTGAAGATTCTTATGCTTTAATTATGGGGGTACTTTAATTATGGGGGTACAACATAAAATCCTATTCGATTAAAGGATGTACACACTTACAAGCCTGAATTTCATATTAGTTATGTAACTTAAAGCCTTGCTACTCAAGAATTATGAGACTTGCAGGCTTGCTAGAAATGCATATTCCCAAACCTATGAAGAAAATCAGCCTTGTAACAACATCTCCCATGTAATTCAAACACATACTTAAGCTTAAAAAGCCAGGCCAAAAATGGTGTTGCTACAGATGTAGACTGTTGCAACAGAATCACCTCATTTAATGGGACATTTAATGAAAATGCAGATACCAAGGCCGCAAAGGTTCACCCACCCAACATCTGATTATGGAGTTTGGACTCTTCAGTATTAGCAGAAAGCCCAAATCGTCTACACAGTAAAATCATAGAAACACCATTTAATAAGAGTCCTAGACTTGAGAGTCTCTATAATCTGCAGATGCCACAAATGACTATAAATTTTAAAACAGAAATGTGGAATATTGAGATATTGTTTTTAAAGTTCAAGGGGCTACAAATTAGAGCTGATTATCAACATAAGCAACGAAGCAGGGGTTAACTGCAAGAGAAAATATTTAGCTGGATCATTTAAAATATTGTCTGATCCAGCAGTTATGAAGAAGGACTCCCAGCGGAGATATGAAAAGCAATTCTTCAATCTGATCCCAGAGAAAAAGGACCATACTGAAGGAAGCTTTACAATTTCTAGAAACAGTTTTATCTTTCAGCCTAAGGACTCATCATTACAGGTACTCTAAATGTTCAAAGGAAGCCCACAAGTAGAGAAACGCCCTCCATGTCCTGGTGTATGGGAAAGGGACAAGGTTGAAAGCCAACATAAGAGCAAACCCTATAAACAAAACAGAAAAAAAAAATCCAATAAAGTAGCATAGAATTCAATCTAGCAATAAAGTTCTGGAGAGTGAGAAAAATGTGATAGACACGGGACACCTTACATCCTACACCTCCAGTGAAGCCTGTGACCAGCACCAGCAGCTTCTCCTGCGACCCTAATACAGCTGCAAACCACAGCTCCCAGGCAAAGATTTTAGGAAAATCCCCAGGAGCAGCATACACACTGAGATCCCAGGAGCATCAGAGCTTTTTGGTTGCTTTTCTCCAAATTTGCATCACGTTAAACCATTTGAGAAACTTCTGAGAGTTTCGAATACTCCAAATCTTGCTCTCCAGGATATCTGGGAATGGAATGCTGACAAGCATGCCTTTGAAAAGCTCTCTCTGTGCAGTCAAGATTGAAGACATTGACGTCTCAATGCAGGTACAAGCCTCTGGCTTTTCTTCATTTCCAAAGAAGGTGGCTACTCATCTTTTTAATTGAGCCACAGCAGTCTATGTGCCACCAAACTGTAAGCTCATGACAGGAATCAGGGTGGTGCATTAGTGAATTGCTGCTAATTACTGACAGTCACAGTGTACTGATACACACTGAGAGCTAATAGAGAGGTCTGCTCTCTTCCTGTATCGAATCTTTCAGACCCTCATCTACTCAGCTAATCCTCTGAGAATAAGTAGAAAAGCCTAGCGATATTTAAAATACCCCCAATGGCTTAAGTATTTGAGAGAACAAGTGGCATTTGCATCTCTTCTTGCATTTAAAGGTCATGACATTATAAGAAAACCAAGGATTGGAGATGTGGATGTGTTTTAATAATCAGATAATCTTGAGGGTAAGGTGAAAGGTCTTTGCTCAAATCCACAACACACGTTTTAATACTTCTGCAATGAGCACACACTGACACTTTAACATGCAGAAAGCACCTTTGAAATGCTTGAGTGCCTGTGGTGATTCTAGTATCTCATGGTAAGAGCAACTTAAAAATCAAAGACATGAGAATGTACAATAGGCATTCAGCGGGATCTTTTAAATTGAAATATAGGGGGAAAATGATAAAATATTCAAGCCTATGCAGTGCACACACCTATAATCTCAGTCCTTGAGAGACAGAGGTAGGGATATTACAAACATAAGGTCAGGGGAGTCTACATAGGTAATCCAATAGGGCTGCAAAATGCTTCAGTGGGCAAGGGCTTTTGTTTCCATGCCTAGTGACCTGAGATCAGTATCCAGGACTTAAATAGTGCAAGCAGAAAGCAGACTCCTCCAATTTTCCTCTGACCCCACCACCACCATACACACACACACACACAATGAGGCAGAGGCAAAATAATCACTGCAAATTAAGGTCAGCATAGTCTACATGGGGAGTTCCAGCCCAAGCAGGGGTTCATAGTGAGACTCTACAAAAATAATGATAATGATAATAATAATAATAATAATAATAATCAATAATAAGAAACCAATAATAATTTATTAATAATAAAAATAATAGAAAATAATAAAATAAACAATCAAGCTTTAAAATCAGATTTTATGAAGGTCACCACCACACATTATCTAAAAGGACTATCTTAAGGAATGCATCCCTACATTCACCATCAAACAGACTTGTAAGAATATCAGATTCAATATTTAAAACTTCAAAGAGAATAAAAGCATGAACTATGAGAATAATCCTTGAAATTAAATTGAAAGCTTCCTCTGATTAGTAAGTAAACTTTTCTTGGTTTCCTGTACACCAATGAGAACACCTGACTCAACACAGCAATAAGAAAGCAGGCCACTTTGCATAAGGAGCACATGAGATGGGGAAGACATTTACCAAATCTGAGACTAAAAACTAGGACACAGATGAAGCTTATGGGTGAGGAGGACAGAGAAAAAGAGAGCGAGCCTTGGTATGTCGACTAGACTAAACTAATCAGTTACTCTATCATGCACCAAAGTTTTATTATATGACTTATTTGTTAAATATTCTACTATACAGTGAGACCATGTACAGTTGAATGGTGGATAGCTAGGAATTTTCTAAATATTTATTTCCTGATATTGGAAGGGAAAATCAAGTAGAGAAACCATTCAGCTAGCTGCTCCTTCAGCTGCAGCTAAGAACTCGATAGGTATTTCATGGGCTTACCTGAAAAGAATCTGCAAGAAGTGGGTTGAAGGGCAGTAGGAGGCTGTTTTCTCAGCATCATTCCAATGGAGTGGCTGGAACTCATGATCAAGGACATGCCTGAGACCTCAGGACAAAATGACCACCTCTGCACACAGCATATTAAGTTGCCATGGATAATTCTTAGACTATTCCAAAGTCTCCAAATTCAGAAAAGCAAAGTTAAAGATTTCATGGTAAAAGAGAGGAGAAGAATATAATTTAAAAGGTCCTGGATTTTCCTAAGCCAGGTATCTTTGACATTAAAGTGAGTATATTCCTTTCAAGAAATGGCATCATTATGATAAAACGGGTAAGATCTTTGGAACAAGAAATCCAGCATGCAGACTAAAATTATGAGATCAGGAGCCTAAGCTTTGATGAGAAAGAAAACTACCCATATATATAAAAGTATAGAACATGGAAAGTCAAGAGTGATGATATAAACTACCCATATATGTAGAAGTATAGAGCATGGGAAGTTTGGAGTGATGACATAAACTACCCTACAGGTAGAAGTATACAGCATGGGAAGTCAGGAGTGATGGCATACATGTGGGAGAAATGAGACACCAATGATCTTGAGGAATTCTTCATTTTTTTTTTATATCATCAAGTTGCCCATAGCATTAAAACCTGATAGTATGGCTGATAAAAACCAATCTGAAAATTTATTTGTTCTTTCTTTATCTTCCTATGGTGCTAGGAATAAAACTTGGGTCTTTGTGTGTGTAAGGCAAGCACTATAGCACATAATCAAATTTCTCATCTTGTTTGTGTTTAACTTACTGGAGGTTGTAGGCCCTCTACCACAACTCAGGCATATCCCAGGCCAATAATATAGTGTGGGTTTTTTGTCTGTCTCTTTGTCTCGCTTTCTTTCTTTCTTTCTTTCTTTCTTTCTTTCTTTCTTTCTTTCTTTCTTTCTTTCTCTTCTTCCTTCCTTCCTTCCTTCCTTCCTCTCTCTCTCTCTCTCTCTCTCTCTCTCTCTCTCTCTCTCTCTCTCTTTTAATGTTTTGACATGGTCATTGTCTTAGGGTTTCTATTGTTCTGAAGAGACACCATGATCACAGCAACTCTTGTAAAGAAAACATTTAATTGAGGTGGCTCATTTCCAGTTTCAGAGGTTCATTCTTCTTATCATCATAGCAGAGAGCATGGCAGCATGTAGACAGACATGGTTCTGGCTACATCTTGATCAGAAGGCAACAGGAAATGGTCTGAAAGTAATACTGAGGGAAGCTTGAGCAAAAGAGACCCCAAAGCCCATCCCTACAATGATGGATTTCCTCCAACAAGGCTACACTTACTTCAACAAGGTTACACCTACTAATAGTGCCATTATCTATGACTTATGGGGACCAATTACACTCAAACTACCACAGTAATGATCACTAAGTTACTTAGGCTATCCTTGAACTCACTTGGTAGCACAGGCAGGCTTTGACAAATAACCTTTTACCCTCCTGATCAGCTGGATTACACTCAGCATCACATGCACATGTATTTCCACATCAAATTTCTACAAGGGATCAACATCTTAAAATCTCATTCCCTCCACTAACTATGAATACTTATTTTTCTCTGAATAGGCTGTGGTTTCAGTTATACATTGCCCTGGGAAAAGAGGAAACATTGGAACATCTCAAATTCCAGGTCAAGGTTTACCTACATGCAAACTATAAACTTGCTTTAAAGATAATGTTTTTTAGCTCTGCGTTTTAATTAACCTTCATGAGCCAATACAGTATGAGATTTGTGTGATCTTGCTTTTTCCCTATAAGTCTTTTATGGTCTTTGGGAAACAATGTTGGAGATGGTTATAGACTCAGAGTTATTGTAAGAGAATAATGAAACCTGGCAGTTTTAATGTAGGTACAATTGAAATATGAAAATACATCAGACTTACATTAACATCTAAAAGTACAATAGGAAGCATGAGTTCTTATAGTTTTCACTCAGGAGGAATAACACACTGGGTTACTATTCCTCAACATTATTCACTCAGCTGTCTGGACAGTCTGTAATTCGGCAATACATATGGACCCATCTAAACTGTAATATACCTTAAAGTGTAACATTTTTGAATTTATGTTTAAAAAAATGGACAAATTTCATTCTAATTTAATAGTGAAGGGTGAAAAAATAACTATTCTCTGCAATACATAGAGATCTCACTGTAGTGCTATGTGAAATACCATTGTTTTTAGTCTGGGTGGATCATCTCCCAGAGTATGGAATATTATGAAATGCCAAATGCCTATTTTGTTATGGTTTGACTTCAGTACCAGTCAGAAAATCTTTTAATCTTACTTTCAATTGTGTACCTCAAAATTCTCAAATAGGTTAAACTTTGAAAACACTGGGGTGATCAATGTTCATTTTGGATAAGAAGAAAAATCATATTGAATTAATTTACACTAATAGTTCTTTGATCAGGCAAATAGATTCAAACAGTAAATGCAATGCTCTTCTTATTACTATCAATATGATAATATGTAAGTGTATTTCTTATGCCTTTAGAGATAAGAAAACCCTTCAGAACATCAGTAACTACAATAAGGGGGAAGCAGGACACCATGCATGTAAGATTTACTTTAGATTCCACACCAGCTAAGAGTTCTTTTCAAAGCTGAGCTATGTGAACTTCTCTATGTAACAAACAGGAATATTGCTTAATATTTTAATAACTCTTATTAAATTTGTTCTTTGACAATTCCACACACATATATAATGCATACTTGTTACTCTGGCCCTCACCTTTATCTGCCTCCCATCTCAATCAAAGCCCTTCTGTCTATAATTTATTTCTCAAGTTTATGCTTTTGGTTTTATTTGTGACCACTGGGTTTGACTAGGGCTGTCTGTGTGATTATGGATTTTCAAGTTTCCATTGTATCATGTTTGTCATTCTGCTATACTCATAGGTCAGTGCCTTGCTCAGTCATCATCAGAGAAGCTTCCTCTTGCAGCTGATGAGAACAAGTACAGTGACCTACAGCCAGACATTATGCAGAGAGTGACAGACCTTAGAACACTCAGCCCTAGACAACATGTCTCCATCAAATCCCTCCCCTAAGAGTTCAGTAAACCCTGTGGAAGTGCAGACAGAAAGAATGTAAAAGCCAGAGAGAATAGAAGACAATAAGAAAACAAGACCCTATAAATCAACATGATTCACATACATACAAACTCACAGAGACTGAGGGCCTGCATGGCTCTGCACCAGATGTGAGAAACAAAGTACTCTTAAGAGTAGGCTGCAGGTCCAACAGTAAATGACAAACAAAAATTAACTCAATGGCATCTTTGGATGTTCCTTGTCTCATGATGTGTCAAGGCTTTTCCTTTTTTTTTTTTTTTTTTTTAAGCTGAGGAGAACCCAGGGCCTTGCACTTGCCAGGTAAGCGCTCTACCACTGAGCTAAATCCCCAACCCCAAGGCCTTTCCTTTTATTTTTTTAATTTTGTATTATTCTTTTACTTTTATTTTATTTATATACTTTAATTCTCTCATTTTAGCCTATAGGTCCTTTGCACTTATATTATAGCTCCTAGTTTAGTGTTTTATGGTTTCCTGAATGTTGGAACAATGGCTCTCTGCCTCTTGTGTTTCTCTTGGGCTCTCTTCCTTCTAGTTGCTTGGTTTGTCCAATTCCAATGGCTTAGATTTGTTTTATTTTATTATTATCCCTTAAAAGCCTGTTTTCTAATGAGAGACAGAAAGGGGGTGGATCTGTATTGGAGGTGAGGTGTGGAGGAGGTAGGAGAAGAATAGGGAGAGTAAGCTGTAGTCAGGAATGTTATATGAAAAAAGATCTATTTTCAATAAAAGAACAAAACTAAACTATAGTGAAAATTTGAAATATAGATTAAAGAAAAATTAAATTAATCTACAAGTACCTAATTTTTAGGTTTATATAGACCAGAAGTAGATAATTTAAACACTCATGAGAGCCCTGTGGTACAGGCCTTTAACACAAGCTCCTTGGGAGACTGACCTAGGAAGATCATAGCTCTTGGCCAGCCTGAGCTACAGAGGGAAGTTCCAAGGTCAAAGTTCACTAAGCAGCTTAGTGAATCCTAGTCTCACAATAAGAAAGCCAAAGCTGAGGATACAGACAGCAGGAGAGTACTTGTTCTGCCTGAGTAAGTCCCCCTGTAGTTGGAGATCTTCTCTCCAGGTGCCACCAAGGACCCATGGACCCACAACCTACATATAAAACAATCACTCAGACACTTATATTACTTATACACTGTATGGCCACGACAGGCTTCTTGTTATCTAGTTCTTCTATCTGAAATTAACCCATTTTTATTAATCTATACTTTGCCACTTGGTTCATGGCTTACCTGTACTTTACATCTTCCTTGTCCTGGTAGCGGCTGGCCACATCTCTCTGCCCCAGCCTCCCACTTCCCAGAATTCTCTTCTCTCTTGTCCCACCTATCCTTCCTGCCTGGCCACTGGCCAAACAGCATTTTATTTATATAGAGTGATATTCACAGCACCCCCCACCCTGCCACACATTAGGAAAAAAAGTAAAAAGAAAAAGAAAGAAAAGAAAATACTATCAAGAAAAGATAAATTTTGACATAGATTTTCCCTCAAGATTAAAATATATTGAGTAATCACAAACATTTTAACTTGTTTACATGTATTCAAAATAAATATATTATTTTACTTTTAAATCACTTTTGAGATTATACTATGATTGTATCATTTCCCCATTTACTTTTCTCCTGTCTACCTCTCCTGTGTAACCTCCTTGTTCACATTCAAATTCATGCCCTATTTTTTATTAAATGTTGGTATATATAATATTTATTATATAATTATATAAATTATATAAATACTAATACACCCTGATAAGCCCATGTTATGTTGTTTGAATGTATGTCTTCAAGGCTGACCATTTGGTATTAGATAACCAATTGGTGTGCTCTTCCCTGGGGAAGACTGTTTCTTCCACTCTCACTATCCCTTATTGCCCTTAGTTCTTTGCCTAGCATTGGGCCTCATGAGTATTCCCCTGTCCACATTGGCATGTCTATTGTTATTGTCTTGGTTGGGTCAAGTTTAGGCACCTATATTAATGAGACTTCACAGATGGGGCTTCTCTGACATTTCTAGATGATATTATTTCTAAAATCCATTTTCTTACTAATGCTATTTGTTTTGAATGTTTTTCTTTCTTCCTTTTGGTAGATATGATTCCACGTATTTCTATTTTAAGTTCTGTTTTACAAGAAAAATATATCCAAAATAAGTATGATCACAAACACCTAATTAGAAAAATTTGGCAAGGTGATAAAAGGGAAAATAGTTGCAAAATGGATATAAAGGTGGCACCTGTAATAAGTTTCAATGTTTTCCTAAAATTAGGAAGAAATGCTGTCAACTCCTCTATTTTTGTTTCAATAGAAATTTGAATCTTTGTGTAATTTCCATCTTCAGATACTTGTACTTCTGGAGGCAAGGGTGACCTGGTCTACGATGAAACAGTATTGCCTTGCCTCTTCCCGGGAGGGTGGGTGGTGGTACTCTTGCTACAATCAACAGTGTAAATCTGGTTTTGACTGAAAGTTTAAGGCCTTCCAAAGATCCTGCCAGCCATGGCTTCTGACATTATAGACAGCAGAAGCCTCAAAAAGTCAGGTCCAGAGTGATGCCTTCCATTTTGTATTTAAAAATTAATAGTGATATGATGTCCTCTTGTGTTCTCTTAAGTATCTTGCAGAGTATCTGGAATATGGTAACTGTTATTAATGTGGGTTTTTATTATACAAATAATCAAATAAATTTAAAAAAAAACATGTTTGTAGCATTTGCCTTTAAATTGCTCAGACATTTTTGCCTGGATGTGGTGGTAAGCAGAGTAACTCTGAAGTTCCTCAATACCATGGTTCACTGCTCTTATGCTTAGTATTTAATGAATTTATTGTTGTCCACAGAACATTCTAGGTTGCTGTTGTTATTTGATCCTTGTGAAGATCTCTGTATCATGCTCACAGAATTGGAGGTAAGAGCTGAGTTGCTGACAGCCATTTCTGCTACAACAGGTAGGAAACAGTATTTAACAAAAATACATTAAAAGAAAGAAAAAGAGACTACTCGGAAGCTAAATAAAACATCTGTCTCTTGCTGATGTCAAACAGTGTGGAGAGCTCTATCCCAGCTGTTCGAAAGTGTTGTCTCAGAGCCTACGCTCCAGTGCAGAGTGAAATGAATCATTTTAATAAGTCTTTGCTCTCAACTTAGAAACTGACTTGGTTTGTCAGTTTATCTCTTTTTATATAGTCAAGCATAAAATTTATAGGATGCATTTCATCAAAAGACCACTCTCTCATAAAATATCCTTCCCAGTGTGTTGTGTATTCATGGTACCCCATAAAAGTGCAGGTGTGTGTTGACTCTGCTTCTACTCCTGGCTGTATTTATAAACTTCATCACCAAAGAGCAACCAAAGTGCCTGCTTCCTTGACCCCTCCACCCCACCAGTATCCTTTGGTTTTGGCTATACTCATTGCTGACTGTGGTATTGGTGTCTTTAGTCTGTGATAAGCCAGAAGGTAGTTCCCACAATGAATCTATGCTTTCAAATGGTCCCTTCTCCTTGCTCTGTCTTTCAAACAGAGGCTCAGGAAGAACACAGACAACACAGCAGAATGCTTGGGTTTTTTTTTTTTTGGTTTTTTGTTTTTTTGTTTTTTTGGTTTTTTGTTTTTTTTCTAAGAGGCTTTTCTAAGCTATAGAATCTATGGCTGGCAACCCTGAGAAATATTTACAAATAATGAAGAGACAACCCTGAAATGACCTGTGGGAATTTTCAGAATCTGATATTACTCAAAAGTCCAAAGGGAAAACTGAAATGCATTGCAAACGAGTTATTCAGCCTGTTAACTTCCTGCAGACATAGTCATCTGTGTGTCTCAATCATCTTCTGGAACAAGCAACGTCTCATTATGAAGGTTACCACTTTCTGTCTTTTGCTTCCATTTTGTCCACACTATTTTATTGGCAATGTCTGAGGGGATTTGTACAATTGAACACCTATTCATATTTCTTTGGAACAAAAAATAATTTCATGTGGTAACTACTTCCAATCCTTAAGTGCCACAGCTATCTGTCTGCTTTATGAAGCAGATTTTCAAATGTCTTTAAACCATAAACTCCTCTGAGATAGGAAGCATGAAGAATAGAGCTTTCTGGTGATAAACGCAAAACTACACAATCTCCAATATAATTGCTTATTTTGTCAATTTAAACAACTGTATGAAACACAAAAAGGTAATTTTTAAGTTTCTGTTCTACACTTCTTTGTGTTAATTCACATCCAAACACAGAGACTCTGATATAACTAATCAAGACTCAAATGACAATAAAAAATCAGAAAATGTATTGATTAAGAGAGTACACAGTATATTCACATAGCATTTCACATTGTATATGTATAGCCAAAGCCTCTTTTGTAGAAAATGAGTTCACTTTCCCATTCAACATTCAACAAGAGGGCCCTAATAATTCTTCTTCCACACTGCTAATACATTCATTTGAATGAAAAGTTGGAAGCCCCATGGTGGCACCAAACAATTGCTCTTCTTATAACAGAAGCAGATGTCTAAAGAAATGAGTCTAGAAGTTTGTATAAGAAAATGGGGTTGTGGAGGTTGGATTGACATAGTACACCTAGTATCTTTCCTTTCTAAATACATAACTAGTAAATTCAGTTGTTTAAAGAGAAAAATCAGATAAAACCTACCTATTAAACTATTTAGACTTTTCTTTAGTTGGGAAGTGATGGCTATTTTGTAGAGACAAATACTTCATTTCCTATTATACCCATTTGCAAAAGGAATCACCTGCAGCTCTGCACTAAGTGTTAGAATAAAGAACAGGCACACATAGTTCCCTTACAGGCTATGCAGTTCAATTCTGGTGGAGGCCAACTTGAGAAATGGAGCTTACCATATCTGAGGCAACCCAGTGAGAATAGAACTGTAACCCAGAAAGAAAAGCAGGCTAGCAGCTGCAGCAAAGCAGGTGCCAGGAAAGGCCACTACAATATGGGCCACCTGCATTGCCTACTAAGTGCCTAATGTACAGTTGCTAGTTGTCAGCATGCGAGAAGTTGAATCATGAACACAGAGGACGTGAAATGTAAGATAAGAAGGGTTCTTGGGATATTTGCAGCATATGAAATTTATGCTTTCATTCAGTGGATCAATAGCTTTCCAATGTGTGGAGTGCTGAAACAAAGACAAAGCTCACAGTTTTAAGAAAACCAAACAATAGTGAATTGAGGAAGTCATATCAGTAAAATGATGCTGAAATTTTAGTCCAGGGATATTTACAGTGAAAGCAAGTGTATGTATGGTGATTAGTGAGTCTAATAATATTCAGTGTGATACAGAAGATTCCTCCCCACACACTGAGTTGTCTTAAAGAAAAACAGATTATTGCACTGTATATGTTTAGTAGTTTGTTCACCATATAATAATTTTAGAATTAAGCAAGACCACAAAGAGACCTACAGACAGGACCAACCAGACAAGAATACTATTGTGAAGACATGGAGTCTTCACAACAAGATACTCACAGCTTATTCAAAGACTTCCACAGATTTTGCTGTTTCTGGACTCAGGGAGAAAATGGTCAGGGAACCGCCATACAGACAGACAGACACACACACACACACACACACACACACACACACACACACACTCACATAATATGCACATACACACACACAAACAGACACACAGAGACACATGCACACACACACACATACACAGAGACACATACAGAGACACATACACACTCAGAAACACACACACACACTCACACAATATGCACATACACACACACAAACAGAGACACATACAGATACACATACACACTCAGAAACACACACACACTCACACAATATGCACATACACACACACAAACAAACAGATACACACGGACACATGCACACACATACACAGAGACACATACAGATACACAAACACACACACACACACACACACACACACAGATACATACATACACACTTTCTCTTGTTTCATTTTGGTGTTTCATTCTTCTCTTAAGAGTCTCACTCCTACTCATACCTTTATCCTTGTAACTCATAACAACACAGCCCTTTAACCCTCCCTCCATTAGCCCTCTCAACTCTCTCTCTCTCTCTCTCTCTCTCTCTCTCTCTCTCTTTCTCTCTCTCTCTCCCTCCCTCCCTCCCTCCTCCTTCCCACCGCCCTCTTCTGTGTATGTGTAGGTAGTGGACTCTAACTGGCCATGTACCTAAGAAATACCTTAAACTTTTGCTTCTCTTATCATTACCTCACATATGCTGGGATTTACAGTAGTGGACCTCTGCTGTGGGATGTCTTTCTGTATGCTGTAAATATTTTGTTGCTCTGACTGGTTGATAAATAAAGCCATTTGGCTTAGGTGGGAAATTTACAAGGGGACAGGAAAAAGAAAGGCAGAGGCAGAAGAGACACCATCCCACTATCTGTAATGACACACAGGTAAAGCTGTGGAACACATGGTGACATATACCCTAACAGAAATGGGCTGAGTTTAGTTATAAGAGCTACCTAGCAGGTAGCTTGAGCCATAGGCCAGGGACATAAGTTTTTAAATAATATTAAGCCTCTGGGTGATTATTTTATAAAAGGCTGCAGGACTGTGGGGCCAGGCAGGACTGGAGAAAACTTCCAGCTATATTTGGCACCCAATGTGGGGCTCAAACTCATTACCTTGAGATTAAGAGTCTCATGCTCTACCAACATGGCCATAAGTTTGTAAATAATATTAAGCCTCTGACTGATTATTTTATAAATGGCTGTGAGACTGCAGGGCCAGGTGGGACTTGACAAAACTTCCAGGTACACACCACCAAACCTGGTTTTATGTGGCAATGAAATCTAATCCACAGCTTCATATACTAGGAAAACACTCTGGTCTACACAATAAAGCCACAGGAAGCATCCCATCTCCTGAGTTTGGATTCCATAAAAGTCTCTCATTTTTCTAAGGTTCTAGTGCACACCAAGGAATAACCTCACAGCTTAGTGCTCTCTGTAACATAATCAAGAAGAGGCACCGATAGCAGATGGGGCCTTTTGCATGTGCTCTGTGATGTCTTCACAATACTGCCAAAGTAACGAATTCTCATTACCCACCTAACTAATGAATTCATAAGCCAAAAGCATATGCAAATAGCAACTCAAGTTTCAATGTCATTTTCTAAACATTTAAAATAATTAACAAGTGCATCAGAAGGCACTCTTTATCTGATCTTGAAGAA
Source organism: Onychomys torridus (assembly GCF_903995425.1). Lineage (NCBI taxonomy): Eukaryota > Metazoa > Chordata > Mammalia > Rodentia > Cricetidae > Onychomys > Onychomys torridus. The sequence goes on from NC_050448.1 coordinate 11,518,066, forward strand.
GGCACAAGTCTTCACACTGTAGGATTTTCTTTTTAATATCCAAGTATGTTATCTAATTAGCTTTAGTTTCTTAACTTCACTCTCTGCAAATAAAAACATCTAAGTAACTTTCCAAAAACATCCTAATCAACTGCAAGAAATCTGAGTAATCATTTTTCTTTTGTCATCCAATATTGCCCAAAAGACTCCTGAGGGAAATACTGGACAATAGTGTGTCACATAATGGGGAAAACCTATGCACAGCAAACTCTCAGCACTACAACTGATTCAACCCTACAACAGGATGGTCATTGACCAAACTTCCTGATCACAGAGCCTGGGAAACAAGTGCCTGGAAGCTGTCAACCAGACCTGAAGAAATACTATTTCATCCTCATTCTTTCTGAATTGTATTTTCTGAAGTCTGGTATTACTTTTAGAAGGAAACCTAAGTAATTTGAGAGCAGCTGTGTCATTTCTAGCACATTAGGGAAAATACTTATTTACTTATAATTATAAGTTCTTTTATTAACCAAATCAATGATATGTTTAATTTAGTCATTTTGTTTTGTTATCTAAGGCCAAATTTCAAATTATATGTCTTCTTACAATAGATTTCTCCTGAATTAAAAGTAGATTTCAGTTTCTTCAGAAAGTAACCCAGAACTGGAATTGGAATGTGATAATAAAACATGATGGAATGATATTTGAGCATGCATAATTTGTGTGTGTGTGTGTGTGTGTGTGTGTGTGTGTGTGTGTGCACGTGCCAATGTATACTCAGTCATGGTGAAAGGGAGGATAAAAAAGGAACAAAGGCGTTAATCTAGCCCAGGTCAGTGAGACATAATATTGTTTGATACTGAATTATTTGTATAACATCCTTCACTAGGTGCTTCCCATAACCATCTATCAGCCTCTGGAAAAGCTATAACATCCAAAACACCCATGGTATGTAAATATGAATGACTGGTGTCTTTTCAAAATATAAACAAGCTTATAGGGTGGTCTGTTAAATCATGCAGATGGTATATATGTAGTTTATAGAGCAGTCAGTTAAATCATGTGGATGGTATGTGTGCAGTCAACTGTCTCCTCATTCTGTCTGCCATGGGCATTCTGTCTGAGAAGCCAACACAATGTCCAACTGAAGAGATGACAAAGCACAACATGCCCCCTCACAAAGGCTCAGCAAGTGAGCATGTGCTCTTCTTATCAGACAGGCCATCCTGCTGCTGATGGCACACCACCAAAGGAGAACTCCTTTCTCATTGTTTAGCAAATATTTCCCAATCAGCCACCAGGCCCTGTCATGACATACATACATCAGCACACAGGAAGAAGTGTCTTTCCTCATGGATCTTATAGTTGAGAACACAATCAGAAAAGCATATCATTCATTATCTGATACTAGACACTTAGAGAGTGAAGAGAGGCTTCATTAGTCAATAAATTAGATGTAACTGTCTGTAGAGCAACTAGAATGTGTGTGTGTGTGTGTGTGTGTGTGTGTATGTGTGTGTATATGTGTATGTGTGTGTGTGTATACATAAATGTATATTCATATGTATATCCCACAGGTAAAGAAATACAGAGGACAATTTTATATAGAAAGTGTATAACCATAAAAAGGTATTTGTCTGCATGACTTTTCACATCTTTGCTTCCTTTGTGCTATGGAAAGCTCTGGAAGGCCTGTCACTTCTGTCATCTACAACCCTAAGAACAGTTCATTTTAGTGAAGCAAAATTCTGCTTAATATATTCTGCTGAATATAAACAAACGCCAAACTTGCATTTCCCTATCGTGGTACTCATTCAGGGGGTGGGTAGCAGAGGAGAAAGGACACATTGCCCTCAGGGCCCTAAAGAACATCCACAGGCAGATTTTACAATCAGGGGAGTCCATGGGGTATATAGACTGTGGGAGTGGGTGGCCATTCCACAGCAAGGAGGAGAGCCAACACCAGCAGTAACTGACATTCTTGCCTGAAGAAACAGCTTTGTTCTATTTGAGGCTGAAAATCCACACAGGTGACAGAGAAATGCTGTCTTCTCACCCAGCCCCATCCCTATGCCTTCTCTACCAGCAGTTTCTACCCCTCTCCATGTGGGTCCAAGATAATAAGGGGTGGAGGGAATATTCTTATAGTCTCAGATTCCCTTTGTGAAGAGGTCACACTGTTACTGAAGGAGAGTGTCTTAGTGGCTTTTCTTTAAACAGGGGTTGGGGGGGTGGTACTTAGCAATTTACAGTGTCCTGCCAGGTCTAGAGTTTGGTCAAGTGTTGGGGAAACTTAGTGAAAGAAGTACTTGGTGTTGCTGAGCTGGGGAAGAGGTGAGAGATGTGAGCAGAAGCCAATTAAAAAACAAATGGTAAAACAGGGAACGTGATTGTATGGTAAGTAAAACATACAGGGATATGATTGTATGGTGCATAAAACATAGGAGATGTGATGGTATTGTGGGTAAAACAGGAGACATGATTGTCAGGCTCCTTTTCCTAGATGTGTGGTAAGAGGTGGGGGAAAAGTGTGCAGAACTAGTACGGGACTAAGAAGATGGTGATATAGACAAATTTAAAGGAAAATGGTCAAAGATAGAAGGGCTGATATGCACCCACATAGGTGTACAAGTGTTCACAGACTGAGAGAGGGAGAGAAAAAGGAAGAACAAGAAGCTGGGAAAGCTTAGAAACAGGAAGGGATCTGCACTGCTGTGAGTTTGCTGAGCTGGGGCAAAGATGGTTTCATCATAACGTGTGTGTGTGTGTGTGTGTGTGTGTGTGTGTGTGTGTCCACATGTACATGTGTGTGCACGTGAGTACATGTCTTTAGATGCATGTAAGTGTGTACATGTTTGTGTGTGTGTATTGTGTACATGTATGTATGTGTGAGTATACACATGTATGTGTGCTGTGTGTGTACATGTGTTTTTGTATGCATATGTGTGCATGTTTAGATGCATGTGAGTGTGGTGTACAAGTTTATGGTGTATGCACATGGGCTTGTGTTGGCGCATCTATCTCCACAAGCATGGGAGGACAGAGGACGGTGCAGGATGTTGTACTCTATCACTTTCTGGCTCTTTCCCTTCCAGACAAGGTCTCTCTCTCTGAATGTGGTGACCAGCAAGTCACAGAAAATAATCTTCCTATCTACTCCACTCCCAAGGGCTGCAAGTGTAGTCACTTGTGCAATCACTCATGTTTTTCACAGTGGTAAGGGCGCAAACTCAGAGTTCATGCTTACTCCCTAAGCCATGTTTCCAGTCTCAGATTATTTATGAGTTGAAGAGACCTAGATTCATTCTGTTATATTTATATTTTTATGGTTGCTTTATCCTTAATTCAAGTCAAGCAGACAACCATGTACTCTGAGAAGAAAACAGCCTCTATGTGTCCTAGAACTACTACTTGTATTGAGTCTGCCTCCTGAAGGCTCTTTATTAAAATGTAAACAAGTTAACTAAAAAGCCATCTTCTAAATATCATCAACATATTTTTCTACTTATTTTTATTTTTATTTATTCTTCAGTCATACATTACAATTTCCCCTGCCTCCACTCCTACCAACTGCCCCCCCACCTCCCCTCCTCCCTAGATCCACTCCTCCTCTGTTTCCCTTCAGAAAAGAGAAGGAATATCAGCTGAACACATCATAACAAGTTACAATAAGACTGGACAGAACGCTCATATCGAGGTTGAATGAGGCAACCCAGTAGGAGGAAAAGGGTCCCAAAAGCATGCAAAGGAATTAGAGACAACCCCAATCCTCCTGTTAGGAGTCTCACAAGAACACCAACCACACAACAATAGTATATATGCAGAGGACCTAGCATAAACATATATGGGTTGATAACACTACAAGAACACAGCCCACATAATCAACTAAGTGGGCTTCATAGGGGCCCACAGGGACTGAAGCAACAATCATTAATACATTTTCAAAAGTCATTTTGTCTCCTCCTTGGCTGAGAGCTGAGACAGAGACAAGTCCACTGTGACATGTATTGAGAGTGTGACCTGTGCACATAGGCATGTGCTCAGAGAATGTACAAGAGGAAGATGTTATAGAATAGAAAGAAGATAAACACTTACTTCACAGGACCATGTTGGGGACAGTATAAAGACATTAGGCACATACAACAGGGACATAGATGTCCCTTCAGAAGATCCCTGCTGTCAACACCAACACTGACTCCTTAGAACTGGCTCCACAGCACTTCTACAGTCTAAATAGCCCTTAATGAGCAGTCAAAGGAGAGCTCAGTGTGGATTGGGCACATACTCCCATTCAGAATGTGATTGGCTTCTTCCAGAGGTCACTGGGTTATCTGCACACCACTGAAACTGTGCATTGGCTCTGTGAGCAGAGGCCAGCCAGTTGCTGTTGCAATGTGAAACCCTTATGCCCCTGGAGCTTTGACAATTCAGATCCTCAGGCTTGAAGTGTCATTTGTTAACCAGGTCTCACCCAGCCCCTGATGTTCTTCTCCTGAAGCCCCATGTGTGCTCTCCTCTCTTCCCATACTCACTGCCCACAAGAGTGGTGGTGGGGCTTCATCAGAATCATCCCATCTCTGCCATTTCTAAAGAGTAATATTGGGCCAAACCAAGTGTCTTATTCAGCTGTAACAAACTGCAGTAGATTGTATTTTTTCCTCCCATAACCCAGAGCCTAGGATATCCAAGATCAAGATGTCAGGCATTAACTCTTGCTGAGAGTGCTCTTCCTAGCTTCAAGTCAGCCACTTCCATGATTATCCCGTAAGGCACATATGAGCAAAGAGATGACTCAATTTCTTTCTTTCTAATAGAACACTAATCCCAACACATTAGATCTCAGGTATTTAACATTATTCTTTAGAAACAACTCCAAATACTATTCAATTGTGGATTCAGACTTTCAACATGATGCCAGCATAATTCATTCTACACATTTCTTCCCCTGACCTGTGAAATTTGTATTTTTCATCCATGGGAAAAAATCATTCTACCCTACCACTCTCAGAAGTCATAACTCACTCCAGTAACCCTTCCAAACCTATGACCCCAGATCTCATCTGAAACTCTTCTAAACCAGACATGACTAAGACTTAGAGTGTGATTCACCCAGAGACCAAGTTTCCCTACAACTGTCAACCTGGGAAATTAAGCTGCACTTCCAAGCTACACTGGAGAGCCAGGGGCAGGACAGACAAATTCCACTAGCTTTTCAGACAAAGCAATCTTCTGCAGATGGATGCTTAGCATTTCCTGGATGGTGGCTTTGATTTTGGGACCCATCAAGATAACAATCCTGTCCTGATGACTCTCTCAGATTGGGGTCACACTCTCAAAGCTCCAGAAAATCCTATTCCATGGATTCAATGGGAAGCTATCTATCTTTGAAAACAAGCCAAAGATCTAAGTTATTTCACAGCTGCTTTGGCATGGCATTCCTAGAACCTCCTCCTACTCAAAGGTTCTATAAGGTTGATTGATTGAGTACAAGTTCTATAATCATAGACAACTGGAATGTTACAGAGCCAAATTGTCATGGGCTATCTTTAGCTTCCTTAATAGCCATTCATTGTCCACCTCTGTGTTTTGTCTAATACCCTTTAACTATTAGATAAATGCTTTTGGAATGCACTAGTTGAACTTTGGTTTCTACCAACCCAATGGCTAAGATGCTCACTAGATAACATTTGACAGTAGTAGTAGAGATTTCTCTGAGTTCTTATAAAGCAGCCTGCCTGATATTCCTATCAATGTTTCTGAGAATACTTTCATAATTGTCTTTCTTCTGTTACTGTAAGAACTTCATGAAACTGTTACCATACTCCAAGAAGGTATTAGGGGCAAACTGAACCATGTTCTCAGGCTATGGTCACTCTCAGGTGTCCTTTAAGGTGAGAGCTGGGCTTCTGTGCTGACACTGTGTTACTCTTACTTTCATTGAATAACTGTGAGAGGCATCTTCTTCCAGTCCTATAGAACCCAAGATGTCTGACAGCCTTCCTTTATCCTATTCCATCTATTCTTGCTTAATCCCTTTTGCTGTAATACACTCTGACCAAAAGCAACAGCAGGGAAGAAAGGATATATTAGGATTATGGGTCTAGGTCACAGTACACCATTGGTAAATATCAGGACAGGAACCTTAGGCAGGAAATGTAAGCAGAAACCATTGAGGAACACTGTTTTCTGGTTTGTTGGCAGGTCTGTGTTTACCTATCTTTCTTATTGTCAAGGACCACCTGCCCAGGGAACAGTGCTGCCCAGAGAAGTCTGGGCCCTATTGCATCAACTAATAATCAAGACAACCTCCAACAGACATGTCCACAGGCTAATATTATCTGGGCAATGGAAACTAGAGACATCCCCTTCTCATGTGACTGAAAGCAATGTCACATTGACATTGTCCCCCCCCTTTTTTTAAATGAGCAATATTGTTTGCTTACATAATTTAATAATTTTTCTAGCTACAGAAAGCCCAGCCACACAATGTATTCTCTGATGAACATACTTCCACACTTTCTACAATGTAGACAGGAAAAGTTTTCCAAATCTTTTAATTTTTGTCTCCCTTTTGCCAAACTGCACCTTCCTTACTTCCTCTCCCCCACTTTACATTTCGCTGGAAGCTTAACGAAGACCTAAGTGGCCAGGTGGTGGTGGTGCATGCCTTTAATCACAGCATTCAGGAGGCAGAGCCAGGAGGATCTTTGTGAGTTCGAGGCCAGCCTGGTCTATAGAGTGAGATCCAGGACAGGCACCAAAACTACACAGAGAAACCCTGTCTTGAAAAAACCAAACAAGAAAAAAGAAAGAGAGAGAGAGAGAGAGAGAGAAAGAGAGAGAGAGAGAGAGAGAGAGAGAGAGAGAGAGAGAGAGAGAGGAAAGAAGGAAGGAAGGAAGGAAGGAAGGAAGGAAGGAAGGAAGGAAGGAAGGAAGGAAGAAAGACCTAAGATAAACTTTCAGTGTTTGCCTAGAAATTCTCTGTTTAGCCGTTAATTTCATCTTTCACATTGTACCTTCCATTAGTTCATAGTTTGAGGCATTTTCTCACCCTTTATTACAAGAATCAGTTGTTTTAGTGCCCAGTAATGTTTCTCCATCTCTCTACAATGTTGGCTTTTAACATGCACATTCCTAGCTTCAGTTGCTCATTGCTTGTGATTACAGGCCCATTCTCTGATGAGACTATCTCTGCCCTGCTGTCATCTACCTGAAGCATTGCTGTAATCAGCTCTCATGTTCCTATTTCCAGCTTGCACCCCAGAACTCTTCCAGGCTTTCCTTACTCCCAAAGCTTCATCCATATTTAAAAATTTTCTGTTACTGCCATTATTTAATAGGAGCTAACTAACAGATATATGCGTACTAGAGGACAGAATTCACACTGCAGTGCCAGCATCCTGGCTTCAGAGAGCATTCTTTCCATGGTGGTTCCCAGACAGTAAGATTCTCATTGTGTCTTACATAACCTTTCCTAGGTGGGTTTTCATGAAGGGACAGAGACAAGGCACCCAGAGACCAGGAAGCTGTCTCTCACATGAAGCCTTCCATCTATCACCACCTGTTTCTGTGAGCTCACCTAACCTCTGTGATGTGTATTTGTCAGGGGACACAACTCAGACCATAGCTCTATGGAAGCATGACTTCAATTAGCATTTGAGGTGAGTTTGAGATTGACAGTCTGAGGACCTTAAGAGGGTCTGCTCTGGAACATATTCCCACACATCCTTTTGGAAGTGCACAGAATAAGTTGTAGTGGAATAAACTTCTAAAAACCATATTATAATGCTGAGTTGCTCAGGGTTCTTATCATGATGACAAAAATAATAGTACCAGAAAGTCAAGGATTAAAGACTTATTTTGGGTCACAGTTACAGAGGTTTCAGTCCAGCGGCAATGGGACACAGTCCTTTTAATCCAAAGCAAGGCAAGAGACTCATGTGAGAGGCTAGGTGGCAAGAAAATTGTCTTGTAGTCTTTCTCCATCAGATCCCATCTCTGGCTCCTTTGGGGAGATGAGCAGTGTTTCTGCTTATATAATCCTGTAATCTCTCTACCAAGTGAAAGTCCATCAGAGCCAGAAAGAGTGGATGACAGGGATAAAGGGCATGTGTAAAAAATAAAATGTCCCTATGACATCATTCCTCCAACCACACAGAGCCCCCCTCATGTTTACCATCTGTCTCCCTATCATGCTATCAGATCAGTAGTCCATCAGTGGATTAAACCATTGGTTAGACCAGAGTCCACATGATCCAATCACTTCTCAAAGCCTTACCTCTGAGTACTGCATTAGGGACTAAGTCTTCAACATATGAATTTTAGAGGGAATGCTATATCCAAACAATAACAAATACTTTACAAATCACCTCAGATTCATGTGGCTGATGGTCAGAATACAATATGCTATCCAGCATAAGCTCTCAGACACATGAGAAAATGAAAGCCCATAGATGCCCAGTAACTGAAAAATGCTTTTCTTGAGGAGGACCTTCAGATATAACCTTGAGGAGTATATAGGTTGAGCAATATCTTCAGAAAGTTACTAAATATAACAAATATATCATCAAACAAGTTAAAAAAAACAGCAGAGTAAATGAAACTCAGTAACAAGTGATGCTAATTAAACGCAAATAGTCCTTGGTGTGTAGAACAATTATCTCTCATTCAAACATTACATATGGAGTGCTGCAAGCATCATTTCCTTTATGAAAGGAAACAAATGCTCACACATACACCATCAAGTTATCCAACACAAATGGCTCAAAGCCTTTGCCAATGGGCTGAGATCCAGCTGACATATTTCCACCTATACCACACAACCAACCACATTAGTTCAGCAGGTGTTTGAACATCACCACAAATGACTGCGTTACCAAATTAAGGATGTTCTCATCTGTTTCATCATCTCTGGCAATGTATTCTCATGCAAACAAGTTAACACACAAGTGGTTTTTGTTTTTTCAGAAAAGTTTGAGTAGTGTCTATATAATTTTCAATAATAAGGTGTGCCTTGGGTTGAACTGTGGTTTGTGGGATTGTGTGAAATTGTAATAACATGATGTAGTTGGTGATACAGGGGATTGGATATACTTGACTGCTGCAAAAATCTGAACTCTAACAAGACTTTGAGAAAGAGGGATACTTCTCTGCAAAGAAGATGAGTGGTGATATATATGTTTGAGGTAGTCATTTACCCAAATCTGGGCTATAGAGTTCCTGGTCTGTGGCTTCATGAGGAAAAAAAAGTACTTGTAATTCTATAAAGAACTTAAAGAAAGAAGGAAGGAAAATGTTAACCAGGAAGTCTGAGAAATGGATAGAGAACTGTTCAAAAAAGACAGTTACAGTGAGAACATGTGTATTAGTTACTTTCCTCTTTGCTGTGACAAATACTGGACTAAAACCAACATAAGGAGGGAGCATTCCTGGAGCTCACAGTTCACAAAGAGACACAACTATCCTGGCTACTGGAGCACAATGCTGATGATCAGCATAAATCCTGGTATCAGATAGCTTAATCTGGTTTATTCAATCCAGAACCACAGCCTACTAGATAGTGCCACCTACCCACACTTAGGGACAGTCTTCCCTCCCCAGCTAAACCTCTCTGTAACCATCTGTCTTATTTAGTGTTCTATTTCTGTGAAGAGACACCATGACCGTGGCAACTCTTATAAAGGAAAGCATTTGATTGGGGTTATCTTACAGTTTCAGAGGTTTATACCATTACAATCATGGTGGGAAGCATGATGGCACACAAGCAGACATGGTGCTGGAGAGGTAGCTGGGAGTTCTACATCCAGATCACTAGGCAACAGAAAGAGAGAGAATCACTGGGCCTGGCTAGGGTATTTGAAACCCCAAAGCCCCAGTGGCACACTTCCTCCAACAAGGCCACACCTCCTCATCCCTGTCAAATAGTGCCACTCCCTAATGACCAAGCAAATACATGACTCTGTAGGTGCTAATCCTATGCAAACCACCTCATCTTCCTTAGAGACAGAACCAGAAGGATGTTTGCACATCATTTAAATTTATCAACTTAACAATCAAGATGAACTATCACAACATTCTTCTTGAACTGTGATCCCCATGTTATCTTTTAAATTTACTTTAATTTATTCATGTGTGTGTTCCTGAATGGATGTGTGTGAATCATGAGTATGCAGGTGCTCATGGAGGCCTGAAGAGGGTATCTGAAACTGGAATTACAGATGGCTGTGAGCCACCAGGTGGGTGCTGGGAATCAAGCCTTGAATCCTCTGGAAGAACAGTCAGTATTCTTCACAACAGAGCCACCTCTCCAGCACTCCAAGGTTCTTCTCTTTATAGTCTCCTGATGGCTTCTGCTCATCATAATGGGACTGTACAACAACAAAATATCCTCAAAGTTGGATTCCAGCCTGCTGTGAGGCCCTACAATGGGTAGAGGCTCTCCTCAAAGGAGAGTAGTAGCTTTCCCAGGCTTTCTCCTTCCTACCCCCACACCATCCTCCATTCCTTTCTGTCTTAGAGGAGAACAAAGCAGGATTCCACCCCTTTTCCTTTTCACTTATGACCAAAGCGTAGATACTAGCAGATCTCAGTGAATGCTGGAGTGACTGAAAATAATTGCTCAACAGAATTCTTTGCCAACACCGTCAGTGTTTATGTTACTGGCCTTGGCCTCTGCAACATACAAAGACCATGTAGAGCTTCCACAGGCAGAGCTTATTTCTACAATACTGTGATGCACATCTTTTCACAACGTAACAACTTGGGAATCTTTATCTTGCAAACAAGGACATTTTAAAAGTTTGGCTTTTTTCCTGGCAGCTTCCAATTGTTATCACTTTCCCATGATTCCTCCCAGTATGGGAAGCCCTGGCTGGTATGTTTTATTTTGCTTTATATCCTTCCATTTCCAAACCAAAAAATCCCTTAGATTGTAAACTTGAGAGTTTTATGCCAAGCCAATTGACTTTTTTGACACATTTGCTTGGTTCTGATACCTACTAATTGAAGTAGTAAAATTAAAAGACTATATCTGCCAGGTGGTGGTGGCGGCATTAAGCCAGCACTCAGGAGGCAGAGGCAGGTGGATCTCTGTCAGTTTGAGGCCAGCCTGGTCTACAGAGTGAGTTTAGGACAGCAGCCAGGGTAACACAGAGAAAGCTTGTCTAGAAAAAACAAATGAACAAAAGACTATAGTCTCTGTTTTAGCTTAGCTAGGATGGAAGGAGGGAACTCACCTGGCATTTAGAGGGCCTTTAGAGAGCTCTTTCTGAACACATAAAACAAAACCTTTTTTTCGTTCTTTATACAATTTCATTTTTAATCATCTCTAAAATAGTGGTATGTCTAACATTCAATGACATGTTAGATCTCTTGAAACTTAGGGGATGGTGACAATATTTATAAATGGAAAATTCCATCATTAGATGGGTGTAGCAAAGCTTCTTTGGCCCTCTTCAGTAGCTTATTCTAAAAACACAGGATGGCTATAGTTAATTTAGCTCTGTACTTCTGCAATAATAGTCTCTTAGGGTTCCTAAAGAACCCACTGACATTTCCCACCAAAAGTTTTCCTGTGTTGCATGTCTACGGAAATGTCTTCATGGCCGCTGACCCTCCAGTATCCAGCTGATCCCACCTATAGAACAGGGCTACTATTTGTAACACATTATGCAAGGGCTGCCTTTGCTCATGCTGCCTTTCTCTGGAGAAAATTGGGCATTTACTCAAAGATGAGTTGGAGATTGTGGAAGAACACCATATAGAGTCAATCACTATTAATTCATGAATCACCTCTTAAAATTAGTATGATTTTAAGATTAAGTTCAAATTTTATTCAGAAGAACTGAAGTGGTAGAGGTCATAACCCATCAGGTCTATTTTACTTCAAGATAGTAAAAATAAGAAACTTTTAAACTTAGTATAAGATACTACTCTGAACAATCATAGGCTAAATAAGGACAAATCCAAATTTCAGTCATTAAACAAGTTTAGCCACATCACTCAAGCATATTCCACATTATAAGACATCCAGGTGGACACTGGAACACAACCCTTATAGTCATGAACTGTTACTAGACTTTAAAAAATAAGATTTCACATCTGTAAGAAATATATGTGATGATCTGGGATACAGTATTGGAATTCAGTTTTTAAAAGTATGCCACTTTGATATTAATGGACCTTGATCAAATGAACATATTATAAAAATAAATTCACATCTATTACAACATGTCTGGAAGTTTTAACAACTACTGAGTGTTTGATAATATTAGAAGATTATTGCTTAAAACACAAGGAAAGGCCAGGAACCTACTTTACTGCATGAGAAGATCCTTCCTACTTTGAACACCCACAGAAAGATGTCCTGTAGTCAGATGGTCATACACATTTCTCTTCTCAGAAGAACTCTGATATCTACAGGCTGAACTACTAATTTGTCCTATATCTACCATCTTGTTATAACAAAAACAAAAACAAAAAACAAAAACAAAACAAAACATCAGAAATGAACTTCTGCCCTCCAGGGTTCTCCCATTGTGCTGTAAGCCTGTATTTAAGACCTCCTCCCTCCTTAAAAAAAAAAGCATTCGGCGTTCAAAAAAGAAAAAGAAGGAGGAGGGGGAGGAGGAGGAGGAGGGGGAGGAGGAGGAGGGGGAGGAGGAGGAGGAGGAGGGGGAGGAGGAGGAGGAGGGGAGGAGGAGGGGAGGAGGAGAGGGAGGAGGAGGAGGGGGAGGGAGGAGGAGGGGGAGGAGGAGGAGGGGGAGGAGGAGGAGGGGGAGGAGGAGGAGGGGGAGGGGAGGAGGAGGAGGGGGAGGAGGAGGGGGAGGAGCAGGAGGGGGAGAAGGGGAGGAGGAGGGGAGGAGGGGGGGGGGAGGGGGAGAAGGGGGAGGGGGAGGGGGGGGAGGGGAGGGGAAAAGGGGGAGGGGGAGGAGGGGGAGGGGGAGGAGGGGGAGGAGGAGGGGGACGACGACGATGACAACGAATCAAGATCATGATGGGGAAACCCACAGAGTCAGCTGACCCGTGCTAGTTGGAGCTCACTGACTCTGGACTGACAGTTCAGGAACCTGCACAGGACTGAACTAGACCCGCTGAATGTGGGTGACAGTTGTATGGCTTGATCTGTTTGTGGGGTCCCTGGCAGCAGGGCCAGGACTTATCCCAGGTGCATGAACTGGCTTTTTGGAACCCATTCCCTGTGGTGGGATACCTTGCTCAGCCTTGATACAATGGAGAGGGCCTAGGCTCTCCTTCAACTTGGTATGCCAGAGTTTGCTGACTACCATGGGAGGCCTTACCCACTCTGAGGAGTGGATGGGGATAGAGTGGGAGGGAGGTGAGGAGGCGGAGAAGGGGAGGGAGGGGGAACTGGAGTTGATATGTAAAATGGAAAAATTTTTAATAAATAAATATATTTAAATTAAAAAATGTGGGTGGTTTATAAAGAATAAAAGTATATACACCATTGTTCTGTGTTCTGGAGGCTGAAAGACTCAGTGTCTGGTGAAAATCTACAACTTCTTGCTATAGCTGTATTCTCATATGATGGAAGGGGCAAGGCAGCTCTTTGAGAACTAATCCCATTAATAGGTAGAAAAGCACTCATATCATAGCATCTCTTAAATGTCTCAGAAGGCATAAAATTTACCTACTATTAGCCATGTGTTATATTTAGGTGCTCACCTATCTGTCTTCCCTTCTCTATTATAAGCTCCTGAAAACTAGCTCATTTCTAAGCACCCTTGGCATGTAATAAGATCCTGATGTTCATGTGTCTATAAATATATCTTACTTATTATATTAGTGGGTGACTATTTTTAATAATTACTAAAATACACACTATTAGAATTAGAAGTGATATTGAAGAGTTTTCTGGATTAACCACTATTCACTGCACAAAGATGTCTTTAATAAGGTCTGAATCTACATCAATCTATGAGTATAGAGATACTTAGAGGGCTGTTTAAGTCTATGTCCATTTAGCAAAATAACAATAGGAGGTTCACCATGGGGACCTTGAGCTCCCAGTCATGTGTTCTTGTTGAATTTACAATATGAATCATGCTTTGAATCATGTCCTGTGGAACATGCTTTGAATACAATTATAAAGCAGTTGGTTATCCACATAACATTCATGCCACTGTTGTACAGAGGCATATTGCAGGGCTCACAGCTGGATAAGACTCTTGATAGCTTTTCTCTCCTAGAAGCCTACATAGTACATACTGATCCTATGAAAGCTGGCTGGCTGGAAAGAAGCCTTCTAGTCAACATCAGCTTGATGTATCCATGTCCTGTTTGTGGAGTCATCAAGATTAGGGCCTTATCATCAAGATCTAATGGGCAACTACGAACAATGGTAATGCCATGTGTCCTGGTTTGTTTTTTTATTGCTGTGATAAAATTTCATGGCCAAAAGCAACTTGGGTATGGAAGAGTTTATTTCATCTCATGCCTCATGTTACACTACATCACTGAAGAAAGCCAAGGCAGGATCTAAATAACCATGAAGAAACACTAATTATTAGTTTGCTCATTTGGCCAGTCAGCATGTTGTCATCAACATAGTTCAACAGTGTAACACCTTGTGGAAGAGACAAGAAATCAAGATCCCTCTGAACTAAGTTATGAAACAGAGCTGCAGACTAAATAAACCGTGGAGATAATACTGTAAAGGTATACTGCTGGCCTTAACAGTTGAAAGAAAATTGCTTCTGGTGCTCCTTATAGATAGGTACAGAAAAAAATGGTGTTTGCCACATCAATAGCTGTATACCATGTTCTAGGAGATGTATTAATCTGCTCAAGTAAGGACACCACATCTGGCACGAACAGCTGCAATCAGATTTGTTTGCAATAGTCAACTGCCATTCTACTCGATCCATCTGTCTTCTGCATAGGCAAACTGTATAATGAGGATTTGAGTTTGGTTTTTGCTAACTGAGCACTATGGCTCCTGGGGGAGTTTCTCTTCCAGTGCACACTTAGAAACTTTTAGAGTCTCTGTGTACATCTGGAGCTGGTCAATTTTGTCGCTAAGCTCATGTTTTTCCATTGTAACTTTTTCCAAAGATGCTGAAAGGGAGCAGTCAGCAACATTATTTTCCTTATTTTTCCACACATAGCTTTTATACATAGAGTGACTAAACTCTTTACTCCTCACAGGGGATGAATCAGGAGCATGAAATGCATCTATCTTGATAAGTTCTTTAAATAGTCACACCATGCAACCAGTGGAGTCCTTAGTGACTGTAGATTCCATTCAGCTGGAGGA
The DNA here is from genome assembly GCF_903995425.1 of Onychomys torridus. Classification (NCBI taxonomy): domain Eukaryota; kingdom Metazoa; phylum Chordata; class Mammalia; order Rodentia; family Cricetidae; genus Onychomys; species Onychomys torridus. Next base: position 11,533,322 of record NC_050448.1, read on the forward strand.
CCAGACTTAGGTAATGAATGGCAAGCCCACCAGAAGGCAGGTACCTCTCAGCATTTTCAATCTATCACTGGAAGCCCAGATGGTTCCTGTACCACTCAGCACCTAGCCCATGATGGAAGTCTGAAAGCCTTTGTTCTGATTATCTGTAATGAAACCAGCAGCACCAGGGGGAGGGTGGTGCATTTATAGCATTAGCATGAATCCTGGGCTTCTCCCTAGCTGCAGGAGGTAGGGATCTCCTTGTATAATACGATGTGCAAAAGCATATGAACATCATTCATTTTCCTTTCCTTACTGGAAATTGATCACATTGTCCAGAGAAAATCAGTCCTCTCAGTTTTTACCAGCAAGGCTGGACAGAGGTCACTGTTCACTCTTGCGCTTTGTAATAAACTCATTATCTAAATGATGGGTACTCAAGGAACAGCAAGACTGAAAGAATTTGTTTGTCTTTCTCTTTGAGACAAGGGATTCAGACACTTTTCCATATGACAAGAAACACAGATCTTTGACCTTCATTCCCAATTTTCTTCCAAAAATTCATACTAAAATTTATTGTATTTTGTCCAATACAATAAATACCCATGCTAAATATTAAAACAGTGGTTCTCAACCTTCCTAATGCTATGACCCTTTAATACAGTTCCTCATGTTGTTGTGACCCCCAACCATAAAATTATTTCATTGCTACATTATAACTGTAATTTTGCTAGTTATAAAACATAATCTAAATATCTGATATGCAGGATATCTGCTATGCAACCCCTGTGGAGTCATGAACCACAGGCTGAGAAATGCTGCATAAAAGAAGTGTTCAACCCTTCAGTACTGTTCTAAGCTGCCTCACTCAATTTGGTTCACACTGTTTGCAAAGAAAATGTAACCGTACTTACAAAGAGACTGACAGCTCATCTGATTCTAGAACATCCTCAGGCAAGGCACATAAACAAACCACTGCTGATTGCCTCCAAAGGTAATTGGTGGGTGGCAAGATGGATGAGAAAGGAGCTGACTTTCCCCTGCTTGTCCCAGAGTCTGAAACTATAAAAATCATACATGTACCTCAACACTGAATTTTTTATGTAGAAACTTACCTCCACTATGAAATTTGGTGAGCAGGTTCAAACCTTTTATCTAAAGTCTTAAGTCTTCCTACCTCAAATCAGATTAAATACTAAGACCAACACGTTCAGGCACTATTCAAGATACTGAGTAGAGATATCAACATGTAGTCAGTGACGACCTCTCTTGACAGATTTTAATATACTGACTTCTCACAGACTTTATACAATCCTAATATACTATCTATTAGCTATTCCCAAAAGCTTGTGATTCATTTAGTTACAACCACTGTAAAATGAATTCAGGGCATATTGCAATGTGTTAAGAAGTGGCTTATGGCACCAGGGAGTGTATAATTATTCCCTCCCAGCTAGTGAGTTTTGCTGACAGCAGACAATAATTGTGTATACCTACACCTTACACAACCCTAGGGACTCTTCAGAGCAACATACTTTGAAACGAAAATTAATGAAAAATACTATGAAAATGGCAGCAGCCATAGACAAACAGAGAAACTTAAAATACAAGCATAGAGTGAGGCATGGTTGACACATAACTGTATTCCCGAGAGGTACTGGTCAAGAGGATTGCTTGAGCCCTGGAGCCTGAGGCCACCCTGGGCATCACAGAAAACCTCTAACTCAAAAAATGAAAAAATCCAATTTGAGTTTGTCAAGAGGACTGTGGGGATGAAGTACAGAAAATGAAATATGTGTGCACACCAGCAGGTGTATATGTGTGACTTCGTTCCGGGGAACCACAAATTCTGTACTTCATTCTGCAGGAAATGCTCTACACACACTGCTAACAGTTTTTTTCTGAATTAACCTTCAATCTAGATGTCATAGTAAGGAAGAGGAGTGAAAGAGGCTGGAAACCGGGACCAAAGCTCTTCAGAGGTCCTTCAGAACTCCCACTTCCCACTGTGGCTTTCCTTGCTGGGCAGTGCTGATAAACATTTCACTCTTGGGTTCTCCAGTTTCATATTCTGGAAATAAGTTTCCCTGTATCATGTGATCACAGATAAAAGTCAGCTTAAACTGTGTCATGGAGATCAGAGGAACAGTGCCCTCTGAGAGAGGAGGGTGGAGAGGAAAAGAAGGGAGGCAAGAAACAGGACTCTCCTCCAACTGCAAAGCAGCTTGGGAAGGTTATTAAAGATGAATCCAAGATGGTGCAGAGAAATCAGCTTCTGCACATAAATGTCCCATCCATGGCGCGGGACTGACAGCCCCAGGTCCAGCCACACATCTTCCTCCACAGTCTGGCAGCCTTTTCCCTTTATGTCTCTGTCCTCTAAAGTTCTGCTTAGTGCTAGCTCACTCTTGCATCATGCTTGCCTCTTTCTGTTCTTACATTTATTAATTATTTTTATTATTTATTCTTTGGCAATTCCGTTCACATACATAATGCATTAAGACGCATTCTACTCCCACCACCAGACCTTTTCCAGATCCCTGACATTTGTTTTTATTTTGTGATGTACTCAGTTGAAACAGAGAGAGACAGCTGTTTAGCCATTGGAATGGGACTGTCCATTCCTCATGAGTGGGCACACAACTCCTTTTGGGATGGCTCAGAATAAAGAAGACTTCAAGGCAAAGTTACTTGATACAGCTCTAAGAAATTCCCTGGCAATACCACTGAGAGAGACATACATATGAGGATCGTGATACAGACTGATCAGGCTGCTGTTTTTACATATTTAGGAAAATATGTGTACATACATATATGTATTACCAACAATTAATGAAAAAGAAGCCATGAACTTGAAAGAGAACGTGGTGCGGTATATGAAAGGGTTTGGAGGGAGGAAAAGAGAAGGAGAGCACAGTGCAATTATATTATGATACTAAAAAAGAAAAATAAATAATTAAACTTTAAAAGGAGACTATCTGACAATGTACTTCATGTGCTGAGGAAAAGGTGATGTGAGTTATCAGCTATGGCTGGCCTGGAACCCTAGCGTTTCTTATTTTCCCTGGGATCCCTTCTGTTTCTCTCTGTGCTCCTCTACTCCAGTCTGTACAGTGTGGCTCTTGTCCTGCCGTTCTTTATAGTTCTTTGTTTAAAGTTAACTGTTCAGTGATGCAAACATATGACTAAATTCTAGAACTGCATAAACATTAAGTCAGCACATTCTATTCCATGATTATGGCAAATGAGTGCAATACACAGCTGTATACTTCCTAATGATGTGTGCAGAGCAGGAGATATGAGTGATTTCTTCCCACTCATGCAATACATTATCTATGTAATAATCTCTAAGTCCTATGTCACTAGTGTCATGGGTGAGTATGCAGAGTATGTATGTACATACCTTCTAAATTCACTGTTTGGAATTTTTACCCATGCTTAATGGTATTATAGCTTGGGGACTTTTGAGCACATTTAGGTTCTAAGAGCAGACTCCTCTTTTAGAGAATTATGACTTTATGAAAAGAACTGTAAGTTCTTGACCTGACTGCCATGGGAGGACACAGGAACAACAGGCTCATTTTCAAATTAGGAGGGCTTTCTTCAACACCAGTCTGCTGCGGGCTTAGTTTTGGATTCCATGTTTAAACTGTGAGATGAATTTTTGTTAACAAGATAAGGCTTACCTAGTACAAGTTTATCGTGTGGCTCTTTACATAAAATGATCAAAATAATAAAAAGAAAACAATTTCAAAGAGAAAAGAGAGGCCAGAAAGATGTCTCAGCAGGTAAAGGCACCTATTACTAAAACTACTGACCTGAGTTTCATCCCTGGAACCCAGTTTATGGATGAAAAGAGCTGACTCCCCCAAGTTGTTCTCTGAACTCCACTCACACACCCCCACAGGTGGATGTGCACACACACAGACATGGGTGGGGGGCAACAAGTATATTTTCAAGCTTAATAAGTATGAAGAGGAAGAAAGAAGAAGAGGAATGAGAGGGAGGAAGGAGAAGCATGGTTTTTTTTGGGGGGGGGTTTGTTTTTTGGTTTTTTGGTTTTTTAATAGCTTCCAAATAGAAGCTGCAGAAATTCTCATAGAGACATAGCTTCACCTCTCAGGAAAGTCAAGGGCATAAAGCACCAACCAAGTGAAATCACATGTGTCGTATCTCACTATCTAGATACCTGCTGGTCTGGCTCTACCTAATCTTGAAATCACAGAGGAGTTTGTGATATGGATTCCCTACAAGCAAACTACTGGTACTTCTCTCCTTGGAGAAATTTTGAGAAAGCCATTATCAGGAGGCCAGGCACTCAGGTACAAAAGGTTTAAGTCAAGAACAGTCCACTCAGAAGAACCCAAACAAGAAAGTGTTGGCACCAATAAGCACACCAAGACATGTGATATTACATGGGAGAAGGAGATGACAAAGAAAGGACATAGATGACAGGCAATGCTCTAGGCCATTCATTTTATCCGGCTTCTTAGCATCTCTCCAGACTGGAGATTAAACTTAGCAAAATATCATCTATACATTTATTTTTATATAAAAAGTCAGGAAAACAGGTCAGTTGACTCACAGAGGGCAAGTGTTTGAAGTATACAGATTAGCAATATGGAAGCAAGAGCTGTGTGTGTGTGTGGTGCGTGTGTGTGTATGTGTGTGTGTGTGTGCGCGCGCGTGTGTGTGTGCGTGTGTGTGTGCGCATGTGTGTGTCTGTGTCTGTGTGTGTGTGTGTGTGTGTGTGTGTGGTGCGCGTGTGTGTGCGTGTGTGTGTATGTGCGTGTGGTGCGTGTGTGTGTGTGGTGCACGTGTGTGTGTGCGTGTGTGTGTGTGTATGTGCGTGTGGTGCGTGTGTATGTGTGTGTGCGTGTGTGTTTGTGTGTGGTGCGCATGTGTGTGTGTATGTGTGTGTGGGGGCGCATATGTGTGTGTGGTGCGCGTGTGTGTGTGTGTGCGCACGTGTGTGTGCGTGTGTGTGTGCACCCAGGTGCATTTTGTTGCAGCAATGAGAAAAGCAGCTAACACAGGTGGTTAAGGTTAAGACAACAAGTGAACCACTGAAACAAATATTTGAGGGAGAAAATTCTTAGGAAAGCCAGCAGTGGCATTAGAAATATATGATTCAAAACTTGAAAAGGAATGCATGTAGAAGGGAGGCATAATTTAATACTGTTCCATGTGGAGGAGACCCCAGCTCTAAGAAGGAGCAGGAGTGTTAGAAGGTACTAGAGACTGAGATGTCAGTTATTGAAAGCAGAAATGTTGGAATTGCAACACTGATAGCTAAGACTGCATCAGAAACATTTTCATAATGACTTAGTGCAAACTATAGAAGTCATTTTATAATGGCTGTTTTTAACTCGTAACCTACAATAAGAACTGAGAACAGCAAAAGTGATAACAATACACTAAGAACTGAGAATGTTCAAATCCAGAAGAGACAAAGAACTGGAGAAAAAAAATGGTTTATAGAATGTCTGAGCGCTTGAATAGACACAGGTGTGATAACCAGAAGTCAATTCTAACTGAAGAAAGAACAGTCGATAACATCCGTCAAGACTCTTTAAAAGCTCTACTTAGAAACACACTGCACCGGTACTCAGAATCTGCCGGATGCTAGACAGATGAAAGTAATCATCAAGCAAGAAATTATTCCGAATGAGCTGTTAACAGAAGACTTGAAAAGCTCATTATATTTCAAAGATTCAACAGGAAAATGCTTAGGTGATTGGAGTAGTCAGACATTAAATTCTGCATTTGCCCTGTAGTACTGTGTAACTTTGGGCAAGTCACCTGAAGTTTATGTGAATAGAAGGAACTAGCAAATAGCCTTTCATAATTTTTTAATTATTGAAGTGGACCGACCGGTGAGGTGGCTCAGTAAATGAAGGTGTTGCTACCAAGCCTGACAGTCTGAATCAAGCCCCAGGACCCATTTGGTGAAAGGAGAGAATAACTGCCAAAAGCCGCCCCTGGCCGCCCCAGAAATGCAGTGGAAAGTAGAAAACACCTGGATTCCCACGGGGGTCTTTGTACTCTGTGAGTCTTGATGTATAACCTAGGCTTATGTTTATGAAGAAAATCTAGATGCAAAGAGATATGTGGTTATGGAAGGAAGGGAGATTTTGTAGCTTTTAAAAGACAGTAACCAAGCTAGAGATGGTTAAGTGTGTGTGTTGCTCTTGAAAAAGAACTGAAATTAACTCCATTCTCAGCTCGCAGCTGCCTATAACTTCAGCTCTAGGGGGATTCTGTGCCTCTGACAGGTACTTGCACTCATATGAACACATCCACAAACACAGACACATGTACTTACAAAGAACTAAAACTAAAATATATCTTTAAAAAATGAAATAAGGATATTGATGGATGTTCTTCTCTGATGATATGCCAAGCTTTGACAAGCAGTATTTTCTTAAAATATTTTTGGGATGTGGAATCTAAAAGATCTCAGAGAAGTCTGTATGATCTGCACCATGAAAGTTCTTTGGTCAAACTTGCACAGTAAAAGGAATTTTCATTAATGATGAAGAACCAGGCTCTGGGTTTCGCTTTATTTTGTTTTTATAAAACTTCATTAAGTTACTAAGAATCCAAAGTTGTCTATTTAAGAGGCAGTGTTTAATATAATTTGTAGATTTTATTTCATCAAAGATATTTTAAGCTTTCTGAGCCCCTTTCCACATCCATCAATCCTGTAGGGACTCCCAACACATGTTTACTACTCCATTCAATCATGTAAGAGTGCCCTTCCCCCTTCCCTAGCCAGAGAGCCTAGACTCCTTGACCCCAAAGAAACTCTATCCACCCAGGACAACTCCATCCATCCATGGTCCCTTCTACAGACAGACATTAGATTCACATAGCCAACTCACATACACCCAAGGGCTACCCCTATCTGCTACCCTAGATGAGTACCATATCCACACTAGCAACTGCATCACCCAACCCAACCGAGGATCACATGTGCTGCACTCCCACCATCACTCCTCTCCATAGCCCTAGTCTTTGGATAGGGCCTCCCAAACATGCATTACCAACTCTATCAATACCCCTTACCTAAGGAAATGCCCTGGACACTTCCTCTAGACTCCTTTAGATTGACTGTGAGCCTAAAAAATGCCTTTCCTCAATCTGAGCCCAGATTACTTCCAAAACTCCATCCAAACATCACCACTTAAAAACACAAAGACTGAATCTTCAGCTCCATATAGCTGGCTTACCCCCTGAAAAAAAATGAACAGGTGGGAACCTGTCTCACCTGAATAGAGACAGACTCAATAGTCATCAAGAAATTCCTCTAAGAGTTAATTTCTGGATTTGAGTAGTCCCTCTTCCTGGGATCCAACAATGGCCCGGTCTTCACTGCCATAGCTTCCCTACATCTGACAAAGGTCCTAAAAGTTGATGGAAAACTATATTGTGCCTATAGGCCACAAATCTCGGGGAAGGTAAAAAGATAAACAAAAAGAAAACTTTAACTAAATATGCCCTTGAGACTGGCAGAAATTGGGCCAGTCTCCTACCTTTTGTTCTCTTAAGGGTCAGGTATACTCCCAAATGGAGAGGTGATTAAGACAGAAACTACTAACCATCTCCTCTTCAAGTCCTTATGAGCCCTGCAACAGGCCCAAAGAATGATTGATCAGATAATTGCAGAGCCTGTACCCTTGCCCAGTCCTCAGCCTTCCCACAAATTCCAACCTGGTGACCCTGTGTGGGTAAGGAAGATTCCAACCTGGAGCCTGGGGCTGATATGGAAATGTCAATACCCTGTGATCTTCACCACTGCTACAGTGATGATGGTCACCAGGGTTACCACCCCCTCCAACCAGCTTAAGGAGACTACAAAAGATACCAACAGAAGGGTCATCCCAGGGTCTCCCACCCCCAAGGACTGACACAGGGCCTGCAATTATAGCTGTCCTATAATTGTTGTATTTTCCCCCTATGGGAAAGGCTCAAACACCCATAAACCATGAACCTCGATTTAAGAAATTAAAGAAGACTGAAACTGGGGAGCTCATACCAATCTATCCACTAAGGCTCAACCCACCTTTCAGGCAGATTTCTGTAAAATTTTGTATCCAGGGGCTATGGGGAATTGCTATGAACAATCCTTTTCTATACTTTGAATATGTATTACTCTCATTGGTTAATAAAATGATGATTGGCCAGTAGCTAGGCAGGAAGTATCGGTGAGGTGACCAAACTAAGGATGATGGGAAGGAGAAGGGTGGATTCAGGAGTCGCTAGTCAGATGCAGAGGCAGCAGGAGATGAACATGTCATACTAATAAAGGTGCTAACATGTGGCAGAACATAAATAGAAATATGGGTTAACTTAAAATGTAAGAGCTAGTTAGTAATAAGCCTGAGCTGTCAGCTGACCATTTATAATTAATATAATCTGCTGTGTGGTATATGGGAAGTGGCCACTGGGTATTTGGGAACAGGTGATTGGGACATGAAATGTCCAATTTACAGAGAATAGTGCCTTAACTCCTAGGGATGAGCATGTCTGTGGGGCTGTGGATCCACCTGTGGGGAAAAGAGGCTCCAATCTATCCAGTACTGTAATTACCTGTCTGGACCCCTCCACTTCCTGAACTGCCAGAAACCAAGTGCATACCACTATGCTCAGTGGGTTTGTGAAACTGAGTCCTCTGGGGACACACTGATCTCTTCATAGCCCTAGAATTGATTGCACTGGAGGAGAACCCACTCCTTTGCATCTTCCTGCATGTTATACCACAGATGTTTGTCCATAACGGAATAGAGGGCAGAGCCCAGTTAAATCTAGATTCTGGGTTTCTCTGTGCTCTGAAATCTGTCTTGATTCTCACTTCCCTGTTTGTGGGGGACAGACACCATGGGCTTTGTTACAGCTGAAACTTCAGCCCTAGTTATGGGAGATAAAAACATTCAAAATCTCTGTACTCAAGCAGACATAGACCTGGGCCATGTGAAAAAATTCTGTTTCCCATCTGGAAGCCCAGTTAGATTTCTTAGCTGGGGTTGCTCTTCAGAATTAGACCTTGAGACAAGGAGGTCTCTATATGGCACTGTGAGACACTTGTTGCTTCTATGCCAATCAGTCAAAAATAATTAGAGACCATGTAGCCATGGTCCAAACAAACATTCAGAAAATAAAAAGAAGACAATATAACCCTCTATCACCTGATGAGCCCATGATCTGACTCATGCTCATAGGACCAGTAAGGAATGAAACAGGCCCCCAGATCTTGCATAACTGACACCATGAGGGAAATAACATTCAGGCCTTATAACCCAGCACACAGGCAACAGGCAGCAACACCTGCAAAAACAAGAACAGAGACCTAATCCACCTAAGTCCACCTACAGACTTTCTCAGAACAATGGCCTTGCTTTCTGGCTTCTGTGGTTCTGATTCCGCCAAACTATTTTTGCTAACTGAGGTGTGTGTGTGTGTGTGTGTGTGTGTGTGTGTGTGTGTGTGTGTGTTTAAAAGCTCACCATGAGAAAGGCTCAGGACTGCATTTAGATCCTGAACACCCAGTGTCGTCGCTGCCCAGCTAATAAAGACTTTCTATTGGCCTGAACCTGTGTCTGAGTAATCTTCTCTGGTGGATACCTTACAACAGTTTCCTACCGGGAACAGTACCGATAACTGCTGCAGCCTTCACAGCTTAGATGGTGCTCTAACTAGATAAAGAAAGGAAACATACATATACAGAAACACTGAGATTGGGTGTGCTGTGCCCTCTGATGTTGATACCCACCAGCACCATGGAAACTCAGGGAGTTTATTTCATAAGTCTGAATCAATGGTGTGTTTTATTGTACAAAGCTGAATGAGGAAGAAGGTTTATCTAAGATCAGTGTGGGTCTCTGTAGAAGAATAATCTCAGGCTGCAAACATCTGGGATTGGAAGCTGCAATCGACATTTTATTCACACACTGTCACCATCTACACATGGGCCAGGGGTAGGCTTTGCTATTTTCCTGGTCCTTACCTGAGGAAGGTTTTGCCATTCCCATGGATCTGAAGCATTGTGGTACTTTATGTGGGTGCACTCACTTCAAACAATACTCATCACTCAGAACTTCATTCACTCCTCACACATTCACTCAGGAATTCTTCCATTCACTATAATTTACCTCACTCCAGAGGCCTAGGTCCCATTGCAAACACACAGACATGAATAAGCAAAACAGTAAGTGTCCACAAATGTTTTGTGCTTCTTTCGTGCTGTCCCTGGGAAAACTGATTTAGATGATGTACAAGAAAAAGACTTCAAAATAAGAAAAGTACAACTGATGAAAGGCCTCAAACTGGATCTGAATAATGGCAAAAGCAGAACTCAGAAGCATAGCAGTTGAATGAAAACTACTCAAGAGCCAAAGCAGAACTTACTAAAGGGAATATCTGAGGAAAAAACAGAATGGAATAAAACTTTAAGTGAAAAGTTCCAGAATTCAAAAAACAAACAAACAAACAAAACTCAGAGGAAAGGCTTACCAATAGAATGGATGAAGTGGAAGAGAGAATAACAGGTCCTTAAAAGGCTTAAGAACTGGACTGCTCAGTCAAAGAAAATGTCAGATCCGAACCAACTCGAGTGAAACATGCAGGAACTCTGGGGCACTATAAAAAGATCAAGCACATGATAACAGGTATAAAAGAAGAAGTGATCTAGGTCAACAGAACAGTAAATACTTCCAACAAAACCATAAAAGAAAAATTCCCTAGTGTAAAGAAAGAGATGTCTATCAAGATCCAATAGGCATACAGAACACCAATAGACAGGACCAGAAAGGAAACAGCCCCACCCCATTGTCACATAATAGTCAGAACACTAAATGCATAGAACAAAGAAAAGAAACAAGAGAGTACTGGAAGTAGGAAGAGAGAAAGAGCAATTCACACACAAAGGTGAGTCCATCATGATGTTAAATGAAGATCATGAAAGCTAGAAGAGATTGGACTAATACAAATGAGAGACCACAACAGCCAGCCCAGACTACTATCTATGTCTAAAACTATCAGTTATAATCCAAGAATAAAGGGACTGTTCTCCACAATAAAAACAGATCTAAAGACTTTTAATCACTAAGTCAGCTCTGAAGAAGATACTGGAAGGCATATTTAGGTCTGCAGAGAAGTTTAAACATGCCCAAGAAGGAACAAATAAACAATTCCAGAGCACCAAATACAAGGAGGTCTTATAGGAAATCACCAAAATAACAAGGTAACAGGAATTAATACATATCATTTAATAATAACAACTCAATATTCACATTATCAACACCCCAATAAAGAGACAGACTAACAGACTGGATCAGAAAACATGATCCATCTTTTTGCTGCCTCCAAGAAACACCATTCACAATCAACAATATTCACCAGCACCTTAGAGTAGAAGAATAGAAAAAGGTATTCCAAGAAAATTGAACCATGAAACAAGAAGTATACCTATTCTAATATCTGATAAAATTGATTTCTAACCCCAACTAATTATAAACAAAAAGGAACACTCTATATCCATTAAAAAGAATATCCAAAAGCATAATATTACAATCCTAAACACCCGAGCATCCAATTTCATAAATATATCAATATGACCTACTATGAAAATACCTGTTCATCCATAATCATTGCTGTTGTACTCAAAATAGGCAGAACATGGAAACAGACTAGATGTCCAATCTATTGACTAATAAATAAACACAAAATTTGTGGCATATTTACACAATGTAATATTGTTCAGTTATTCAGAAAAATGAAATTTTCAGGTGAATAGGTGGCTCTGGAAACATTCTGAATGAAGTAACCCAAACCTAGAAACACAAATGTCACAGGTTTTCTCTCACTGTTGCTGTTACATTTAATTCTTCAGATATATGTGTTTCCTTTTTTTTTTTTTAGATTTTTTTAAACTTATTATATTTGTGTTTTAATTTTACACATCAGCCATGGGTTCCCCTGTCCTCCTCCCTCCCGCCCCCACCCCCACCTTACCCCCAAACCCTCCCCTCCATTCCCATCTCCTCCAGGGCCAAGACTCCCCTGGGGATTCATTTAAACCTTTTGGATTCAGTAAGGCAGGTCCAGTCCCCTCCTTCCAGGCTGAGCAAAGTGTCCCTGTGTAAGCCCAAGGTTCCAAACAGCCAGCTCATGCACTAAGGACAGGTCCCAGTCCCACAGCCTAGGTGCCTTCCAAACAGTTCAAGCTATTCAATTGTCTCACTTATCCAGAGGGCCTGATCCATCTGGGGGCTCCACAGCCTTTGGTTCACAATTCATGAGCTTCCATTCGTTTGGCTATTTGTCCCTGTGCTTTTTCCAATCTTGATCTCAACAATTCAACCATAGAGATCAGGAAGTTACTAAGGTGCCATGGGGAGGAGTGGAGCTTTCAAAAGAAGAAAGATAGAATGCACCTTTACAAGAATTAAGAGAAGTTAAAGAAATAGAAAGGGTTGAATTGGGGTAAAAGAGAGGAGGGTAGAGGGAAGAAGTATGGGTACCTTTCAAAAAAAAGACTTTACAAAAGACATGAAAACCTACTACTATAGATGGACACACACACACACACACACACACACACACACACACACACACACAGACACACCTTTATGTGTATACATAGGGGGAGAGTTAAAATGAAGTTGCTTATAATGCCAGAAATGAGTTACTTCTTTTGGAGTGTTGGCCAAAAAGGACCCACAGACCCCTAGACAGGTTAATGTCACTGTTCTTGGTTACTTCCATAACTTGGTGGTAAGATCCTATTGCTGAATATACTGCATACTTAAACCATAACACATGAAGAAATCAAGCTGTTACAGACCTGGAAACTTCAGCCCTATTAGGTAGCCTTCATAGCGCTTGAAGGAGAGAGTAACAATTATACCTAGCTCTGAACCCTGAGAGCTACAATGACTGGCCTGGCAAGACATGCCCACTGGTACAATAGTGGCACACACATCGCCACTTTCTGATTGGATTTAAGTCCTGATCTACAGGAATAAAACCCATAACTGCCACCATTATCATAACATAGTGTTAAACTCACTCTTAATGACTTTTCATTATACTCATAAATTTATTTATCTCTCAACTCTTGTCTGAAGCTGCTATTTGCAAAAGATGGTGAGTCACACAGAGGCCATTACTGACCAAAGTGCAGTGTTGTGGAATAATCCTCTTGAACACTGTAAAGATTTGTCACTTGAATTGGTTTAATAAAATGTTGATTGGCCAGTAGCCAGGCAGGAAGTATAGGTGGGGTGACCAAACTAAGAATTGTGGGAGGAAAAAGGGTGGAGTCAGGAGTCAGCAGCCAGATGCAGAGAAAGCAAGATAAGAATGTTGGACTGAGAAAAGGTACCAAGTCACGTGGCTAAACATAGATAAGAATTATGGGTTAATTTAAGTGTAAGAGCCCACTAGAAATAAGCCTGAGCTATTGGCTGAGCATTTATAAGTAATATTAAGCCTCCAAGTCAAGTATTTGGGAAGCAGCTGCCAGGTATTTGGGAGTTACTGGCCGGAAAGGAACTTCTGCCTATAGTGCAGAGAATAAGAGACTATGGAATGCTCAGCTCTAAAGGGAACATAGAACACACATCCCTCCCACAGCTCAGGGACATTGGAAAGAATGTTAGGAACCAGAACAGGTGGATGAACACAGGAACAAGCACATCCAACCCAGCAGGGTATATATACTCGCAGTGGTTGCGACAACACAGACTCACACAAACCCTGTGTAAGCCCTAGACTGACCAAATATCAGCATGGAGATGGGGACTGGGCACAAAACCCCACTACTAGCATTGAGTAGAATAGCAATCATAAGCTTCTGGGAGAGGGAGAGCCAGTTTTCTCTAAGAGCATCACCCCTGAGAAGCTGTCCATACTCCAGCTGAAGACATACCCAAAACTATTTTGGCAGCACAAATCAATCTTGAAGGTATTTCTAAAAATCAGATACAAAGTCTTGTAAGTAGGGAAGGAGTGCTGAATCATTGGGGAAGAGTTTGGGAGGGCATTGAATTTGATTAAAACAAGTACAACACTTTAAACTCCCCAACAACTAAGGAAAAATAGTTTGAAGTGAAAATAGGTTTTTGTTTTGATACAAAATGCATGAAGCCATAAGAGCCCAATGACCACAAGTGCTGGCCTTTGTCTAAAGCTTACTTCTGTACTACTACTTTGTACAGTCAACTCAATTATCTCCATAATGATAAAAAAAATACCAGTGAAAGTAATTTACCCTCAGGACCTGCCCAAAAGCATCTTCAAATTTCCCAGGATGCACACATCCACACTCTGGGAACTATCGTTGCTACTTCCCCATACAGAAGGTCTCTTTATAAAAGCCAAATGAGAGCCAGCCAGTGGTGGTGCATGTCTTTAATCTCAGCACCTGGGAGGCAGAACTAGGCAGATCTCTGTGAGTTTGAAGCCAGCCTGGTCTACAAAGCAAGATCCAGGACAGGCTCCAAAGCTACACAGAGAAACCCTGTTTCAAACAAACAAACAAGCCAAGTGAGAGAATTTGTGTATCTATTCTTTACTCAAAGCAAAATTGTTTTTAATTTATTATTTTATTTCTAGTGTGTACATGTATACAGTCTCTTCCTCCCTGCCCTCCTCTCTCTGTGTGTGCATGCATGTGTGCACATGTGTGTGGGCATGTGTGCCATGACGTGTGAATGGAGGTTAGATAAAGTAAACACAGTTTGCCAGGACTGCACAGTTAACTAACACACAAGTTAGCTCTGCATTCTGTGTCATCTGGCCCTTCCAATCCAGTGGTCAAAAAGAGCAGTATTTCTCTCTTTCTCCAAAGAACTCAAACTCAATTAATTACACTGCTAGAACAAACACACAAAAGATACCATGAACATGCTATGTGAAAACTACTATCATGCTGCAGATGTATGGAATGAAGTCAAGAACAGAGGCAGAATCTCCCTCAAGGACTGCAGTGCTTTGAATGAAAATAGTCCTCATCAGGCCGTATATCTGCATGCTTAGTCCCCAGCTGATGAATCGTTTGGAATGGATTAGGAGGTGTGGCCTTGATTTAGGAGGTACAGCCTTATTGTAGGAGACATAGCTTTGTTGGAGTAAGTGGATCACTGGTGGTGGGTTTTGAGGTTTCAAGAGCCCATGCCAGGCCCAGTCTGTCTCTGTCTCTATTTATATATTCCTCTTTCTCTCCATCCGCAGGTTCCTCTTTCACTTTCTCTCTCTCCATCTATCTCTCCCACACCTCCCCAAGGATCAGGATATAAAGCGCCCACCATGTTCCATATGAAGCTCCAATGCCAAGCCTCTATTCTTCCTGCCATGATGATCATGGACTAAGCTAAAACTGTGCACAATCTTCCCAATTAAACACTTTCTTTTCTAAGAGTTGTGTTGGTCATGGTGTCCCTTCACAGTGATATAATAGTAACTAAGATGAAAACTAAACATATAAAATTGAAAATTGGATTTAAAATTTCAATTTATAAATTTAAAGTAATATTATATAAAAATAAATATACTGGACAAATTATAAAAAGAAAATAAATAGTGTATTACTATTTGATGCTTGTTCTTTTTAATAAAAGACACTCTTGTTGACAGAGTTATAAACTGATTTGTGATTATCTCACATACATGCATTTTATGGGCCTATTTTAATTTAGCATTGTATCATTAAAATTATTCACATAGCTGAAGAAACTTCAGATACATGGCTTCTTTCTCTCTCTCTCTCTCTCTCTCTCTCTCTCTGTGTGTGTGTGTGTGTGTGTGTGTGTGTGTGTGTGTGTGTGTACAGATACACAGGTGTCATAGTATATATGTGGAGGTCAAAGAACAACTCCAGATGTGTGTGAGTGGCAAATGCACAGGTGTCATAGTATATATGGGGAGGTCATATGACAACTCCAGATGTCAGCCCACAATTTCCACCCTGGTTGAGGTTGTCTTTATGCACAGCTGTGTATGCTGGGCCTCCTGAGCCTTGAGTTTCCAGGGATGCTCTGGACTCTGCCTCTCATTTCACAGAACAAGCACTGGGATTGTAGATATGCACACCAGGCCAGCTGTATGTCCTAGGCATTTACACTATAGTGCCCATGATTGTATAGTGAATGAATTATTCACTGACACATCTCCCCAGCCTCATACACATGAACTTTAGTGATATCATGGCTTGTTATGGGAGTATAAACCACAATTCACTTAATTATACTATTATATTGAAATTTTGGTTTTATGTGTTACTTTTGTGTGTCTGTGTCATATATGTATATGTGCATGTATGTATAAAAATATGTTTGTGTGTGATTTGCTACTATTATTGGCAGTAAAGAGGACTGAACCTAGGACCTCGAACATTCAAGGCAAGCACTCCCTCACTGAGCCATATCTCCAGGCCATTCTTATTACTTTTTTGAGATAAGCTATCTCACTGAACTGGAATTCACCAGTTGACTAAACTGGCTGGCCAGTCAGGTCTGGTGATCCTTTTGTCTGTGTGCCCTGTACTGGAGTGATAGATGCATGCTTTTGTGGCTTTTACATGGGTACTGAGAAGCCAAACTCAAAATCTTATGCTTATGCAGTAGGCACTTTTACCCACTTAGACATCTTACCAGCCTCTTATGTGGCATTCTTACAATTCAGTACAAACTTAGGTTTCTGTCTGCGCACTAGCTAAGCTCTCTCAAGATTTGTACCATTGGATTCAGGTCCTTGCCATTTTCAGCAAAGATTAGTTCAAGTAAGTCTACATTTGTCTAGTTTGAGAGAGAGAGAGAGAGAGAGAGAGAGAGAGAGAGAGAGAGACCATATATTTTCTCTCTCACACATGTTATATATAATTGAAAAGACAAGATACTTTGTTGGGGGGGGTAATGCTGACAATTTGAAAACAGTAAAGATGTCAGCATCATAATTATGGTAAGCTGTGAATGATATAATGGATGATCTGTGGTTGTAGAAATACAACACAGCAGACAAATCAAATGGCCTCACACACTGGACGACAACAAAGTTCCCCCTAAATGATTTCCATAGGTATTTCAGGTTCAAGTTAGCAACTACAAGGACAGAAATGAGCCAGGATACATCGGATTCATTAAAGCACTATATTTAGATGAGCTAGACCATTTGATAGCCACCCCAAACAGAAGCTAGTGTTTGTTTGTTTGTTTGTTTCCATCAGTATTAAGTCCAGGAAACTTTTCTCCTGCAATGCTGGGACCCCACCCAGAAGATGCTGCTGAATCAAGTAGAACAAGGCTTTGGAAACGCCAACCCTCTCATTCTTCTGCAGCCATTTCCTTGAATTGAATTATTCTGTCCTGGAACAAGGGGGAGATGAGAGGAAAGAGAGGGGGTGGTAATTGGCAAGGTTCATGAAACTCGTGAAGACAAAGATGCAGAAAGTTCAAGTCTTGCCAGGCTCATGAGGCCCCTCCCCAAGATTACAGAAGCAATTAGCCAGAGCTGGAAGGCAAGAAGCTGTGGGTGGAGCTGCCCCGAGTTGTGTAGGGAGTTTGAGTGATGCAGATCTCCTGAGCTGTTAACTATCCTGTGATGGGTTTGGCAGGGAAGCATCAAGTTCCCTGTCCTATGCTTCTAGAGGTCAACCAAATACGCTCACTGCCACATGTGCTCGATTGGGGGGAAGCAGTCCTTCCTCCTCTCGCCAGTGCCGTTCTAGGGTGAGCAGACACTTGATCACCTCTCCAAAGAGAAAGACACACATCATGATACACTGCAAGGAGCCGTATCCCATCTGACCAAAGGCAAAAAGTCAGCTGAGATTCAAACTCCCAAAGTTACATCCCCCTTACTTGGCACTGGCAGCATATGGGGCGGTATGCACCTGCACCTTAGTGCCACTGGGAAGTAGCTTGGTTCTGCTACAGTCTTGAAGTGAAAAGCTCCTATTCAAGGGTGTTTGGAGCAAAATGACTAGGAACTCTGAGCAACACTCCCAAGCAAACTATCTATGCTAATTAAACAAGCCCTTTCTCATAGACAAAGAGTCAAAGAAATATTCAATATTAGAGGGCTCTTACTATGACAAAGAAAAGAATAAAAATGAAGGAGCAAATTCATAAAAACAAGACAACATGAATGTCAAAACTTGGGAAAACAACTATTCAAAAATATTATTAGATTTTTCAGAGAGCAAAGAGATATTGTATCCACAAATCTAAAAGAGCCCTTGGACCTTGTGTGGAAGTCTGTGCCTTTAATCCCAGCATCTGGGGAGCAGAAGAATGTGATCTGTGTGAGCTCAGCCTGAACTGCACAGGAATTCTGAGGCTACAGACTGAGACTCTGACAGAGACAGAGATGAGAGAGAGAGAGAGAGAGAGAGAGAGAGAGAGAGAGAGAGAGAGAGCACAATGGGGAGAAGAGGCTTCTATGACATTCTAGAACAATTAATTATGGTTTAAAACAGTAGTTTTTAAATTTTATTGACTAATAAATGCATTTCACATATGACACACTATATGTGTGTATGTACACATTCTTAGTACTTAATGAAACACATGTACAGATAATAAGTAGTAATAAATAGTGTATCTCCTTACAGCAGTGCACTCTTTACATTTATTTCATTGTTCATTGATAGATCTCAAAGAATAAAACAACTGAAAACCATCAGGATGGAAAGTATCTTATAGGATACAAATGAGTAAACCCCATAGATTAAAATGTGAAACAACAAAAGACTATCTATAAAGCAGCAGAAAATTAAGATTGTATATGAAATATCCAGATAGAAAAATATCTGTGCTGTTAAAAAGAAATGACTGAACAGAGAAAGAATACTTGAAAAATAACACGATAAGAAAAGGTGTTTTCTGAGATGAGTTCAGAAAATGCTGGGCAAGAGTATCAGAAATTAACAAATAAACAAGGCTAGCTACATGTCTGTAAACTTCCTGATACAATCCCAGCATTCTACGGATAGAGCGGAACCTCTGAAAGCTTCCAGAGGAGGCAAACTAATTACACACCATGCCAGAAGAGTGTGCATGTGTGTTCACACCAGAAGAGTGTGCATGTGTGTTCACACCAGAAGAGTGGGCATATGTGTTCACACCAGAAGAGTATGCATGTGTGTTCCTCCAGCACATGTTTCATTATCATCAGGCTCTCATTAGCATCCTGATTACAAGGAAACAAAAAAATCTAAATTATCAAAACTTAAAGGAAAATACTGAATTTGAAATGGCATAGTCTGCCAGAGGAATGTAGGGTGAAAGAACCATCAACTTTGCAAATGCCAGTATACCATTACACCGATGCTTCCCACGCAAATACCCTCTGTGAAAAAAAATTATCAAACCAGATTATTCATCAAAACCAAAGGTAATGCCAAGAGTGATGAGGAAAAAGGGGTTTAAAAAGCAGGAAGCTGTAGGAGAAAGATTTCAGAAAATGATATATACATTAAAGGTAATGCCTGGAGGAGGACCAGAACGTATAGGATGTTCCATAAACCCACATCATTCACACTATGTGATGACGTATACATGAAAATTATAACTAATTTAATAATGTGTTGTGGCTTTTCATCCCTTAATATCATTTTATATCATTACCAAGTAAATAGACTGAAAATGACTTAGTTATAAGAGATACTGAACAAATAAGGTGTCAATTACATCAAATGGAGCATGAGGAAGAAAGGGGATGAGAACTGTTGAATCCCTCTTAAGGTTGTGACAAGTTGCATGTTATAGACACACATACATCTATGCAGCTACAGACCACAAGCCAAGAAACATAGACAATTCAACATAATACCTTACTTACAAAGATGGCAAGAAGGTTAGAGGTTTCAAAGTCTCTATTGTCACAGAGAAGTCTAAAAACATTGTCACAAATTGATAAACAATGTCATGGAGACTTTAACAGTTTCATAATGATTGTCAAAAAAATAGCTGGAGATGGATTGCATCTAGCAGGTGGGACTACTGTCAGGAACCAGGATTGGAAGAGGCACCTTCAGTTTTACCAGGCTATGCTCTTTGACATTCATGTGTGCCCGTGGGCTTATTAAAACAAGAACATCCTTAGGATTTTATCCTATTTTCTCTGAAAACTACTGTTTTACTCCATTTTCCTCAAGTGATGAGAGAAAAGTAACTCCTCAATTTCCCTGATGCCATCCTAAGTTTCTGTGACTATTTTTGGAGTTTCACTGTATGGCTGTATGTGGGGGAACTTACCTTTGCTGCTCTGAGTTTTTCACACAGTAAAACACACACTCTTCTTGTTTTGTGACACAGACCCTGGTTCTTCATTTGCCTTGTAATATTATTTCTAGGTTTCAAGAATTGTTTGCTAGCAATGGACATCACCCCTTGCCTTGGGTAGGCACAGCTTATACTTGCCCAGATCTTGAATTGTTTTATCTACACACTCTCCAAATACTCATCCTAAATTTGACGCAACAGTTGACATGGGCTGATTAGGGTGAGTCTGAACCATTTGATGGCTCTGGGATGAAATGCTGGGTTTCTGGTGAGATAGAGACCTTTGATTATACCAGGCATGGAAGCCATGGTTCGTGTGAACCTTCTTTTTGAGAAGCAGACAAAGTCAGGCTCTTCTCAAGGAAAGTTCACAGGAGCAAATAGAGTGCCTTACAGAGCTTTTGAAGCGGGGAGTCTCCTCCATACTTATTTAAACTGGCTCACTGACTATGCCAGTCAGGACACAGAACTTGAATGTCCACTTTGCACCTTTCTCTTCTTTTGTTTTCCATGTGAGGGCCCAGCATGAGGTCCCACTTAGAGATGAGTAGCAAGAAGATAGCAGGCCAGGAGCCCTTAACAAGTGGGAAGTGCAAGGGAGAAGTTACCTCATGCTCTGAGGATAGAGGCCTAAAACCCACCTTCCCTTCCTGGTCCTGGTTCAGGACTGTAAATGCAGAGTCATCTGAATTTTGAAAGAAGATATTAGGGCAGTTGTAGGTAGAAAAGGTGTCTTTATTTGCTAACTTCCTTGGGTAAGTGAGAGTGTCCAGGCCCTGCAAAGAAGCACAGAACCTTAAAGCCACATATTCCCCCTGACCCGAGAGGGCCAGTGAGTGGACAAACTGCATTAGGGGTTAAGCAATTTGATCAATGGATTCATTGATTTTGCCTTGTTACTGTTTTCTGTTGTTGTTTTTGAAACAGAATCTAATGAAGTCTGGGCTAGTCATAAATTTGTAGTACAGTCATGGTGGTCCTTCAGCTTCTAATTCTCCTGTTTCTG
This sequence comes from Onychomys torridus, assembly GCF_903995425.1. Classification (NCBI taxonomy): domain Eukaryota; kingdom Metazoa; phylum Chordata; class Mammalia; order Rodentia; family Cricetidae; genus Onychomys; species Onychomys torridus. Next base: position 11,554,589 of record NC_050448.1, read on the forward strand.
CTCTCAAGTACTAAGATTACAGGCTCCCACACCCACCTTGATTTCGCTTTTTTCTTTTATAAAGAACTTTAAATTTCAAATGAAGTTTCAAGTGATTGGTAATTACTAAGCTAGATAAGATTTTATCCTGTCAGATAATGCTGTTCCCAGGATACACACACACACACACACACATACACACACACACACACACACACACTCACACACTCACACACATACACACATACACACACACACATTCTTAAATTGTATAAAAAGTGTTTTGTTTTTATGTTTCACTTAGTTTTTTGTTGTTTAGTACATGAATGGTACATTTTAACTTATTTTGTATAAATATGGTATCACTTGACGTTTCTTCTTATAAACTAGCTTTCATAATATTTTTGAATAACTTATACCTTCCTGTTATTTGTCCCTAACCAGAATTTCAATTTATTGGTGTGTTTGTGATGGAATCTCTTTTATTATCATCATACTTTATTCATGTTGTGTGTGTATGAGTGTGTGTGCTCACACCACTACATCCATGCTGAGGTCAGAGGACAACTTATAGGAGTTAGCTTTGTTCTTCCAGCACATAAGCTCCCAGGATCAAACCCAGGCTGTCGGGCACATTTTACCAGCTGAGCCATCTTGCTAGCCAGTGGCCCTTTACTAGTAATACAAGTACTAGTAAGCTGACAATAGAGTGCACACATCCTCCTTCACTCACACTTTCCCAGGATTAAGAGCTGAGAGGCCATATCACTTATCATAAAGTTCTTAGGTACAAATGGTATCACAGAAGCCCCTGTGGCTTCAACAGGAAATATCCCTGAATAGTCCATAGCTACTGGTGCTGTTTTGGGAGGTTCTAGAAACTTTAGGATGGGGCTAGCTAGAGTAAGCCATCTGTGGGGCATCTCTGGTCCCTTCTTGTCATACTCTAAGCTTCCTGCTGTCACAAAGAAGACAGCTGTCCTCTACCTCGGGGGCCCCATTGCCACATTCTGCCAATTCATGTGTGGTCAAGAAACTCTACACTGAACCCTGAAATCATAAGCTGAAGGAGATGCACGACCCCTCTGTTGTTTCTTTAGCATTTGGTTACAGTGATGGAAAAGTCTAGCTCAAAGGCTGCTAAATGTTCTTATAAATATTTCATGGAGCCCTTGCTGAAAGCTCATAAAGTAACCCTGCACCGCAGCACAACACACCTTCATTGGAACTATTTTGTATCGCTGCTGGTGTCTGTCACCTTTGGACAAAAATGGTCTCTATTACAGTTTCTGCCTCAGGATAAATTTCCTCAACTTTGGATATAGCAGGGCTACTCCACATATTTTATGGGGTCTGTGGACACTGTCAAACTCATTAACTTAGGCCATCTATTCTACCCAGGGTCATCTAATGAGCTTTCTTGTCCATTCATTTTATTTTCCTGGGATACATATGCATACAATCATATTTTTAAACAAAAGTATCAATTTTCTTTCAATACTCATAATTTTTTCTATTTCAAAACATAGTTCATTGGTTGAAAGTAAACAACTATTTAAATTACAAAAAAATAAGCCCTCCCTCAACTTGTCTTAACTATATACAATGGAAAAACAACCAGAAATTTATTATTAAAATAATATATTTAATACAAATTTATTTACATTTAAAATATTAGCAATATTGCGATTTATATAGCATCATCAGATTTATTAATAATATGTCATCACATTAGTACAATGCTGAGTATTAGATCCCTTTGCTTCTTAAAATTGTGTGTGTGTGTATGTGTGTGTGTATGTACTTATGTGTATGACTGTACTTACCTGTGTGATTGTGTACAGAGGTCAGAGGCTGACATTGAGATATCTGTCTCAGTCAGTTCTCCACCTCATTTTTTAAGAATGTCTCCTCTCTCTCTCTCTCTCTCTCTCTCTCTCTCTCTCTCTCTCTCTGTCTCTCTCTCTCTCCAAACCTGTAATGCATAGATTCTCCATCCATACCCCTGTATTGGATTATAAGTGTTGGAACCATGGTTGCCTCTTTACTTGAGGGATGGACATCTCCCAATTCAGGCCCTCCTGCTTGCACATCTATCTCTCAAGGACTATAACAATGATGTACTTTAGAAGAACCTTGCAAGAGTGTGGTAAGGGATGTTTGTATGAACCACTGATTGTTTCCCTTTGATCAACAGGTTTTGGATTTTTGCATTTGTATAAGATGAATACTTACAGGTATCTAAAACAATGAAAACTAAAGCCACAAACAGTGCCACATCATGTGTGGTATTTACATGTGTATGTGTACATTTGCTGTCTGTTGACTCAGCTAACAGAAACATTCCAAGAGGTGATTCCAAGACTGGTTCAGCATAGGCTGGCACATGTACCTTTCTCCACCACCCCTAGCTACAGTGAAGGCATTCACTTCATTCCACCTAACACATCGTGACCTCACGCTCACTCACTGGCTGCTGCCACTCCAGAAAACACCAACAACCTTTCCTTTTGCCTCCCTGTTCTAGGAGAACCCCAACTCCATCTCCCTTCATTGTCTCCTAATTGTCCTGAGATTCCATTGGTCAGAACTGAATCATCCACACGAAGTTCTAAAGAAGGCTAGGAAAGTGGATAGCTAGCAAGGAGAAACATGAGTATCACCTGGGTTTAGACTTAGGTTAAACCTGTATAACTACCTTAGTTTGGAAGACTGCTGCCACAACAATGAAGCTGAGGGTCTTCCTGATGAGAAAAGGGGGAGCAACGAGGGCTCAAAGATAGTTTGATCTGTTTTCTTTACCCAGTTTATCCAGTTCAATACCCAAAATTAACTATAGCCTTCAAAGAGCACTTGCCCTCCACTAGAAATTTCTCATTCTCCATCATGATTCCTACAGACATCTCTTCCATGAACGTTTAGAAAACTCAGGTCAAATCGTTTGCTCTCAGAAACTTTTGTGGAATGAGCAACCTGATCTTTTTCTTCTATTGTTAGGATTACTAGTCTGACTTTTGGTTTCTGTGATAATGTTTGTATAATATGCATTTTATTCTAGCAGTGCTTAATTGTATTCACTGCAATAAATTTAATACCAAGTTTCATAAGATGATTTGAGTGTTAATGTCTCATCAGAGTATTGGAAAAACCTCTAGTTTTCAACATTAGATTTGCTATCCTTTTCTTACCAATTTACATGTTTTACAGAATAAATTATTGCATTGTTTTATCTTTTTAAATAATTTATGAGTTTCTACTTCCAGTTCTTTATTTATGCATTGATTAATTTTCCTCTAAGTTTGTGATCTGAATCCTTGACTTATGGAATTCTTCTTTAATAATAGGAAGTACAGCTGAGAACATTGCCTTATCTTCTACCCTGGCTACATTGCTTAAGATACAGTGTTTCTCAGCCTCTTTTCCTGTTTTAGATATATTAGCATTAGATATATTAGTATATCCAATAACTTATTTCCCTATAAAGTTAATTTATAATTCATTTGCCTTCTATAATGGCCATTTGATAAGTATTTATGTCGTCAAAGAACGTATGTGCCCACATTGATTTTCAGAAATTTAATGTCAGGGTTTTTTGTTTTTTTGTTTTTTGTTTTTTTAAAGTATGTGTGTCCTTTGAAGGATACATATTTCAACTTCATCCCCCCCCCTTTTTTTTTTACTTGATCACTTTTCTTAGTTGTTTTATTTTTATTTTACTTAATCTTCCATTACCTGAAAGAGATAATAAACTCTACAATATGTCTTGGCAATAAAAGAATTTAAGAAAAATTCAGAAAGAAGCCCAAGGATAATTTAATTGGAATCTAAGAGAAAAACAATGGGCCAGGCAAGCTGGTAATCTTGGCAGCTGCCAAAGAAGGGAGATAGAGGCTGGGAAGAGAGAAAGCTAAGTGTTTTGAGCTCAGCTGCATGTTTAACAGCAGAAGTCAGAGACAAGACAGACAAGTAGTGAGGGCTGGAGAGAGCCTCTGAGGAAGGAAGAAAGCCCAAAATAATGGAAAAAAAAAAAAAAAGCAGAGTTAGGCTCTGGTCCACAGCCAAAGGAAAGAAACAGAGGAGCAGAAAGAAAAGTAAAGCTCAGTTATATTCAGATTCCGTGTAAGCTGTGTTAGAGATGGTCTTCAGCATGGTGTAAGGTGAGTCTGAATTCCTTACAAGTGAAGGGATAGTTTACAGGGTCTGGGAAAATAAATCTCCCTTTTAACTATGTGGAGTGGTGGCCTTAATAATTTCACCAATACACCTTCTTGGGGTGTGGGTGACTATTCGGTGCTTGGAAGTATGGGGGACTCGAACTGGGTGCTGTAACTGTCACAAACATGGCTAGGACAGAGTTAAGTTTGTTTGGGTGGGGAAGTGTAGCTCTGTGATATGCACAAGAGCAGATTTAAATTTTGAAGGTAAAATATTCTTTCAAATCTCACCACTCAAACCGAACTCAGCACTCATTACTTCAAAGCCTTCCTTAGAGGTTCACCCAGAAAACCCTTTCCATCCTCTCAGCCTTCTAACTGGCTCAAACCTACCGGCCACAGATAGAAACTCAGTGTCCTTCTCTGTGGTCCAAGAAAGCCTAAGCTTGCTGGTTGCTAAGGTCTATTTAATAAATTTTCCTAAGCTGTGTGGATAATGAGATAAGATATTCAGGGGAATTAAAATGTTAATTATGTGTACAGGTTGGTAAATACGCTCCGTGATTTGAACAGACTCATTATATGAGCTTAAATTATTATAACAACAGTGAATGTCAACCATTCATGATACATTACCTTCATCACAAAATATTGACAACCAAATTCAACCATGTGCTCCCTAAAAATTAATGACTACTTCAAAATTATTCTCAGTTTGCTTTCAGTAATTCCAGAAGAGTTCTTCTGACAATATAGGAGCCCCGCCCCCCCAAATATCTCACCCATTGTTCTCCTCCTAGATATGTGTGCCCATTGTTCTTCTAACTAAGGGACTCAGGGAAGCTTCAGATAATTACAGCATTGGGACTTTGCACCTGTCCAAAGTCAAACAGGAAAGACGAGACACAGAAGTGTGCCTGATATCAGACCTCTTCTCCTCCTCCTGCGTTTCGGACCAATCTTATGCAGCTAGCATTTCTTGGCAGGCCTGTTCTAATTAGTATGTATGTGTCACATTTACATCTCTAAATAAACCTGCACAAGTCTTTATTTTCCTCATTCCAAAAAGAAAAAAAAGAAAAACTAAACATGTCGTTAACACCTAATCAGAAAAGAACAACAAAATCTCTTGAAATCCTCCCCCCTGGGTTTCTCTCAGTCACCATGTCCCAGAATCCCCTCTGAACCACCTTTAAAGAATAGCCTTGCTACTCAAGAGTTTCAGGTACAGGCACTCAAGTCAGAGTCATTCTTTCTTTCTTTTTTTTTTTCTTTTTTTGAGCTGAGGGTCGACCCCTGTGCCTTGCGCTTGCTAGGCAAACGCTCTACCACTGAGCTAAATCCCCAACCCCAGAATCGTTATTTCTAAAGGGAAAAAAAAAGCAAAAAGGGTGTTGTCACCCACCATGACAAGGACCCACCCAGAGCAGGGGCAGAAATACCTATGTGCATGATTCTGAAGTGGTTCCCTCATTGGAAGTCATAGTGAGACCCTCGAACCGACTCAGCACTCCTCCTTTGCAAACTCCGTAAATCATTCTTCCCTGTAGCCATCTTCTTGGCTGTCCTCAGCATTCTGGGCAGGGGAAGGTCCCAGAGAGCCAGTTTGCACTGTGCTCAGGGCTACATATGAGCTCTTTATAGCCAGAGTTGCTTGTCCACTGCCTAGGACATGTGCCAGCTTAGCTCTTGTGAAACATAAACAGCTCCCACGATTCAACTAATGACTGGCCCCTAAAATAGAAGATGAGATTAAAAGCATGCTATTATGGAGCATGAATCTGAGAGAAACTGATACATCTTTTACTATCTATGGAAGGAATCATTAAGGCTAAGCTATTGTGAGGTATATGTTCATTTAAAAAAAGAAGAGTGTATGTTCTAGGCCACAGCTTTCTATTAGAGTTTGAAATGCACATGCTTAATCCCCACATCAATTTTGACTTCCCTGTTTTCTGTTTCTCATTAATCATCTTTTCACATCTTGATTATCAAGTTTCATTTTAGGTGATTTGGGTGAATGAAATCTGTCAAGTTCTACTCTACACGTTTGTTAATTTCCATATGTGTTCTATTTCATTCTCAAGACTGGTCACTGGTACCACCAGGAATGAATCCTGCTCTAAGCAAAGTCACATGAACACAGTACATGCCTTGGATGCTTAGATTTGTTTAAAATGGGACTTTAAGAGAATTAACAATAGAAGCAATGTGGTTTCTCACTCCTGTAATCTTATCACTCAGGAGGCTGAGGCAGGAGAATTGCACATTGCAGAGTTAGCCTGATGTACATAATACCATGTTTCAAAAACAAAGCCAAAAATAGCAGCAGCAAAAGCACAGGATGAGTAAATAATACAGTATCAAACATCTTAGCTTTCTACTGGTACCTGAATTACATAATTCATCGACACTGGATTTGCACCTTAAGCTGACTGCATGACAGGAATGAAATAATTATTACCCAGTCTTTTCCCTATTGCACAGAGAAGCTGTGAGCAAAAGACCCACAGAAGTAAACCTAAGATGTAAGCATCTTATCATATTGATAAGGAAATATTTTTAAAGCAGTATTGTTTACACTTTCATATGTGTGCATAGCTACTGACCATGTTCATTTCCTACCCTTGTCTACCTCTTTCCATCCCCTCAGTCATTCCCAGAATTCTTTCTCACTCACATTCATTTATTTGTTTTGTTTTGTGACTTACAGTGATTAACCAGGGCCATCTGCATGATCAGGAATTTAGGACTGTTCACTGAAGCGTCATGGGCTCAGCAGTAACCACACAAATAAAGACACTGATTCTCCCTCTCCCCAAAACATTGTTTATAAAGAATACAGTATTATGTGGATCATTTTTAAAATGCAGTAAGAAAACACACTATCGTGCTGATTACGGAGGGAGATTGGTTTGAAAACAGCTGATGAAAGAAACAATCATCTTTTTGTTGTTGTTGTTGCTGGCATATAATACAGAGGCACACAACTCTAATCTCAGCATGGGGTAGGTGGAGGCAAGTGGATTCTTGTGAGTTCAAGGCCAGCCTGTCTACCTAGTAAGTAAGTTCTAAGCTAGTCAGGGCTACACAGTAAAACTGTCTCAAATGTAAAAAAATAAATACCAAAAAAAGGCAAAACCAACAATAATTGTATTTATTTTTTAAACATAGAAGATATTATTATGTAGCATTACAATTCTATGTAAATTACATGCATACCACAATGTGCTACTGTTGTACATGATGGATAATATGATCCTTTGTGTAAAGATAAAGGTAAAATAAGAAAACCTACCTCCTATTCATAATTAATACAGCAACCTAGCTCATTTCCACACAGAAGACCATATTTCCTAACAACCTAAGATGAAAAAAGTGTGATTATCGTAAGGATGCAATCTGAGTTATCAAAGCATGAATGGACATCATGCATAAGCCAGGATAAAGGTCAAGGCAACTTCAGTACCTGACAGGAAATGTAATTTTGTGAGGAAACAAGAACAACAAACTACCAACTGTTCAAACATGTCTTTATGCCTGTGAGTGCCCAGACCAGAACCATCCACTGAGTAATGTTTGCTAAAGTTTCTTTTTCTTAAGGAAAGTATTTCACACTGCAAGGAAATTTTCATTAGCTAATAATTAGTGTATAAAAATCAAATACAATTCAAATTTACTAAAACAAAATCAGCACAAGATTGAGTAATTTCTCAAATATTTTAAAATTTAGTCAGAAAAATTACTCTGTTGAGGTATAAGAAATAGTTTAGTCCAAAAGAATAATAATGTAAAAGCTAAAGTTGGGAGGTTATACTTAGTATATTTCAAATACTTGTTCAATGAACTATATACAACTCATAGTAAGAATTAAAAGTGAGAGAGATAATTATTGGCCTTATTTTAAAAATATGATTTATTCATATAATTAGTCTAACTTTGTTTTAATACATATTTAAAATGGAATAGCTACATGATGTGGTAAATTCTAGAACTATTGCTTTGTATTTCATTAGGGCATCAGATTGGTGTATGTGTGTATACACATATTTGATTTGAAGTTTTCATTATAAATATAAGTAAATATGTTTTAAGCACCCTCCTCTGTTAGTCAATTGAGATAAGAAACTTGAATACCCCTAAAGTATGTTTTTATTCCTCTTCAATATAAAGAATGGGAACCCACCCATGATCATAAACCCAATAAATGATAGTCCTCCTGAAGTCAAAACATCTCAATTGTCACTAAACTACACAATTGGTGAAGTAGAATAATAAGATAATGATCCTCAGAAGAACCTCATGACTTCCGCACATAGGAAAAAAAAACCCTATGGGAAATACAGAAATAACAATAATAAACTATAACATCAACCTTAATTTTTTAAAAATGTTCTTATTGTTGGTTACAGCCATTTGAAGCATGGTTTCAATGCCATTGACTTGGAGTTACTGAAATATTATGACTAACATTCGCACCCCAGGTTTTAGTTACTTTCCTATGTCTGAGATAAAACACCACAACCAAGGCAACTTATACAAGAAAGGGTTTATTTGGAGCTTACAGTTTCAGAAGATCAGAGTTTATTATCATCACGGGCGGGGGTGGGAGGTGGGGTGGACATGGCAATAGGTAGGAAGACACAGCACTGGAACAGTACCAGAGAGTTTAGGTCTTGAGACACAACCACAAAGCGAGAGACTCTGGATGGTGGAGTCCTTTGAAACATCAAAGCCTGCCCTGCTACTTCTTTCCCAACAAGGACACATTTCCAAACACTTCCCCAATAACTCCACCATCTGGGGACAAATGAGCCTCTGTGGGGGCCATCCGCTTTTTAAACTACCACATCACCTTTCCACCACTCTGCACAGACTGCTGACTGCCATCCTCTTCTGTTTCTATATGCTGGCTTTCTAAAAAAACGTATTTCACCAGTGAGCTCTGAATTATTTCACTTAAACATAACACTCTCTAATTCCATTCATGTTGTCACAAGTGACAAGATTTCATTGTTTCCCATGGCTGAGTATTATTCTGTTGTATGTGGGTGGCACATTTTATTACTCCATTCACCTATTGTGCACTGAAGATGGTTCCATTTATTACTTATTGTGAATAGTATTTAAGGATATAATTTTGAATCACAGTTAACCAGTATATCTTCTTAGTCTGGGCCAACTTGTAAAATTGACTATTTCATTTTTTTTCTGGTAAGAAATGTACAAAGAAGGAAATCTGGAAGGATAAAAAGCCTTGGGTAACCTAAAAATTGGAAACACCCTGATAAAAAATGATCAAGGCTTCTCTATACCAGTCAAATTAAATACTTTTTGTTTCTAAGTACAATCGCTTGGTAGATATTGTTATTCTGAGTTACTTGGGTTTTAATTTCTTTGCCACTGGAGAAACTCTTGCTTCTTTTCTGCAGTAAAACTGGCACATGATAAGTGATTTTTCACTCCTTAAAAAGAAAATATAACCAAGAAATCTATCACTTTACCCAATATCACATGATGTACACACAGATCAAAATATCACATTCTATCCATTAAACATGAAATTAATGTTTGGCAATTATCTGGATACTATTTGAAATCTCCTGGCACAAGGAAAGGAACATAAAATCTCTCTTGGACCAAATACACAAAGATATGAGACAATTTGACCACCATACAGAGAAGGAACTTGTCCCATTCCTAAACCAATAGAAACGTGATTTGAGCTACCCTAAGCAAGGATCAATAAAACAGAAGCTTCCTCCTCCATTCTCAGGCTAGTGAACACCAAGGAACAGCAATAGCATGCTGTTTAGAAAAGAGATAGCTTGTGGAGAGGCAGACAGCTCCCTCTCTGCTGAAGTATAGGAACACAGGGAAGGTGAAAGCCAAGGATGAATAGGAATATCTAGAAAGAAAGGGATAATGAACAATGAACTAACATTGATGCTGGCATTCTAGTGATAAAGATGATTAGCACATGACCTGAGGGACATCTGCCCCATCCCATTTTGTCCTAAACAACCCCAGAAAAGTCCTGCAAGTGAAAGTGGAGCATAATAAATTGGGCAGGAAATATATTCAGGAAATAGGAAATAGATTAACAATGCAAGACATGTCTGGTCAAGAATAGTTCCAAGCTAAATGATTATTTGTCTGTTGTTTTTACAATGAAAAATGTAAGGTCTTGTCCTAGTGAGATGCTCAATGGGTAAAGATTCTTGATTGGGGACCCAAGTTTGATCCCTGGGACCCATGTGGTAGAAAGAGAGAACCAGCTCCTCAAAGTTTTCCTCTGACTTACACATGTATGCCACGCATGCCAGACAGACAAAGGTAAATAATGAAGAATGTGAAATCTCCAAATCCTGTCCAGGTACTCTCTGCTGAAATAGCTCAGGATTGGAACTTGATGTCAGAGAAGATTTGCATCTCTTCTCAAAAGAATCTCCCTGCTTACTGCTGTGACTCCTGGGGTACTTTGTAGATGCTCAGTCAATTTTATGTTGACTTCTCAATGAATGACAGACAGAGAGAGTGCATCAGTTTCAGTAAAGGAACAGAACACATTCAACCTGATCACTCTCTTTGCCGTGTGATGTTCACCAACTGCAAACTAATGAAATTCACCTCTCCTTACTAGGTGAGTACAGTGGAGAGGAAGAAATAAAATCTATGCAACTTGACTAAGACAAAGCTGTACAGCCCTATGTATGTGTGCTATTACATCAGGCTGCAAAACAGAATGATAATTTGCCTACCTACTAGGAAAGACACACAGAGATTATTCTGACTGGTCAGTGGGAGTCTCAGCTATAGCTACCATCTAGTATAACTCACAGCTAGGAATATGCTCTGCAGCCTCATTATTTAATTAGGGGTAGGAATTACAAGAGCCCTAAATGCAACGGAGCAGTACCATTTGCAAAGGCTCAAAATTTATCGTTTTCATTAATTAACATAAAGTAGTGTAGACGAGTGAAATCAAGTGATCTGCTCAGCTATTAGAATTTTGAGAGTTAATTAATATACCACCACAGATCATTGAGCTTAGAAATTATGAGTAACATATAGAATGTTAAAGAGTGTCATGATATTTTATAATCACATGGTACTCCTCTGCTCCTTCAAATGGTCTCCTTGAGAAGCTTGCTACCCTGACTTGATTCAAGATCAGATATGGTTAAATCCACAAGAAAAAAAAAGTACATTTTTTTTAAAAAAATGTGCATTCAATTTTGCAAGCACTCACAATAAATTATTTTCTTTTTTATTTAATCAGCCAAGATGATTACCAAACATTAGTGGCCATTAACAAATAAACCTGTTTGTGTTTCATAAGTGGGTTTCAATTGCAGACTTCCTAAATTTCTCACCTGGAAAAGAAACAAAGCTGCCTACCCCACAGCCACAGAGTAAAACACAAGCCAACAAAATCCTTCATCTTCTGAAATTGAGGACAAAACATAGAGGGCAGGAGGCCACGTGAATCACCGCTCTCACAATCACTCACATGCCCCTCCCTGGCCTTCTCTGTAATTAGGAGCTGCAGAGGATTGGAGATCACTGATGCTCTGAATCTTCCATGAGGAGCCTGGTGAGTAAGAGTCGAGTCTTGGCATTCCCAACCAAGTTTCAATAATTAGGAACAGACATACACCGTAACAAGCGCATTGATTTTCACAATGTCTTTGTAGGTTCCTATCATTTTAGTGCCCTTTACATTATCTACCAGACAATTTTGGGTAAAAGCAAAATGAATAAAGATGCTTAATCAATGTTGTTACTGCAGGTAGCTGTTCTCTCTGCTCACTTTTTTTTTAACTTATTTCTTTCATATTCCAGGAATTATCATTCAGTACCTAAAACTTATCAAACATGTTAGCAGTGCTTTCCTTGTTCCTGAAAAAGAATCATGAGGGGCTGTTTCTTTTCTTATAAAGGAGAGCTTTGGGGGGGGGGATAAGTGGTAGCCACTTAAAATTCTTATTTTGATGCCATAATCCAAGATGTTTCATAACGTAATTATATTTAGAAATGTAGACTACTTAATTAAGGCAAAATGAGATAGTATAGATATACTCAATATGTCTTGTGTCCTTCCAAAAGGAAGCCAGGACATGTGCATCACAAGGAGTGACTGATGGAGAGAACAGCCACCTATCGTCTAGTCTCTATTCTTGACATTGTGGTAGCACCATTGATTAAGCATCTTCATACGCTTTAGTCTTAAAATCTTGTCTCTTTTGGCATTTGGTATGCCTCAGAGACCTGGACAAGGACAACATAAAAACCCCACACCTGGCATTTTAATCACTTTGTAAAGATGAGTTCACTGCATACCCATAAGTATGCAATTTGATAAAGCTTAGTATATGCACATGACCATGACAGTACCAATGATGATAACATAGTAAATACAGCATTACTCTCAAATGTGAAAGTGCTAGGGAAATTTTCCCTGAAGCCCCACTCCCTCTCATCTGGGCCCCAAGCATTACCAGGCAAGCCTGATGTGTCTTCCTGTCTAAATATCAACTTGCATTTCTTATACATATGTGATATACTAATACATATTATATTGTCATTTTTATCTACCTTCTCTCATTCAACATAACTATCTTGAGACTCACATATGATGAATATATGAATAGTTCACTCCTTTTTATTGATAACAATATTTCATTTTATGGTCATATCACATTTTATCAATTGACCTATTGACCAGCTATAGAGTTTCTGAACATGGACTATTATAAATAAAGATACAATGATCATTAAAGTGCAAATGCTTAAAGGTTTATTTATACTTTCATTTTTTGGACAAATACCACAAAAGGAGTAGTTAAGTAATGTATGTTATGTATTTTATTTGTATGAAACTGTCAAATTCTTTGCAAAGTTATTGTACTGTTTTCTTATTTCTATCTGCAGAATATGAAAGTTCTAACTGCTCTACTCTCTTGCTAGCATGGTCAATTTTTTAAACTGAAGAGCAAAAAGTAGTATACTCCATGCCCTTTTATTTGAATTTCTCAAGTGATTTATCATGCTGAACATCTTTTTGTGAACTGATTTGCCATCTGCATATCTGCTCTAGTAGTAGATCTTTAACATTTTGCCAATCTTTTAAACCAAGTGATTTCTCTACTGACTTTTGATTCTCATGTACGCACCCTGGACACATATTCTCTGACAGATGTATACATTGCAAACATCACCTCCCATTTGTGGCTTACCATTTTATTCCCTTCACAGTATATTTCTAAGAATAGAAATTTTACTTAAGATGAATTCTAATTCATTAACTCGGTTGTCTACAGATTGAAATTGTAGTAGGAGATATCTAACAACACCAGATCACAAAAGTTTTGTTATGCATTCTTCAGTTAAGTCTATTGGTTTTGTTTTATATTTAGATCTAGACTCCATTTTGAATTGTTATTTTCTTATTCTGTTCTTTCCTGGTGCATATGGATAGCCAATAATTCAGCACCATTTGATGGGGAAAACTTTATCCCTTATCCACTGAATTGGCATTGCAGTTTTGTAGAAAACCAGCTGTCTGTGTGTATGCATATGAGCCTATTTCTGGACTCCCTTCTTCTGCTCAAATTGATATATTCGTCTGTCCTTATGCCAATACCATGCTGCCTCAATCACTGTGGATGTCTCAGTCTCGGCACCAGGTAGTGTCAGTTCTTTAACTAGTCTCCTCTTCAAAGTCTCTTTGGCTATTCTGAGTCTTTTACATTTTGACAGAGCCTGTATAGGAAGATAGTTTTCACCAAAATAAGTGATTTCCTGGATTTCCACTGAGACCGTAAGGACACCACTGATCAGTTGATTTAACAGTATCATGTCTTCTGAGCCATGAACAGGGCAGTCCTGTCTATTTACCTAGGCCTTTCACTTCTGTCTGCAGTGTTTGTAGTCACATGTGTAGTTATCATTGTCATTGGCCTCTTTTGGGAGTGTGGGGGTGTCTGGAGTCTTGTGAATGCTGGGTGAGTACCCTGTGCATGCTGGCACCTAAAATTCAATGAGTTGTTATAGAAGAGAAAATGGTACTTGGTAATTAGGTGTGGGTAAGGAGGTCTAAAAAACGTTTGATAGACAGAAGCAGAGTGAAAGGTGGTTACTGTTATTGTCATTGTTGTTCAGATGACAGGGTCTCATTATTTCATAGACCAGGCTAAATTACCAGGGATCTGTGGCCTCTGTATCCTGAGTACTGGGATTAAAGGTGTGAGCCACCAAACCCAGCCTTAGATAATAATGATTTAAACACACTGTATTAATTTTTAAATTACTAGCAATGTTTGTTTTTAAAAAGCAGAAGCACCTTGGGAGCTTAAAATTGGGTTTTCAGTTGGAGAAAAAACTGAAAAACATAATATCAGAGATGACTTTAAATCTGATAATGGAAATTAAAAAAAAAAAACTTTGTACTTCTGGAAAGTATAGGAACAGAGAGGAAGAGAAGCTCTAGGCAGGGATATAAACAGAGGGGTGTAGCATGAATCTTAAAGGTACTTATTAATAAAATCAAACCTGGGGGCAGTTATTGGGGTGAATGCTGGGAGATCAGAGAAGCAGAACAAGCCACAGCTATCTCACCTCACCAGTTCCTCAGCTGATCCTGTTTCCTCAGACTGGAAGCCTCTGAGTCCTTATCCAAATAAACCTCAGCTGAAATGCTACTCAAAAGCCTCAAAGATTAACCAGCCAAAATGCTTCTAGTTTCTGGTCCTCACGCCTTACACACCTTTCTGTTTTCTACCATCATTCCCTGGGATTAAAGGTGTGAGTCACCATGCTTGGCTGTATTCTTGAACAGATGGATTTCTGCCTCTGGAATGCTAGAATTAAAGGTGTGTGCTACCACTGCCTATCCTCTATGTTTAATATTGTGGCTGTTCAGTCTCTGACCCCAGATAAGCTTATTAGGGTACACAATATTTCAGGGAACACAATACCACCACATAGGGGACATCAGCAAAGCATAGGACAGCCCTGACTGGGAAGAATTGAGTTCACAGCCACGCTGCTTTGTCTACGGCTACCATTAATCATGACACAGATTATCAGTGATGACCATTTGCAGACTCCCCTCCCACGGACTTGTAACTACCTTGACATGTCTAATCCATGCTTTGTTACTGAGTCTAACCCCTCAGTACAGTGTAACAGTATGTCCTTGGAAAGTGGGGGGAAATGGAGAACGACAGGGGAAACAGAAATATGCAACTCTGCATAGAGAAAACAGGGGTGCCTGATAAATTACCCGGTCTTTTATCTGCATTCTGTTCTGTGTTTCTTTGTAGCTCTTTGGAAGTACAATGTAGTATTTATAAAAAGAAACCATGAGTCTTATTCCTAATATGCTATTAGATTATCAATGATTCATAATTTCATAGCAGTGCTTTATTTAATTGTACGTCTACTGAAAAAAAAAAAAAACACTTTTGAGAATGGTATGTGAAAAATTACTGGATCTCTTTATTTTTCAATGCCCCTTCTGTCTAGGAAACAAAACCATCTTGAAATTCAGCACAAAAAAAAATTGTATTTCTTAGTAATGGGAGTGAGTATTCCATTAGCTAGTGAAAATAGCTGGCCGTAGTTAATGGCTTTCCCTTACTGCTGGTCGTTCAGACCAAGCATACTAGATAATGCAGGAAAATGCATAGGCTCTGAGTCACCCCACCTGCTCCTCTTCTTGACATCATTTATCAAGCTTGACAAGCTTTCCCAGCTGAACCCACTTGGACACAGACTCATCCTGAACATTGTATTTGAGCTATCCACAACCAACTGGATGGAATTTGCACATGGCACAGGAAAGCTTTGACCAGTCTGAATGAGGCTCTATTTGAGACTCTTTGGGCAAATGTTGTCTTTTTACTCCTCAGGGTTTTCCCTTAGCTTTACTGACACATCTTTCATCTGTAAGTATGACCAAATTCATCTTGGAAACTACAGAGATCTCATCATGCTTCTTACTGTCAGAGGTGTTCAGTGCATAGCCATGTACTTTCATAAATGTCATTTAAAAAAAATCTGTGGAGATACCTTTTCCCAAACACAACATAGTGTTAGGTCATTGTGTATGTAACATCACTGTGCATAGTAAAAGTAATTATTAAAAATTAGATCTTTTTCTAAAACAGCAAAACCAGAATTTATTAAAATGAGCATATAAATACCATAGTGTGTATCACATTACACAAGTGTGTGTGGATGTACTACATATGTAGTTACAACTGCAAGGTGATTAGTTTTTGAAACAAAGGCTAGACCATGCAAGTACATCAGGAGTACAAAGGTGATGTCACTTTTCCCGATAAAATTGATTGTAAAAAGTATATAGTTCCAATATGGGCGACACAAATTGTGATCTCGGGACTAGCACAGTAGCTGCTTTTGCTGTTGTGCCAGAATATGTGAATATAATAGAGAGCAGAGTTTCAATGGAAACTGCCGTGACACCTCGACAGTAGACATAGAAATCTAACATCATTTCAGTCAAAGGGAAATAAACCATGTCTTCACTACTTAATGTTTGAGAAACACAGATAATCTCTGATCTGCCCAAAGGAAATCACAGTAAAAACCATACATTCAAATACCAATACCTCCTTAAATTAGGAACTCATCCACCCTTACTCCACCTAAGGCAATTGCCTCATAAACATAGATCACAATGACATCCATGACGCTAGAGTGCTATGGGGTCAGTAAAGTATTTCCCCAGGATCATAACCTAATGGTGGCCACCAGAAAACCCAGCCACTGTGAATAGACCCTCCCTTACCCTCTATTTGTGCAGCCGATGTGCTTCCTGTGACTAAATATTCACCTGTGATATAGGAGTGAAGATTATAAGTGCAATATCCAGAAAGAGAAATGTGACCATGAGAAGAAACAGAAGAGAATGAGTATCCTGAGTCAAGCCAGTGAGGCCAACACCACAGGAAAACAAAACAACCAAATGGAAGGTGCCCAGGCCTCTGGGAATGTTTCTTTAATAAGGCACTAAGTCCACCCATGGAAAAAACTGAAAAAACTTTATTTAACTCCTGTTACTATGAGTCTTTTTCATGCTCAGCGAAATCAGAGATCTCACCCAGTCTACCTGCCAACTACTTACAATTACACTTGACTGTGGCACCTTTAAAGAACTGAGTACATCATTCAAAATAATTAAAAGTAGTGACTGTTGAGAGTTACAGAAACTTCTTCTGAAACATTATCTGACAAATCTAGCCTGAATTTCCCATTTCAGATGCTAACGAGTAATGTGTATGATTCCTCTGTGTTCTTATTTGTTACTAATCTTCAGGAAGCTCTCAGTGATTTCCAGTCATGCTTTTATGGTACAAAATCACGTTAGATTTATGTAACTATTATTTTAGTTACAAATGATGTGCATATTATTTCTCAGTCTACCAATAACTAACCTCTTGATTAGGAAGGCATGTGACTCTGTTGTGCCATTTCCCTGATGACAGAAAGTGATCAGGAAAGGCGTTGACATAATGAGATGGAATCAGAACTGAAGTGTGAATGAAGGATGTCTAAGAGGGGTGAAACAGCTGGTTCATTAATGATTGATGGGCAGTTGGTACTATACCATATTGCTAATTAAGTATCTCTTCCTTTATTTACCCATTTCAAATGTCTAACTTGTGATAGTATGTTCAAACAAGCTAAGAGCAGACAGCCTTCTACCCTAAGCTTCTAAATACATCTTAGATACCCATAATATAAGACTCTCATGACAACATTCTTCCTTTAATCAGGTAGCAATTAAATGCCAGGGCAGGAATGATGAACTCAAACTGACAGTGATACGGTCAGCAGTAGCAAGTCTTTCTTGCTGACAACTCAAGACAAGAATATAGATTGGCATGATTATCAGGCCATTTCCCCCATGTTCAGTAAGTCCAAAGTATGCCTAAGCCTCTGCAACCCTCAGCCCTAGGCTCCATGAGATTATACCTGGGTCTGTTTCAAATGTCGTAAGGAGGGCTAGTGTTGGAGGCTAGGTGCCCAAAAACTAAAACTTGTTAAACTCTTGATAAAACATAAGCCAGAATGTGTCATTTTTCTGCTCATATTTCACAACTTCATCCCCAGCTCACTCAGAATAGAAGCTTACTCTAATAGCTTTAGGTGGCCACAGTGTGTCCCCTCCTAATACCTGCTTTTCTCCTCCACTGGATCTCTCCTCTACAATGTCTGTGCAGGTGCCAAATCTTCACAGACTCTTTCCTGCCTTTGAGCTTTTGTACCATTTCTTTCTTCTAGAATGTTTTTACATCATAAGCTGCATACTGTTCTTCCTTATCTATTGTAGGTACCTTTCCAAATCCTCCTATGTTGGTGATGGTGATACCTTCCCTAACTACTGCCATCCACAGTATGAACTCTCATTCACCTTTGCCTATCTTCCTATTGGTCTGATTTTGTTTTATCTATAGCATTCTTTGCTGACTTACATCCTAGAAATACTACCATTTCCATTTATTGTTGTTTTCTTTGCACTTGGACACACATTGCCCTCAAGCTGGGACTTTGTGTCTTGCTACCTGCTGAATCACCTGCAGCCCAAATTGCACCTGACATCAAAGATGTTCTATCAGACTGACTTGACAGACAAATGAACTCTTCCAACTCCCAGTAAAACCTGCAGCAAGATTAGCTCAGCAACCCTGCTCAATTGAATTAGAAATAATTAGACACAAAGCACAGTTCCTTTCTGTATAATTAATACAAAGCACAGCACAGTGAAAAAAGCTACAAACATAAAAGAGAGAAAAATCAGAATGTTCCTCTCTGATTTCAGTTTTTACTTTTTCCAAACATGTTTATTGGATCTTTCTCAATACCTAGATTATAGTAGGAGAGATGCAAATAACCCTTCTGAAACAACAAGACCCTGTTATTTCACTGAAGAGTGCTTGAGGAAGGAACAAATTAGAACTAGTCATGTGTCTAACACGTCTCCTTCAGATAACCTCAAATACTTAACCACAATTAGACTACAGAGAACTAAGCTCTGAGCTTGGAGAAGAAGAAAATTTCTTAGTAAGGAAGGGACATTCTTTTCTCATTAAGACTTCTGATGGGGGAATATCTTTCTGTATGCTGAAAATATGTGTTGCTCTGATTGATTGATAACTTAAGCCATTTGGCCTATGGCAAGGAAGCTTAGGGGAAGGTGGAAAATTCAAAGAGAGAGACAGGAAGATAGCAGGGAGAGAGGCCAGTGAGCTGCCCAAGGAGCAACATATAATGGGACACAGGTAAAGCCACAGAACATGTGTTGATACATAGATTAATCTTTATGAGCTAATTTAAGATATAAGAGTAGCTAGCAAGAAGCCAGCCATAGACTATACAACTTGTAAATAATATAAGCCTTTGTGTGTTTACTTGGGTCCCAGTGGCTGCAGGACTAGCAGGTGAGAGAGATTTGTCCTGACCATGGGCCAGGCGGAACACAGGAAATGTTCAGCTACAGACTTCCTCAAGGAAACGTCTGTAAAATCATGACATGCTTTCATAAATAACAGAATGTCAGACACTAACATAAGGCTTCAGGAATAGTTCTTGGAAGTTTTGTGGAGATTTATGCTCATATCTATAGTGATATTTTATTTGTACTGAAATGTGATTTTATTTGTACATTAATAAAGTTGCCTTGGGGTCAGAGCAAGCCATAGCAGAAGCTGGGTGGTAGTGGCACCCTTAATCCCAGCACTTGGGAGGCAGAGCTAGGCAGGATCTCTGTTTGTTCAAGGATACAGCCAGCATGGCAACACATGCCTTTAATCTCAATACCAACCACAGAAGACCTGGAGGTCTGTACAGACAGGCAGTGACGAGGAGGTCATGTGGTTGGGTTTACAACCAATGAGAAGGCAGAACAGAAAGTCTATAAAAAAGAAAAAAACACAGGAAGTAGCTCTCCTGTGGAGAGGAAAGACAGCAGCAGTGAAGGGTAAGGTTTTCAGCTCTCAGCTATTGCTCTGACCTGTTGGCTTTTAACTCTGCAATTGGCTCTGTGTTTCTTATTTAACAAGACAGGTACATCTACACATATCTGTGATATATGTATATGTATATGCATATATGTGTGTGTGTGTGCACGCACATGTGTGTGTGTGTGTGTGTGTGTGTAGTGTGTGTGTAATAAGGATGTCACTTTTGTTGACCATTTATAATTGAGTACATTTTAGAAAGCTGAGCATTATCAAACTTGAGCCCATAGACTTAAAATTGTATTTGATAGTGAATAAGTAATTTAATGAACTTCAGGTTTTTTTTCTTCTGGAAATCTTCTAAACATTTTAGGCTATCACAGCCAAATAAGTATGTAGAAATAAAACAAACAAGCTATAGAAGAATACTAACATCTGATGGAAGAGGGAAACATGAGGACCCAGCAAGAGCAGCCACAGTACCTTGTTTACTTGCTTGCACTTCTTTAGGGAGCACAGAAGTCCAACATACAAACATGATCTCTTGAGCATCACCGTCTTAAGTAACAAGTTATTCATGTCACAGGTGGGGATTGCATTATGTTTGCAATATATTCTGTTTGGAGAACAGTTCACACTGCTGCCATGACGTCCATTAGTTTCTATGAGATTTTAGACAACGCGTCAGAAACTGAGTGTTGAAAACACCCATAGTTATGGAGGCTAGAAGACCAAAGCTAATGTGTCAGCAAGGATAAGTCATTCTGCAACCCTGAAGGACCCTGCACCCTGGCTTCTGTCTCAGCTACTGATGACTGGCAGCAATCCTCAACCCTTACAGATGCACCACTCCAAGCTCTCTCCTTGCAGGAAGCCTCTTTTTGTGCCATACTTTCATGTGGATGTTGATCACTGGACTCAGCCTGCTCTAGTTCAATATGGCCACATCCTAAGGTGAATGTATCTACAGAGAGCTCTGTTTACAGGTATCACAACTTTTTGTGCATGTGGATTTTGTCATAGTGATACTCTGCTTAACACAGAGGGAAGAAGATATGCCAGGGCCCTCAAAACTGTAGCAACTGAAGAAATTACCCTTTGTAATATAAAATCATTTTTTCTTAAAAGAGTAATGACATAAAAGCAATTAAATAGTCTTATTTTAAAAAAATTTTTAGTAAGAGAAAGAAGATCTTCTATAGCAATGTGGAAAGTTGCCTGTGAAATTCTGTGGTATTTTTGATTCCCTAAAAAAATATGGCCACAAGAGATCTCTGGATGTGACAAGCATGTCCCAAAGCTAAGACAAGAGAAAAGCCACTGTGAAAGTGAGCCTGTAGCATCTCTGCAGCTCCAGGGAGGACACTGCATCATGCCCCCTCTGCATCTCTGAGAAGTGACAGCAAAGGGTTCACCAGCACACAATGGGACAGATGTGACTTTATCTCAGCACTGCAACACAGAAAATGAGTCTGATATCTCCATCCTCACTTAGCTGCCTCTGCCTTCTTATTAAATGATGTTACCCCAACATTCTCATATGTCCACATGTATTTTACATTAAATTATCATTACATTTATCACTGAATCAATAGTAAGGAAAAGAAAAACTAATATGAACAGGCCAAATAAAAAGAGACTGATAAGCTTTGTCACTCCATACTCCTCTGTTTTAAAGAAGGAGAAAACTGAGTGATGAGTGTATTTAAGGGCTCTGAACAGGGCACAGCCTTGTCGTTTTGGACACCATCAACTGACTTACCACAAACCAAAATGTCCCCTTACTTCTCAGAAAATCTTTGCAGAGGAAAAAGAAATCAAATGAGAGTCATTGGTAGGGAATCAAATGAAATTAAATACCTATAATTTGTAGTCAGAGAATGAGCACCATATGATAACCCACAGGTTAATCTCATTTAAATGGAGATTTTCACTTCTTATTAAGATGTAATCAAGAGTTGAGGCAGAAATGCTCTCTCTGCTCTAAACCTAGAATATGCCAAGAAATGTTTATATGCATAAATATAGTTATGAATGTATGTCACATGATATATACACAAAATAGTTTAGAAGATAATGTTATACTAGAAAATATTATGTTCAGGGAGAAGATAAACATTTTAGGATAGGAATACAAACATATGAAGCTCCTAAAGTAAAACCAGTTTCAGGGCAGTGTGATACATGATTCAGGGTAGTGTGATACATGATTCAGGGCAGTGTGATACATGTTTTGCTTACATTAAGGGACTAAGGAGGAGCTCCAGATTGGGTTCAGTTACTCTGACTTATTGAATAAAATGTCACAAAGTAGTGACCACTACCCAAGACTTCTAGTTTTCTTGTTGTTGCTATGATAAAATACTAACAAAAATGATTGGAGGGGAAGTTATTTCAATTTGCAGGTTTCATCATTAATTGAGGCTAGGGCATGTGTTCAAGGCAGGAACCTGGAGGCAGGAACTGAAGCAAAGGCCATGAGGAACACTGTTTATTGGCTTGCTCAACTACTCTGCTCAACTATTTCTCTTATATAGTCCAGGCCCACCTGCCTGTAGACATACCATACTCAGTGGGCTGGGCCCCTCTATAACAATAAGAAATTAAGAAAATGCCCCACAGATGTGCCTATAGGACAGTTTGATGGAAGTAATTCCTATGTTGAGGTTTCTCTTCCCAGGTGACAATTTGTGTCAAGTTAATAAAAACTAAGCAGCACACCAGCTCTGGAACCACTTTAAACTGCAGCCAGGCAGTGAGTGGGGGTCAGCACTGATTTTCAACCTAACCTTGGATCATTCGTAGACTGGGCTAGGAGACCTGCAAATATATTGGTACAGTGGGGCTGGAAAGCCAAGATGTAGGCAAAGGTTGGTTCTCAACTGAGGAGGGCTGGATATGTGAACAGCAGAACAGTCAGGCAAGAGGTAAGAGCTCATCAGGAAGAGGCTGATAACCAAAGCCCAAACCAACAATCAGAGTAACAAAACAGACTCCTACACAAAATTATTTATCAAGTGAAAATTCCTGTATTATCCTGGGAAAGTGCCAGCGGGGACAGCTGACACCAAGTAGACATAATCCTTACCAGGGGTGAAACAATACAACTATCCAAAAAGCATTAAATAAATACAAATGCTTCTAGAAGGAAAGACATGTGATGTATAATACCAGCATATGAGGCTGTAAATATTTATAAGCCAACATCCTATGGCTTATAAGGAATGTAGAGTCAGTCACACAGGCTACAAAGAAATAGTTACTAGAAATAGAGTAGAGGGTGCCTGAACTGAACTGGCTTACTCCAGTGATCAGATCGGTAAATACTCTGTCATCACAGATATTTTCTCCAGTAACATATGGAAGCAGATGCAGAGATCCACAGCCAAACACCAGGCTGAGCTCCACAAGTCCAGAGGAAGAGAGAGAAGAGAGATTCTATGAGCAAATGCATCAGGATCATGATGGGGAAACCTGCAGAGACAACCAAACCAAACTAGTGGGAACTCTTGAAATTTGAATCAACAGCTGTGGAGCCTACACAGGACTGGGCTAGGCCATCTGCATAACGAGACAGTTGTGTAGCTTGATCTGCTTAAGGGGTCCCCTAGTAGTAGGATCAGAAGCCATTCCTGGTGCATGAGCAGGCTCTTTGGAGCCCACTACCTATGATGTGATATCTCACACAGACTTGAGGCAGGGGGTTGGGCTTGGACTTGCCTCTACTAAATGTACCTCCCCATAAGAGGCCTTATACCTTCTCATAGGAGGGAATGGGGGGTGGGTTGAGAGGGAGAGGCTGGAGGGGAAGGAGGAGGGAAGAGGGGCATCTTTGATTGGCATGTTAAATGAATTAAAAAATAAAAACAAATAAAACTTGATGGGAAAAAAACTAAAAAAAAAAAAAAGAAATAGTTACAAGACCATTTTTAAAGGAACTAACAAAAGTACAACACTTGCAAAGACATAAGTACATAGCTAAAAGATTTATGAGAGAAATAAAGAAAAACCATAATTGAAAATGCTTAAATATATACAGAACTGATTGAGAGGCTCCTCATTTTATCCATGACAGAATAGGCAATATTTAAGTTACAAACAATATTAAGTTACAAATCAAATCTCAGTGGTTTACTAATAGTATGTTTATTATTTGTTCATGACCTTTGTGCATAATTGTTAAAGAAGAATGGGGGATGGGGACCTTTGCTTGTTTCAACATGGAAATAACATGCATGGGAATGCCGTTATTGGTCATAGGCAGTCATGTGGTTCTGCTTAACTTTGAACATTCAGACTGCTGGGAATGAGAAATCCTATCTGCTCCCAGTCTAGCCAACTGAGTTCCAAATCTACATTCTGAGTGAAAGGTGAGGGTCCTGAAATTAAAGAAATCACAGGACCTCAGCTTTTCAAAAACTTAAGAAAGAGGTATCAAACAATCAAAAGTAAATATTAGAATAAGAAAAATATTAAATTCTGGCTTAGATATATATTGAAAGCAGTATCATTAAGAATAAAGAGAAACCACTAAGAGCTTCTTAAGATAAATAGTAAATTATGTACAAGTTGATTAGAATACTATTTCTCCTATCAACTATAATGACAGCCAAAATACTCACCAACACACAAAAAAAGTAACTGCTAATCCAAAATTAGATGCCCAGCTACACCAATCCTAAACCATGAGAATCAAACTCTCCCAGACACACAGGGCAAAAGGGGGCTCACCACCAACTCACTGCAAGGATTACTTGGGGATATACTTCTGGAAGAAAAGAAATTACATAAAGAAGGATGGTATGTATAAAACAGTTATAATTAAATTCTAATTGGCAATTCTAATTAAACACTGAGTGCAAAATTTAATTTAGCAAACTTTAAAAATATAAATGGGACAAAAAAATTCAGGCATTAGTAAGATAGCAGAAGATGAGGGATAGGAATAGATTGGGGCAGAATTCTTTGTCTTGTTCTAAAAGTAGAAATACTAAATGAATTTAAATTTTTTTTCCAAAAAATGAGTTAAGCATAAAAATATAGTTAACTGTGCACATTGACTTGCATTAATATTCTCTAAATTCTGTTTTTGAAAATTAGGGATGTATCTAAGTGGTAGAGGACCTGACCACAAGCACAAGGCCCTGGGTTCAATTCCTCAGTACTATAAACAAAAACCAAAAAAGTCTTATTTTTTTCATCTCTATACCAACAAACAAGAACTAATGTGGAAGACTAATTTCCTCTTTGCTTAGTCAAGTGATATCTAATAACACATTTGCCTAACTCTAGGCAAATGCTGACAAATGAATGGTGAGGTGAGTGAGGGCCTTTCAATGACAATATTTGCAAAATTAACATCACCAGGTGGACCATAGAGAGGTGTGATGGTGCCGCCTGAGTTCAAAGGAAGCAGATGACAAGTCATGGTAGTCAAGTAGTGAGGGTGGGATCCAACTGAGACTGGAAGCACAGTGAAGAATTATATCAGCAAGCAGTGAGGGAGAGAGTCTGTCTTAGTTGGGGTTACTATTGCTATGGTTACTATTGCTATATGTACCATGACCAAAAAACAGGTTTGGGGGTAAAGGGTTTTTTTTTTGGGGGGGGGGGCTTACATTTCCACATCATTAAAAGGAAGTCAGGACAGGAACTCAAACGGGGCAAGAACTTGGAGGCAGGAGCTCATCAGAGACCATGGAGGGATGCTGCTTACTGGCTTGCTCCTCATGGCTTGCTCAGCCTGTTTTGTCATAGAACCCAGTACCACCTGCCCAGGGATGACACCACCCATGATGTGCTGGTCCCTCCCACATCAGCCATTCATTAAAAAAAATACCCTACAGGCTTTCCTACACCCAAGCTTGTGAAGGCATTTTCTCAATTGAGGATTCCTCTTCTTGGATTACTTTTGCTTGTGTCAAGTTGACTTAAAACTAGGCATCACAGAGTCATTTTGGAGGGAAGAAAGGCATTATTAGCCAAAGCAGCGGCACAGAAAACTGTGACAGAGGAAGTCATCCACCCCAGCACAGGTAATTAAAGGGATCTTCACTTGCATTTTTTTCTAAAGCCATGTATAAAGCTAAATGGTGGTCTTATCATTATTACCTCAGACCTGTAGTTTTAAAAATGTCACTGACAAAACATCCTGAAAAAATAATGTATAGGTTTACTTCCTAAACAATTATACACATTTTGAGCTCATTGAGTTTAATAATACATATATACATCTATATTCTAGTAGTTACTTGTTTGTCTTCTCATTAGTATTGTGTTCTGTAAAGGAGTTCAGAGGACAACAAATCCTATTTTCTACTTCTCTAACTAGGCTCTGAGAGGTAAAGATAAACTACACACATTCATTTCAAATACAGTTTTAAAATTCAGGACCATTTGAGCTTGCTTCAGGTGCAATGTCTCCAACACATGCAGTACTATCTGTCCCTGTACTTAATTAGTTCACTCTGAACAGTATTCAGAGCACAATCTTAGAACAACAACAACAAAAAAGCTCACGAAGCCAGTTTGCGCTGTCATTCTGTGCAGCTACTTAAAACTTATATTTGTGCTCAAAATTTAAAATATGAAACATCACAAACTATCAGGTATAATGTTTTCTTTGGCTAACTAAATTTTTTATTTTATGTATTCAGCATTTTAAATGTTAAAGTATAATCCAATTTCAATGTTGTTTCAAAGCTCAAGAATGAACTACAAAATGACTAACATCATCTCCTAATCATAGGAAAATATTTTTGTTATGTAGAGGAGAGGGGGTTAAAAGAAATCTACTCTGGGTGTCAAATACTCGAGCTAAGAAGTATGGGAGGTAGAAACTCCTGGCTGAGGTACAAAATCATAGCTCTGTGGTATAGGATGTCAAAGAGGCAGGAAGTCGTAGCTGTGTGTGATACAGAAAGTTACATTGAAACTAAACACTTAGTAACTCAATATTCTATTTCATAATAAACAAACCCTGAGTAAAGGAGAAGTGCTATATTTATTCTTGTTGTCATTTTGTTGACTTTCAAAAAGCCTATCCTGGGAGCCCTTGAGAGTTCCATGTGATGATACTCACACAGGGTGTGTAAGAGGTCAGAGCTCCAGCCTTCCTGGAAATAGTCACCAGGAACATTTCCCCTTTCCTAATTCTGCCATTCATTTACTATTGTCCTAACACACTACCTGCTCTTTTTCTTCTTTCTCTGCACTTTCCCCTAGCAATCTCCAAAGCACAAGAGTGTCTCTCCTACCCAGGCCTCCAGGACATCATCACAGAACATTATTGCATACTAAGTTACAATGGCCCCACATGGACAAATGTCCACAGTATAAGAGACATCCTTCCTGTTGCCTTTAGACTTCTGGCTCTTGGTGCTCATTCAACCAACGGTGTTCTCTACTTACTCTCTGGTGCTCACTTCCTGCTTGTTCTTTAAAGACCTAGCCCTTTCATTTCTATTATAAAGCAGTCCCAATTTATATAAAAGTGTGCTTCCTTGTCTTTGTTTCCATAGACTGTTGCTTACTAAATGGATGTGCTTGTACTAATACTGTCTTTGAATTGAGTATGGCTATCTACGAGATGGCTACAATAACGTCATCAGCTTTCTAGGACGAGTCAAGAGGGGAAAATTAGAAGAGGCAATGCTTTGAAAACTACTCAGGGCCAATATTTCATTTCTTCTATCTCTTAACCCTGTTTGGCACCAAAATAAATACCTGTTTTCCCTTGGGCATTGACATATTGTCTTAGGTATGGTTTCTATTCCTTTGACGAAATACCATGATCAAAAAGCAAGTTGAGGTTCATCATCAAAGGAAGTCAGGACAGGACCTTGAACATTACAGGAACCTGGAGGCAGGAGCTGGTGCAGAGGCCATGAGGAGTGCTGTGTACTGGTTTGCTCCCCATGGCTTGCTCAGCCTGCATTCTTATAACACCCAAGACCACCAGCCCAGGGATGGCACCACCCACAGTGGGCTGGGCCCTCCCCATCAATCACTAAGAATATGCTCTATAGGCTGGCCCACAGCCCAGTTTTATAAAGGCATTTCTCATTTGCGTTTCCCTCCTCTCAGATGACTGTAGTTTGTGTCAACTTGAATAAATCTAGCCAGCACACTGAATTAATTTGTATCTCTCTTTTTATTCTTTCCCAGACTTCTTATCCTTTCATTAAAGCTACATGTAGTCCATGGAGAACATCAATTTTCTGTTGAGAAATAAAATGTGGATATTCCCACAACTTTCAAAAATACAGTTATCAAGTGCCACCCCAGTAAGTTCAAAGTTACTGATCCTAAATTCAAAGCTTTTAATCTTTGTACCTTGTATTTTTTTTTCCTTAACTACAAGCTTTAGAAACACAAAAGCAAAAGACAGAAAACAAATTCCCAAAGCGCATTTTATTTATTGTGTATCTATTTATTGTATTGCTATGCATACATGTGTACACACACATGTAGATGTACACAGGCATGCCTGGGCATGTGTGTGGAGATCAAAGCACAACCTGCAACAGGTGCTTCTTTCCTTACACCACATGGATCCCAGGGATCAAACTCAAATGGTCAGGCCTGGCAACAACTGCCTCTAAACCAGCGGTTCTCAATGGGGGAGGGAGATTCAAGCAACCCTTTCACAGGGGTCACCGAAGACAACTGAATAACACAGTGATTTACACTGAAGTTCATAATAGTAGCAAAGTTACAGTTATGAAATATCAATGAAAATAATTTATTCTTGGGGTCGCCACAACGTAAGAACTGCATTAAAGGTTTGCAGTATAAGAAAGGTTGAGAATCATTGCTCTAACAATCCCGTTATCGCAAATTCCTAAAATAATACAAAGATATCCACCAAAACAACCTCAGTTTTGCCTTGCTGTGATTGATGGTAAAATATATGGCTGATACTTTGGGATTTCTAATCGTCAGGGTTTAACCACTATTGATAGTGTGTAGCATAAAGTCAGAGCATAGAACGAGAGCATATGTTTGCAATAGCAATTGTTGATTATCACACAAATGTAATGTTAAATCCAGAAATAAAACTGCCAATCTCCAACCTGAAAAGTGAGTCCAGAGTGTAAAATTAACAACTTGCCTCAGAGAACTGAGACCATGTGGAGATGTGTGACATTGTGTGAGATCTCCTCCTCCTTTGACATTAAGCAAGCATTAAAATTCCCACCTACATCTAACTTGCTATATGACCTTGAACAGCTGCTTAGTTTTACAACATCCAATTCTTCCAGTTATTAGGAATAATCCACACTTCAAAAGTGGAACAATCACTAAAACAACTGATGCTATTAACTCCCTCCAATCCAGGGCTAACACAGGGATACTTTCCACAAACCACTGACTCTGAATGATGCTCAAAAACAAAACTCTTCATTTTTATATAATTTTGGTACCAGATACTTGAGGGGGCATATGACCAGGAAAATTGGGGTCCCTCTCATCATTCTTAGTTGTGTTACTAATGAACTTCAGAATAGACTGGAAAGAAAGCTTGAGGACAGTTTTAGTAGAGTTTAAAAGAAAGCCAGAGGCCCGACAACTGGAATCTTCTTCAGCTGCATAAAGGTGAAAACGAGGATGAGAAGAGACAAAACCATGACTCTTGAGTTAAGCATGAAAGTCAGGTCATAAGGCAGACAAGACAGCATGGAAAAATGCAAAGGGAGCTCCAGACTAAGAGTGATGGAGCCCAATGAACTAGAGAACAAGCCCTTGGGCACCGGCTCACATCTAAAACATAGAGACAGAAGAGAGAAAGTTATAGAAATGGGGGGAACATAACAGAACCCCCTGGCAGCTCCCAGGAACTGCTTTTGAAGAAGAAAAATAGTATAGCATCATATTTAAGGAATAATTATTCCTCCCTTTGGCATAGCTTATGGGGAAACCTGCCTTCCTGAATGGACTGCCTGCCCAGCTGGAATGAGGTCTCTACCCAGATATCACTCATTTTCTTGACTAGAAGGAAATATTTTTTTAGTTCAGTGATTCTCAACCTTCCTAGTGCTATGACCCTTTAGTATAAAGTTTTTCATGTTGTGGTGACTTCCAACCATAAAATTATTTTGTTGCTACTTCATAACTGTAATTTCGCTACTGTTATGGACTGTAATGTAAATATCTGATATGCAGGCTCTCTGGGACATGAACTCCAAAGGGGTTATGACCATAGGTTGAGAACCATTGTCTTAGTGGTTCTTCAATCTACTGTAAAATTGTCTTCTATTTTAATTTTTGAAAGTAATTGCTTTTGTTCTTAGGTTTTCAATTGAATAAAATTAGACAAACAGGAAAGTACAGTGACAATAAGCATCTAGCTTAAACATGTTCACAACATGGCTTCAACCTGTAACATTTAGCCAGACATGAAAATGGGGCATTGCTAACAGGGCAGTAGTCTACAGATTGCCTAAGTCCAGCTACAACCTCAGAGATAACAAAATTCTTTAGACTATTACACTATTGATGCCTGGTTTTGAATTTTATGGCTAGCCAAGTTTCTACTCAAGACCCACAAGTACTATTTTGGAAAAATTGGTAAGTCATTATACAATGTATTCAATGACATACTCACAAAGAAAAAAATATTTTAAGCCATAGTTCTCTGAAAACAAAGTCATAGTCTATATTGTCCCTAACTACATGGTTAATAGACAACAAATACAGTCCATTTAAAGGCTGAATAGATGTGACCTTTGTTGCATAAAAATAAAACGAATATGTAGCAGCCCCTTTCCTTGCATCTAACATTCAGTTTCATGCACTCAGGACCATAGAGAGACTAAAGACTAGAAGCTCATAAAACAGGAGAACCCTCGGAGTCCATATGAACAGTACTTACTGTTCAAGTATATCTGAGCCATCATGAACAATAAGACCTTTGGGGTTTTCTTCTGCCGAGCATAACAAGTACCTCCAATGTCACTCATTTCCAAATTTGACTCTGATACAAGACCAGGGAGACTGGTGACAGATGGGGAAAATTTAGCATGCAGCTTGGCCAGTCTTGGGATGGAAGTCTTGTTATCTCAAAGTTGCTGCCAAGTCCCGCACACTGCTTTGTAACAGACACCGCTGGGAAACTCTGCAACCTCAGCCAAAAGCACAGACTTGAAAGAACCAGATTTTCTCACTGGTGGTATTTGTAACATCTCACTGACACTGGGCTCCACTGCAGTAAGGGAACAGTCACCAGCCCAAATCTGAATGTGAAAAAGCATTTGACACACCAGACTGGAGGTTTCTTTCTTTTTTCTTTCTTTCTTTATTTTTTAATTCTTAGGACTATTTCTCATTGCATAGAAAATCTGTCCTGTTGAAATCAATTCTTTAGTCTACTGAAGTAATGCATGTTCACTGGTCTTAAGGTCATATCTGCACATTAAAAGCTGCCTTAAAAAGCTACATAGATCCTTAAAGTAAATACTTAAAAGATGTCTTCTTGTTATTATCAAAGTATATTTATGTAGAGAAGTAAATATTCTTAAAACATTCTGTTACTGCCTAATTTTATTAATAACTAATTAGCCATTAATAATATATCAATAATTAAACCATATTATTGCACTCCTGGGTCATTTTGGTCAGTCCTGAGCCAGTGAGACTATAAATTCTTTCCTGATTGAAAAGCACAAATACAGGCATGTTAATCTTAATAGTTTGGACTATACACTGTCTTTCCTGTCAATATGCTATTGGAAGAGTCAGTTACAGATTTGGAATTAGTTCCTAAATCTTGGTTAAGAAACATTTTAGAAAATGCAGTACATTAATCAGGAAAATACCTTTGCTGTGATTTTTGTGAATAATATGTAAATGATGCTAGAATAGATTCTCCTTTTATGATGAAACATTTCACAGATTTAATAACCTGCTCTCAACTGGACTAGAAAACAGCTAATCCTCACTGGCACATCCTTCAGTCTTTACTAAACTTGAAATAGTTTCTCTCCTTCAGAATTGCTTTCCTCTCCTCTGTCTCCTCTCCCTCCATCCCTCTGTATCTGTCCCTCTCACACATGCACAACCCACTCCCCCCTTTCTCATGTGAGTGTGTGTGTGTGTGTGTGTGTGTGTGTGTGTTGCTGACAATCTGATCAAGGGATCCACACATACTAGGTAAGCTCTCTCCCACTAACCTGTACTCCTTTTCTCCTAATCTAAATGGAGACACCTGTGAGATTCAGATATTTAATAAAACCATGAAAAAAAATTTTAAAACTAGAAAAAAATGTTCTGGTTATGTGAACTAGCTGTGCTTAGCAAAAGCTAGACAGAAGTCAAAGCTTGGCGTGGTGACATGTGTCTCTGGTACCAGCTACCTGGGTGGCTAAGTGAGGATGATGGCTTGATCCCAATCTGAGGATCACACAAGACCTGATCACAAAATAACCTGAATTCAACAGCAAATAATTGGTGGCTGAATGTGAAAATGCCTCCCATAAGAGAGGCTGATAACCATAACTACAAGTACACAGTGTTTGCCGTCAATCACCACTTCAACTTCTAAAGAAAGCAAAAAGATGAACACGGAAGCACTAACAATGGATGAGCCAGAAAGACTTTTCTTTTATAGTAATTCATGAACTATCATGCCATACTCGCTGCTAGACATCGCTGGTCAGAATGGGGTCAGGTGGCTCGGCAGCAGGGAACTATGGTATCATAAAAGGCTTACGCTATCTAGGAGTAAAGAACAAAGAAGGAGAGAATGGGTAAGCAGCTAGCACGTTGGCCACAAAATTCTTTCAGCTTTTTTACACAAAAGAACTACCAGTTAATTATTTCATCACATGTACCTTTAAAACCACACTTACCATAATAATCATGCTCAAAGATTTATATATGTTTCGATATATTTTACCATACACCTGACCACAGTTTCACAAACACTTTTCAGGAGTTATGCCAGAATTGAGTCACTAACGTGCTAATACCCAGATTACTGTGCATTTGACTGTATTTCACACTTCAGAGAATCCTTGAATTACTGCCACCATCCCAAGTTCCCTTTGAGTCCTTAGGGCCAACTCAGGAGAATGAATCTTTAAAATGTCTCTTGAGCCCCCTACATTCATATGCCTACACCCTGAAGGCAGTTCAAAAGGTCCCTGAAGTTAACTTAGAGCTCAGTGGAAACCAGCCAGAAAAGGCTGTCCTGTGATGCTAGTAGCTTCCTGCATCTCTGGAGATGGCTGGATTGACATGAATCCACTACCTGCTTGAATAATCTAATTATACCTAAAGGTTTCCAGTGAAAAGGCTTTATTCTAGGTCCCTGTCACTTTCCCTGTGGTGAACTCAGACTTTCAAACACTCTGCATGTGGCTTTGTAACACATGAAGGAGTTCCTGAAATGTCAGTCCTCAGGGACAAGTGCTCATGTCACTGAAGCAATGCAGCATGACCTCTGCACTTCTGGATCTTTTAGACAAAAGCCAAAAGCTGTGAAGGCCACAGTGAAATTATTCTTCCTACTCAAGACTGACATATCCAAAGAAAAGAGTGCATATGTATGCTCGCAGTTGTGAGGGTGGGTTTGCACCACAGTGGCTTGCACAAAGCCTGCCCTATGAATAAAACACCCTCTGTTCCCAAAGCCTGGAAATCTGGTAACATTCAGAACATATGGATATTCACTTAAATAGGAAGAAAAAGTTAAAGTGTGACATTTCTTTTAACCCACAATTTTACAGCTGGAAGAAATCTCTTCCATTCTTAGATTGGCATAACGTGACAATCCAAGCAGCCAGGTTTAAGGTCGATAAATTCACCACTTTTCCTCTGCTACCAAATTCCAAGATTTATTAAACATCTCCTCTCACACTATTTTCAGCTTTATGAGCCAACCAGATTTGACCTTTAAAATAGTAGAAGCATCTGGATTCTTTCAATGGGTTTTTCCACTGGCAGATCTTTAGTTCCCTGGTACATTTCCACTTCAGTCTTATTTCCCACACAGGATATGGGCAGGTGGCATCTGACAGAGGCGACCTAACACATGAAGATGTATTTGTTTGTTTTCAGTCAGTGGAGCCACCGGTATTGGTACACACCCGGCTAGAGGACAGAATGCTGACACACATCCTAGATCTGAACTGATATCACCAATCCTTATTTATTTATTCATTTATTGTATTTATTATTTTGTTTATTTAACTGCTGGGAAGCACATGCCACAGTGAGTTTGTGGTAGTTAGAGGACAACTTATAGGACTTGGTTCTCTCCTTCCACCCTGTGGATCACAAGGACTGAACTCAGATTGCCAGGCCTAATGGTAAGTGTCCTTACCCAGTGTGTCATCTGAGTGTAGATATACAAGTGCAGAAGTCCAGAGACATTCATAATTCACAGTATCCATCCAACTCAGAAACACCCCTTCAAACATCACATCCAATAACACCATACATGAAAATCAAAGACAGAGAAGGGAAGCATGATTTAGACCCGTAACTTTCATGACACACACTAATGAGTGTATTCTCTAATCTTGGGGACTATAAAGAGACTCATATTAGTGGGGTTTTATGATAAGAGACCCAGAGTTGCAAAGGTGCCTCATGCTGCTACTGGAAATTCTATCTCAACCACAGGAGCAACATGGACTGACTCTGAGTAGTATAACTTGGGGGAAGATGCACCTCCCTCTGAAAGAGGGTATTTACTGGCTCTACTATGAATGGATTTCCAAAACAGGTTATCTCTTTCCTCCGAGTCCAGCATGTTCCGAACATAAAAAAAAAGTAAAACTAAGGTGAACTGCTACTGTTAGTTCCTGAGACTTGCTATAAGTAAAAAGAACTGTCACGTTTTTAAAGTCACTATAACACCACATGTCTGTGTATGTCAATAATGGGAAAATATCAACATGTTGGCACATCTGGATTGGTTCTCTATCCAACATTGTAATGATGTTGCCTTACCCAAGGCTGGATTTCACCCTGAGTGTCACTGGCAGATGGGCTTATTGGGTCATTCCATTCTTTCATGAACTCAACACTTTCTCCATCCCCTCAGCAAACTATACTGAACCCAGTGCTGAGCAATGAGGGAACTAGAGAGATGATGGACCTGCCATGCTCTGGGCCCCAGCCAGCCAAATCCTGTCAGAGTGTTCCTCTTGATAAGACCAGGACTGAGCCCTAATCATTACACTCCTTTCTCTTTCACAGTGCACCTTGCCAAACATGGGAATTTTAGAAGTATTTTTACAGATAGGCATGTTACCTATATTTATAGTACCTAAATCATTAAGAACAAATATTTACTTGTAGCTAACTGTATTTTGGACATGTCTGTCAAAATGCCTTATGCATTATGGCATATATACCTCATAAACAATGTGTAAAGTAACTCAAATATTTTATAAATTACTCCACAGACACAAATTCAAAGAGAGTCTGTATCTCACCCATGTGTTGGATTTATACCTATATATCAGACATTAAGTTCAAACTGGCTGCATTTCTCAGCAAAACTGCTTCAGCATTCACTCATATTTGTGTTAATATTAAAAGCACCAGGTTTCCAAGCATCAGCTTTCAATTTGGAAGAAACTTTAGAAACCATCTATAGTGAAAACACAGGCCTTGGAATTAAGGGTATTAATACATATTTGATGAAAAGCTAAACAAGGTAAGAAAAACAGGCTGAATCAGGAAAAGAAAGTGAGATTTCCTTCATCAGTACTCTTTGAAGTCCTAAAGCATAATAAAATCCTTTTCAGGTAGTGAAAAGCCAGCTCACATTTACTCAGTTGGCTTGTATTAAATGTCACAGGTTGGTTTGGTTTTTTGTTTGTTTGTTTGTTTGTTTGTTTTTTAACCCGGAATTCCCCAGTAGTCAAGAGAAGCAAAAGCTTTTTCCCTTTGCTTACTATATATGTCACAAGCAAAATGGATAAAACTGTGACATGTGCTAAATGTTCAGTATTGTTCATTGATCTTTGGAGTGCTTGCCTCTGAAATTTCATTTGGATATGCATCCCAAAATGTGGGTTCTAGCTGAAGTATGACAATAAAATAGCTTAAGATACTGCCTCATGTTCAGCTAGCTACAGCTTTACAGGTCTGGTATGCCATTGTCCCTAATAACCATTTTTTCTAAAATAGAATTTAGATGACACCTACCATGTTCACACAACTGAAAGTTGATACAGAGTTTCATGCTCTACCTGCTTGGACATCTTGAACGCAGGAATGCGCATATCAGACAGTTCAAGTGAGCAAATGCAGGGCCACACTAAGCTAATTAAATGACCAAAGAGTTCCTACAGTAAACCAATGCAATTGGAAGTCAAAATGCTGCCCCTGATTACTGTGCAAATTCACCAATCCTAATACACTTACTTAGAGACATTGTGAGGACCATCCCCTTAAAATATACTTACAGAAACAGCACCAAATGATATGCTGCTTAGAGAGTCCTCGAGTGCTGATTACCCAGATGCATGTTAGATTTTGCAGGAATTAGATTTGATATTATCTCCTTATTATGCAAAACCATGGAAAACATTTAATTAAAACTTAATTAAATCTCCATGATTCTTCAACCCCACAGAGTCCATTTTTCAACCACAAGCAGGAAAGGAAGCCTCCAGCACAAACTGTTCATGAAAAATGCTGCATAGAGCTCACTCTTTTCGGTACTTCCACCTTTCTAACAGAACTTCCATCATGATTTCTTTTATGTTTATCAGCCTACAAAGTGACAGACTAACCCTGAAGCTAATGAGTAAATATGCATTGGTTTAGATCAGATCCTGATGGCTCATGTCTAGAGCCTTTATGTATCGTTTGAAAACATGAGGCAATTAGTATGGTCTTCTGCCTGCCACAGACTACACTGCCAGTAAGCATTTATTTAATGAGTTAAAATATTCAATAAGTATACAGTTAAAATTCCAACATACTGATGCAATTATCCCTGAATGCTTATGCTAAAATATATGAACTTACTTGTCAATATGATTTGATTATTTTCATACAGAAATACTTGGTGTTACAGGATATTGCACAAGAAGAAAGGGTCTACATGCCAGAGAAAATCCTCAAATGGGATGCTAGTTTCTGACTTGCAATATGATGATCTGTTCTTCCCACACAGTCTTAGCATAGATTGTAAAGTAATCTCTCAAGGCAAAAGCATTCACAGTCAGTCATATAAAGAAGAAATCTTCCTACTCATGCAGCATCATAAATGACTCTTACAACACCCATGTAGAGAGAGCACTGAGAGACATCCTCCACATTGCCATTTCTATGATGTTCTAGAATAGGCATTGTTAACCTATGGAGAAGGAATCAGAAGAGCATCCTCCTGGTTAGTGAAGAGGTCCTAATTCCAGATGTACAGGAAAGAGCCAGAGCTATTTTGACAGAATGGTCTATTTTTTGGAAGGCTGTGAGTTACACAAGTGCATGGTATTTTCAAGATGCATCCATATGTACAATTATGACAAAGGCATTTTATTATATGTAAAATTTACTCTGTGGTTTAAAAGTTCATGAGTGAATTGTGGACTTCGCTCATCTCTAGAGACACAAGTATCCTAATATGATGTGGCTGTTAAAAAGAGGACTTAGGATCCACTTCTGAAGTTGCTCTCAGAGACTACCTTTGATATCAAATGCAGAGCATCTTCTGTGGGTGAAGCTGACTTTCAGAAGCAGCCAGAATTAGCCAGGATCAGATCTGTACAAATAACAGAGTGAAAAATGAACATTTTGCTTTTCATGATGTAGTTTTGACTAATTGAATGAGACTGAATCTTCTCGCAAACTGATTACACAAACAGAAACACAAACAACTGTGTAGAAACAGATTGGTAAGACAATGCCAGTTGAACTACTCAAGATAACTCTCAATTAAATGTGGAATCCCTGAAATAAATGTCAAACCCACCCTATGTCACTGCTTTAATGGAAGCAACTTCACTTACAGGTACAGAGGTGGTTACATGTACTTGCATTGTACACATATTTTGTGATGCTCATGCATACATACATATCATAGTTTGACATAATATCCATAGCAGAAGAAAAATACTAAAGACTTTTCTTCTTCCCATATATTGTCTGTTAGTCTCAGCTTTCTCAGATAAAATTTTAATTTCCAATTACATCACACTTAATCCCTAAAAAGACAAAGGTCCTAAGTTTTATTTACCATTCATGTATCTCTATTGATCCTTTCTAATTCAATGAAAACAGAGCAGAATTAAGCACTAACTTTCCATATAAAAGAACTGACTCTGCTATAATCCTCTTATTTTATTCCATTACTGGGACTGATAGTGTAGTTCTCTTATCAGAAAGCCTATGGTAAGGATAAGTGGGGAGCAGATATCAGCAAGATGACTGACAAGAAATGGTTCATATACTCTAATATAATAAAAAAAAAAGGCCAAGAAAACAGAAGAATCTATTTCCATGGTTTAGGAGGCAGAACCCCAGATGAGGCACAGATGTTGCATAGCAAGAAAACTGAAGAAGACCTCACAGAAGTGATACCAAGATGTCTACTGTCTGGTCTTTCCAGCTGAGGTTAACCATAAACCCTGCTGCATTTCCCAAAGTGGAAAAGGACAAGTAGAGGAACTGCAGTATCCTCATTAACACTACAGACACTGAAGGGTTTGCTGCTGGCCAGCTCACCAGCCTACCTTGAACTGAGTTTGTGGAGCTACTGAGCAATTCATATAAATACACTGACTTGGAGAAACTGCTCAGCATATGCTTTGCCCCACCCCCAACAACCATGCTCCTTCCTGACAATTTTATCTTGAGACTTCATCCACCCGAACTGGGAAGCTGGTGGGAAGGTACCACAACATGTCAGCACACTCAGGCAAGAGAACAAAGTAAATGTCTATGCTTCATCCCCTGTTACTCGGTAAGCCAGTTGACAGCCTTCTTTGAATGGCTCAGCTCATGGTACCCAGGAATGAGAGTAGAATCCACCATGTGTAGCTAGCTCATAGTGCACCTTCCATGGGAGACAGCAGGGAGCACTCACACCCTAAACCTCAACACCAGGAAGCAGTTTGGGAGTACATCCTGAAGCCCCAAGAAGGCACCTATACACCCTGTCAACAACTTCTAGGTACCATGCCTGTGCCTATTGGTATAGCATGGCTCCCACAAGGCCCTCAGATGCTGACAAATACTGACCCTGACTTCTGGCGAAACTGTTATGATGGCCTGGGTCCACTGGAAACACCTCGACCCCATGTGACCTATGAAGACTGAATGGTACCCTAAAACCAGACCTAGGTGCACCAAATCCAGAGCCCCTATCAAATAAACCCTATGCAGTCTGCATCCATGCTTGCAGATCAACCCAGATCACTTCTATGGCCTGGGCTCCTGAGACACCCACAGGCATTGCTACTGATTTTGTGTTATAGCCCCAAAAGTAAGACAAACACTATACAATTATGTCCACCTACCCCTGAGCCCATATCCCAAAACAATACCCTGGGTCCCATCTCCAAGCAAAAGTCTCTTCTGTAAAAGGAAATCTTTACATTTTAGAGAGACAATTGATCTGTAAGCTATATAAATACAGTTATGTACAAGAAGCATTAACATAAAAGCAACGTGAATTACTTGAAAGGGCTTTGAAATTACGGTTCTTACAAAAGCTAAATAGGGCATAAAGGCACACAGACAGATAATGCAACAACCTGGGGAAAGAGTTTAAGATCACCATGACAAGTCCAGCAAACACAGAAAGATCACAAAGAACAAATGACAAATGTTAAATCTGAAGAACTCAGTAAGTGAAATAGAAATATGACTGAGAGTCTCATCACAGACTAATGCAGGGGAAAAAAAAAAATCTCTGACCTTAAAGACAGATCTGCAGAAGAAAGCCAGTCAAAAGAAGTGCTTCAAGCATGTAGTACACAGTGAACTGGATAAAACTGGACACATATGGTAGGTGAAATAATCCAGGGATAGAGACTCAGAACCAGCAGTGGCATACGCCTTTAATCCTAGCACTCAGGAGACAGAGGCAGGCAAGATCTCTGTGAGTTCTAGGCCAGCCTGATCTACAGAGCAGGATCCAAGACAGGTACTAAACAAAACTACACAGAGAACCCCTGCCTTGAAAAAAAAAAAAAAAAAAAAAGAATAAAGAAAAATACAAAGAAAAAAAAAAAAGAACCCAGGTGTTCTTAATTATCTGTAGAAACCAAAAAGAAGTTCATTTCACAGAAGGAGAAAGTAGAACAGAGATTACTCGGAGTTAGGGAGTATCAGAGAAGTTACATACCATGTACAATGACAGACAGAGTAAGTTCTGGAATACAGCAAGATGGCTGTTTTCCACAACTTACAATGTGCTCTTAGTATAAGGAACTTGAAGGAAAGAGCTTGAAGTTTCCTGCCTCCCCCAAAATGATTAGGGCTGTAAATATGGCTCAGCAGTTAAGAGTACTTGCAGCAGAGTGGGGTTTGCTTCCTAGCATACACATCAGGTGCTACACAACTTCCTGTTACTCCAGTTACGAGGTACCTCATGCCTCTTCTAGCCTTTGTGGGCACTGCACATAGGTGATGCACACAAAGACAAGCAATCACACACACAGACACATATAATAGTATTTTTAAAATAAATTATTAATATTTAAGGATATTGAAATGTTAATTACCCTGATATGATCATGACACTTTGTGCATATGCATCAAAGTATGCCCTGTGTCCATAAATATGTATGATAATTTTGCTTCGTTTAAAATAGGGATGGTAGCAAGGATGGAGGAAGAGGTAGATAAGGCAGAAGAGAGGGAAAGAGGCAATTACCAGAAAGACCAGAAGAGCCTTTAAAAGTTATTAAATCAAACTGGGTTTACACAATGAAGCCTGGATAAGCAGCTCTATGAAACCCAAGTTTATTAAAAGATCATGTAAATTGACAAAGTCCTTTTCAAAAACATTTGGTTTTAGGTGTGTGTGTGTGTGTGTGTGTGTGTGTGTGTGTATGTGTTGTACATATGCTATGTGAGCCCAGTAATCAGAATCCAAAATAGGTCATCAGATACCCTGTAGCTAGAATTAGTAGCAATATCAATATTGGCATTCTAATGTTCTACCCAGTGTAGTTCCAACTGTATTTTAAACAGTTTTACATTCCTACTTGGTCTTGTAGGAATTCTCATGCATACTTTCACAAAAAGTCATCTCAGAAAGATGAAAGTTTTCATAACTGTAACTTTCTCCAAAACTTTGTGCATTGCCCTAATTAGTCCTTATGTTAAAAAGCCCCTTACTATCAATAAGCTATATTTTTAATTTTTTAAGTTAATTGTATTAGATTGATTTTACATAACTGGTTTTCTTATGACATTTTAATACATGCATTCCCATCATTTCCTCCCCATTACTCCCTCTGGTCCCCCTCCCTCTTGGTGATTCCCTTAGCTTCCCACTAGGCTCTGCTTCTGCTTTCCTGCAAGTTTTTGATGACCTCATGAGTTTAACTAAGTCTGCTCACAGGAGCTTGAGGGACTATCTACAGAAGCACAGGCCACAAAGCAGTGGCTGCACCACTGAAGAGATTATATATGTATATTAACCACAACCAAGTCCCCCACCATCCCATTCTTGGTGGGTTTAATGACTCCTCAATGGGTCTTCCCATGGTCTTCTTTTGTACTAGTCCCTAGGGTAGCATACAACTCAAACTCTGTGGTCACTTTCCAAGTGAGACAATATACTACAGTTTAATGAATGCCTAGCCCAGGTGTTCTAGGAATTAACTCACTAAAATACCCAGGCAGTTTCTGTTGATTGGAACCAAGAATCCAGGCAGGAAAAAAAAATTATTTAAATTTTTTTAAAGTCTCAGTTTAAAACATGCTTCTGTTAGCTGCACGAAGAGAAATCCAGTAGGAAGCTGTTTGTATGTTAGCAGATGTCTTCGGGGTGCTCGGAGGAGCTGAGAGAAGAGTGGCTTTGCATTTGGGCCTGGCCTCTGGGGCTCACTGTACACAGGTGTCTTTACAGATTAATTCCTACAAGAAGCAATTAGAGTGAAATTCTTCTAAAGTGCTGGAAGTTGAGATGGAGACAAAAGACTCCCAGTACACCTGAAGTTTGCTAAAACATTGCAATTGAACATATGACTCTTTCCAGAGACAGTCCACCTGGTAAAGGCTCCTGTTACCTGTAAAAGTGAAGCAAGGCTGGCAAGCTTCATACCAGCTCTGAAACATCACCTTCCAATACTTTCTGTCAAAAGTAAAATTCTCCTTCCAGGGGCCACTTTCTTGAAGAAAAGGAAAGAAAAGCACTTTTGGGAGGCAAGTAGATTTTGAAAATTTAGAGGTTTTTTTCTTCATAAACGTGGATTGGAATCCTGCCAATTTAAAAAATAGATCATTTTCCCTTCGGCTAAAAATACTATAAAAATGTGTTGAGTGTTCTGGAAGTGCAGTGACAACTAGGCAGCTGTAGTAGCACATAGGACCACCACGTCATAAGTCTGAAGAGATGCTAAAATTGTTAATGTGGTACTAAAGCATTTGAGTAAGTCACTCCAGTCCCTGTTGGCACTCAGATGTGAATGTGTGCCTATGACTCTGGTCCACATTTATTTAGCTTATTTCCTGTCCAGGTCACAAAAACTGTGTCACAACCAAAGTGCTTTACTGCACCATTGAAAGATTTATAATTTTTAAAATGCATTATTGTATGTGTATTTTGATGGGTTTTTGTTTGATTTTGGTTTTGTTTGTCAGCTTCACACAAGGCCATCTGAGAAGAGGCATGTCACTTGAGAAAATGCCTCCATCAGATGTCTATAGGCAAGTCTAAGGGTCATTTTCTTGATTAATGATGGGTGTGAGAGGGGCCAGCCCACTGTGGGCAGTACTATCCAGGGTATAAGTGGCCCTGGGTAATATATGAAAGCAAACTGAGCAGGCCATGAGGTGCAAAGCAATAAACAACATTCCTTCCTGATACATGCTTCAGTTCCTGCCTTCAGGT
The DNA here is from genome assembly GCF_903995425.1 of Onychomys torridus. Lineage (NCBI taxonomy): Eukaryota > Metazoa > Chordata > Mammalia > Rodentia > Cricetidae > Onychomys > Onychomys torridus. The sequence continues at coordinate 11,597,740 of NC_050448.1, forward strand.
TCCTGCCTTGGCGTCCCATGGTGATGGAGAATAACCTATAAGTCAGATAAACCCTCTTCTGCTATATCTGGTCATGGTCTTTATCACAGCATTACAAACCTAACTAGGGCATGTGGGCACACATGATGTATGTGTCCCGAATCACACATGACATGTGTGCAAAGGTAAGAAGACAGTATTGTACTCGGTTCTCTCCTTCCACATTTACATGGTGTCTTGTCTGCTTCACTGTTGTTGTAATGAAATAGCCTGAAAAAAAAAACAACTTAAGAGAGAGAGAGGGTTCATTTTGGCTCACAGTTCTGAAAGGACACAGCAGGTCATGGTAATAGGCATGGAACGCATGACAGCAGCATCAGGAAGCTGAATAATCATCACAGACAGAAAGTAGAGGCTGGTTATAAAATCCGAGTGACCGACTTCCTCCAACAAGGCTCCACTTCCCAGAGATTTCAATACTTTCCCAGACAGCACCAACGCTGGAGACTAAACATTCAAAGACATGAGCCTGTGGGGGGACAGTCCTACTCAAACAACATTGATTCTAGAATGAAACTCAGGTTGTCTCTTCTATGACAAGCACTTTTGTCTGCTGACACATATTGCTAGCCTCGTTTATAATTTTTTAAATTTTTTCTTTATTATTATGTGTTTTAAATTTTATACATCAGCCATGGGTTCCCCTGTCCTCCCCCCTCTCACCCCCAGCCCCACCTTCCCCCCAGCCCCTCCCCTGCATTCCCATGTCCTCCAGGATAAAGGCACACCTGGGGATTCATTTAAACCTGGTGAATTCAGTACTGTTAGGTCCTGTAACCTCCTTCCAGACTGAGCAAAGTGTCCCTGTGTAAGCCCAAGGTTTCAAACAGCCAGCTCATGCACTAAGGACAGATCCTGGTCCCACAGACTGTGGACCAATGGAATCGAATTGAAGACCCCCTGTCATTAACCCGCACACCTATGAACGTATAATCTTTGACAAAGAAGCCAAAAATGTACAATGGAAAAAAGAAAGCATCTTCAACAAATGGTGCTGGCATAACTGGATGTCAATGTGTAGAAGGCTGCAAATAGATCCATATCTGTCACCGTGCACAAAACTTAAATCCAAGTGGATCAAAGACCTCAACATAAATTCAGCTACTCTGAACCTGATAGTAGAGAAAGTAGGAAGTACTCTTGAATGCATTGGCACCAGAGATCACTTTCTAAATATAACACCAGTAGCACAGACACTGAGAGAAACAATCAATCAATGGGACCTGTTGAAGCTGAGAAGCTTTTGTAGAGCAAAGGACACGATCAACAAAACAAAGCGACAGCCTATAGAATGGGAAAAGGTCTTCACCAACCCCACATCTGACAGAGGGCTGATATCCAGAATATATAAAGAACTCAAGAAATTAGACATCAAAATGCCCAACAGTCCAATTAAGAAATGGGCTATAGAACTAAACAGAATTCTCCACAGAGGAAGTTCAAATGGCTGAAAGACATTTAAGGAATTGCTCAACATCCCTAATTATCCGGGAAATGCAAATCAAAATGACACTGAGATACCACCTTACACCTGTCAGAATGGCTAAGATCAAAAGCACAGAAGACAGCTTATGCTGGAGAGGATGTGGAGCAAGGGGAACTCTCCTCCACTGCTGGTGGGAATGCAAGCTTGTACAGCCACTTTGGAAATCAATATGGTGCTTCCTTAGAAAATTGGGAATCTATCTCGTTTATGATTCTTAAAAGTTTACATTGTAGATATTTCCTTTCAAAATGCTTAGTAATAAATGAAGCCTTTCATAATCTCTTTATGATTTGCCATTGTCAAGAGATAAATTCATGCACTTTAGGCTGATGCTCAGGACACAGATGTGGGTAATCTCTCTGCTACCAACCTTTGCATGTTCTTCTCAAAAACCACCACATTCCCGACACTCTCAGGCCCTCTGCCCCTGAATATCCATTCACTTGTCTCAGGCCTCAGCACATTTGCACGTTTCCTTCTGAAAACCAGAATGCCTTTTGCTTCTTTCAGTTCTCATCCATCTATGAGTTGAGACATAGCTTTGGTATCACAAAGCCATGGAAGATAGAGAACAAAAAGTGAATTGTAGAAGAAAAAGATCATTTGTGGGATTGTAGAATGGTCCTTTTGTACACTGTGAAGATTGTTGCCCTTATTGTTAATAAAAAGCTGGACTGGCTGATAACTAGGCAGGACTTTGGGAGCAGAGAATGCTGAAAGGAAGGAGGGCAGAGTCTGGGGAGTTGTGAGCCAGACATGAAAGGAGCAACATGGGAATTTCTTAGATGAGGTAAGAAAGCCTCAGAGCAACACATAGATTAAGAGAAATGGATTAATTTAAGTTATAAGAGCTAGTTAAAAACAAGTCTAAGCTGTCGGCCAAGCATTTATAATTAATATTAAGTCTCTGTGCAGTTATTTGGGGATTCAGATGGTAGGACAGAAAAGTCCACCTACAAATGGCATCTGACATGGGGCACCTACATCCACATAAGACATAAGAAAGCTTAAAAAAATTCTAAACACACAAAAACAGAGCCAAACACAGCTTTCTAGTAACTTATCTCTCATACCTGCTACAGCTGAAAGATGCATCTCCTAGCAGCTGCCTGTGGGATGGTGCCAGCCACCACTTGCCGGTTACTAGTGCCATTCACGAAGCTCATCCGTGGCAGCAGCTGACTTAACAATAAGATTCATCTCATGTGATCAAAAGAACAATACTGCAATAAAGACAGATCCAGATTGGGGGAAAAACCCTCTAAACAGGTTACAGTGTGTTTTAAAATATATATAGGCTTAGGAGAGAAAAGAGGAACAGTATATACAGTCATAAAATAAAAAATAGTTTAAAAATAATGAACTAAAGTCCTTAAAAAGGAATTAAGTAATAAAAATATAATAATCCATGTAAAGATGGGAAACACACAGAGAATCTGAATCCTATATAAATACACACTGAGAGTATGGATCCTATATGGTATTGTGTTGTCTTTAGATTTTCTAAATTCTAATGAAGGAATAACAGCTGCTAAGACACATTGGCTTATAAAAACTACTTGATTAAACCAATCTATATGTTTTAAAAATGTCTTAACTTCAAAATGGAAGTCAAAGGATATGTTATTTTGGGGAAGAGGATGATTTTTTTTTCCACAGGAAAAGAGAGGCTGTGGATTCATTCCCAGTTGATATGGGTCAGGTTTGATCAGGGAAGACCCCCTGAAAATCCTGGCTACAGTCATAAAGAAATAAACCTAGAAAAGCAACAAAACACATAACATGCATTTTAAATGCTCAAGCATAAAACAAAAAAAAATCATCTTTGGCTAACTTGTGTACAACACACAGTCTATACTTTTATTAATGCAGATATGTATGTTACCTTTAAAAGTTTACATATTTTCAGAGCAAGGGGACCATACACCAATCAGAATGGCCCCGGTAATCCAGCATCCAGAACAGCTTCAAGGCTGGCTGCTGAGATGATCTAGCCTCACAGAATACCCCAGCCAAGACTTAACAATTACTCTGATTTTCTCATGGTTTCCCCAAAGATGACAGCACCCTCCAGACATTAGGAAGCAGTATAGAAAAAAAAGGCCCACATTCTCAAAAGATGAGCTGTAGATGTTTGTTATCATTTAAGGGGAGCTGGTTACTTGTTGTTATTGGTCATAGTCAGAAAAAAAAATTAAACAAAAGAATTAAATTCAAAGCTCTCTTTCTAAAGGAAAAAGGGAGAAAACAATATAAGAATAATAGGATAAAAGGATAAATTATTAAATCTACTTTAATCCAAAAAACAACAATTAATCTCAAAATATTTTACATCGGTATGGATTTTGGTTTATTGATATGAATTTAAAGTTAATTTTGGATGTTTATACTCTTGTTTAGGGTATTGTGTTTATGCAGCTCATTTAAAAATGCAATGTATAATTAAGAAATGCAGATTAATAGTTAGTCATCTAAAATAGTCAAACTTACAGCCAGTATGCTTTCAAGGTTATACACAGATACATTTAGATAAATAGATTGTCTTCAAACATTTTAAATACCTACAGAATATGGCATTTAAAATGTTTAATAACCTAAGACTTTTCATGACAGTGAGACATGTCTGCTCCTGACAGCACCAATTTGCTTCAAAGAAGATGATGGGCATCAAATAAACTCCATGTGGAGTTACTTTCTTTATGACAAGAGCTAGCCATCTGGGCAAAGAAATTGCCCTTGCCTCAATTGCTGGTAGTATACTGTCCAAACTGGACCAGCAGGATGCAAAAGAAAGTGACTGCCAAACTTTGCCAAGACAAGGTAGAACAACAGTCAAAGCCAAAGGAGATGACAGCTATGTATGTACAGAAACAGAGATGGTGAACAGTGACATGTCATGGACATGACCTCAACAGAGGACCAACAAGATGATGTAGAACATTGGGCACAAAGGAAAAAGTGTAAGGATGACAGCCAAATATTTGGGCTGAGCAAGAAAAAATTATTGTCACCATCAAGAAGGGGGAAGCACCTTCAAAGCAAGTTCAAAAGGAAGAGATTTGAAATATGCTAAGTATTCTTTTAAAAGGCCAGAGGACAAAGAAACATTATCTTTGAAGAGAATTTCTGTGCTAAAAACATTTGGTCCCAATGAACTCTTCAATACCATACATTCTTTCTTTGCAGAGTTGATGAGTCTCACCCCTACTCATTAGGAGGAGGCAAACTTGACACTCTGAAATCATTCAAGACCGAAACTAGGAGTAAGTACTGAGTAAATAAGGCACTGAGTCGGTTTTCAAGACATGTGGCTAGCAAGCTGAAATGATATTGAGAAATGAAAACACCATTAACCCATTTATTGACATGAAAGTTTCTAGCTATCTTTACTGTGAATATTCATTAACATTAAGATTACTGGTTTTTAAAAACTCACTCATTCCATTAGAAATTATTATTCAATCTATTTTCAGTAATTTTTTTTGGATAATGCTATCAAAACTTTATTGAGCGTTACATGTCTCTGGGCAAATAAGCTGATATAACTCCTTTTTCAAAACACGTGGTGGCTGAGTGAAGAATGCATACTAGAATTCAGGTAAAGGAACTGGGAGATGGCAGGTAAAATTGCTTGCCACTAAGCCTAAGGACCTAAGTTCAACCCCTGGAACCCACATAAAGGAGAGAACCAACTCTCCAAGTTAACATCTACAGGTAGGTATGCTGTGCCTTAACCCACACTCATGAAATATATATGCATATATTTTTTTCATTTCAAAAAGAATCCAGGTATAAGTAGCTGTGTTGAAAGTTTTATATTTGTTTTCTCTTCTACCAGATGATTTACACCTGATTTAAAGATGGACTTCTTGAATGATGTCTGTCAATTTGTCTCTCAATAAAGCTGCCATCACTCCATGAATCAGATTCTTACCAAGAGTCATTTGGGAAACTTTCTACCATTTCTGCAAATGGCATTTAACCTAATTGTAATACTTTATGTTTTTCCTAGTTTATAAACATGTTATACAGTTAAACATGTAAATTGAGAAAATTTTCAAACAGAAAGAGTTAGGAAAGCAAATGAAACTGCAAGCATACACAAGGATTCACTTTTCCAAGGATGTGAGGCTGTCACAAGACACACTGACTACAGTCACAGCCAGAGTTACTGCTAATGTTTGACTTCATACAGTTTGGAGTCGCAATGTATTCTACCACATAGATTACACCAGACATATAATGACCTCCCTTCTATTGTTTTCATCCACGCAACTCATTTTATGTTCAGATTTTAGAATCTAAGCACATTAAGAGAAAAAAATTGACTAAGTACATTAAACTGTTCTAATTTGTATCCACTTTAAAGAGACACAGAGATGTGCTACTTTAATTGAAATCAACTTGGTCCTTATCTACTACAATACACACACACACACACACACACACACACACACACACACACACACACAGCTGTGTACAGGCACACACAGGCGCGCACGCACACATACACACACACACACATGTACACATGCATACACATGCACACACACCTGTACACACACACACACACACACACACATACTCCTCTGCAATCCTCAGTTAAATGGGTCAGGCAGCATATGCCAGGGACCTCCCATGAATCTGCTGAAACTCCCCTGCAGCCAATAAAAAATTAAAACATGTGTCCCCCAGGACTAAAAAGCAGAATTGGGCCTGGGAAGAACTCATTATCAATGCAAAGAGCAAACACAAAGCCAGATTTTAGGTGGGTTCCTTTTTAATATAAACTGACATTTCCTATAACCTCTGGCCCATGAGTCTGCATGTCTGATGTAGATAATTTCTCCAGAAATTGAGAACAGCAAATCTGTGTGGGATAGCATTAAATTGGGGTCGAAAATGACAGACAGTTTCGAGTTCCTGTTGTCTCTGCATCCATTCTGCCCTGCTCTGATCCTATTTCCCTGCACAAGAGACTAGGTGGGTATTAATAGGACAGTTTGACAATTATACGTAGAGGGTGCAAAGGCAGTGTCCAGACTGTGACTAATGAGTATTGTCTTTCCAAACTTTCGCCTTTCCTAAGCTCTGGAAAAGCATGAAATGAGTGGGAAGCAAACAGATTCAGGTCAGCAACCCTCAATACAAAAGCTCCACTTGCAACATATTTGTAAGAGTGAGAAAAGCAATTGTCCATGAATGCTTGGCAAGCCAAAAGCAATTAGATTTACAAAGAAGAGAAAGTGTTAGAAATAAGTTTAAAAAAATAAAAAGGTGTAGACCCCATCCTATTACTGAGGCCCATCAGAACTGATGGTGTTTGGATCCAAATATACCAAACTTGTTAAAAATAAATGACATCATTTTTATTCAAGGTGACTAAGGAATAAAGTCAGTGCTTTCCACTTTGATACTGTGACTAGGGCATGGAGGAATGCATTAAGAGGTGAATTCAGAATGTGTCAGACAAGGCAGGGTTTAAATCTCTCAACAAAATGAAACCCAATACTGTTCCTTTAATGCAAGCTGGGACAGAAAATGTAACAGTTTAATCATCCCCCAATAGCTAAATGGATAGATGAGAGCCAATAGGAGCAGCCACACTCCTAGCAGAGAGCAGGAACGGAAATGTGGAAATCCCCACATTACATGTGTAGCGCATCTCCCTTAGGCTCATAAAACACTGCACATCACTTCTCAATTAATGCCTAAAATGTATTATGGGAGACATATTCATGGAAAACTGTAGTTTCTTGATATATATAGATATATTAAGAGAGAGAGAGAGAGAGAGAAAAACCGAAAGAATAAAGTGCTGGAAGCTCAAGGTCATACAGGGGAGAAAGGAGCAAACAGGGCTTCTTGTTCTGTCTTCTGCAATTCAGACTGTGAAACACACAACACTCATGCACTCCTGGGTTCTATGGGTGGAGACTTCTACCTGAGACTAGGATGGTAATATACCCCAAATCAAAACCAACCAACTGGACTTTGCAAGGTTCTTCCCACGTGAATCATTCTTTAATTTCAAGCCTTATTTTATTTTTGTTTGACACATCATATTTAAAACCCCTTTTAAATTTTAGCCATACTGTCAATTTTTGTAGGTGACAACCATGCAGGGCATATTCCTTTTACAATGCCGATTCTTAGTCTGGTAGCTCCATGCTACACAGAATGAGAGCTATGATTCAGCCAGCTAATGCCATCACACTAAAAAAAAAAAAAAAAAATCTCAAAATGTATTTATTGAATCACACAAAGAAATTAAGAAAATGATTAGCAATTATCTTGACAAGAATTCCTTAATTAATTGCCAGCACTAATACTGTGTTATCTTCCCCATTACTAAAACAATTCGACTTCTATTAAAAACTATTCATTAAAGATTCATTCGTTTCTTACTGCATCCCGCTGTTTCATATCTTATGTAGCTAAAGGGCTGCTTCCCAGAGCTGGAACACCGCTGCGCAGAGAGGCAACACCAAGTCTGGCGTTTTTGTCGAGCGACTGCATGTTTCTGAATGCTCTCTCCAGAATATCCCAAGGACATTACTTATTAAAGCAAATAGAACTAACACAGGGTGGTCTGACAGGGCAGGACATTCTGAGTGTGAGCATGCCCACTTCAACTCTAAGACATCAGTATTTCCAGAAGGCATTCTCTTCGCTCTGGAACATGAGACCCAAGAACCCTCTTTTTCAACTCAAAACTGGTCACTATGGAAGCTTCTTAGACCTTCCGGAAGTTTCCTGCACAGGCCAGAGAGATTTATGGGCATGCATCTTAGCGTACTCTTCTCCAGGAGGACTTGTAGTAATATCTGGAAGCTATTTTTATTTTCACAACTGGGAAGTAGTGCTACAAGCCTGTCGTGTGTGGAGGGCATGGAGCCTATGTGTGTCCATCGGTTGAAAGAACACTCCCAACACGTAGACACAGAGTGTGAAGAGGGGCTGAGAGAGAAGAGTTGGAGGGAGTGACATAGAGGGGGAGGGAGAGAGAAGGAGGGAAGAAAGGAAGGAGGACTTGACTGAGGAAGGGAGGGAGGGGAGGAGGGAAGTAGGGAGGAAGGCAGGGAGGGAGGGGTCAGAGCACAAATTATCTAACTGAGCTGCAAATACCGCTGTGGGTAAGAGGAAGGTCCCCTGCTTCTGCCACCGGTGCCCACTGTTGCTCTCAGAAGGCATAGTCAGAGCTGTGCTGAGACTCAAGTTGGTACAGTGATGACATTAATGAGGGTCTTGCCCACATTTCTCCATATAAATGAGCCAAACAGGGAGTAGATTGCTTAGCTAAGGATGTACAGAATTTCTACTTAAGTCTTCCACCCTCCATCTTTCCCTCTAACCCACCTTGCTTAAGAATGGCTACCATTTTACATTAGGAAGAGAAAAGCCTGGTGTGCCTGACATACGGAATCAGAGCCAAGGAGACAAACCAAACTGCAGTGTGCACCCTCCCCCGGGAAATCTTTGTTCATTTTAATACATGTTCAGTCAGCTGTCTGACTGAATGGCAGGTTTTTATCTCTAATGTGAGTGCTTTGAAGGCCACTGGCATTATCCATTCCTCAGCAAGTGCTTCTGAAACCACAGCCTTGCAAACTGATAATTAAACCCAGCTGCCTCTGCTAGGAGTTCAATCACACCTACAAGAGCAGAAATTTTAGTGGTTATTGGTGGGCTTCTGTTTCCATTTCTAGACAACATAATTAACTTCACTAGCCTTCTTAGAATATATGAAACTGAAAGCTAAAAAATACTATGAATTAAACTATCATGAATACTGTTCACAAAGAGGAACGCCCTTGGAGCATTAAAAAGTTGAACCGAGGCTTATGCTTTGCTTCTTGGTGTCTGGTCACTTAATCTAATACAGATTAATAGTACACTCAGTAGGAAGGTTTCAGGATTCAATTGCAAATGCTCATATTAACTAACAACTTACAATACATGAAAAATCAACCTCAGGTTCTATGAACAAGACAGAGGTCATAATGTAAAAGAGCCAACTTGGCAAATGCAGCAAAGTGCCTATCAAAACAACATCCAAATGCTTCCATAGAACTTACATTAATCATGTATATGTGTCTACATACACACAGAATGTTCTGTTTGACACTAAGATATCTCATAGTTCAAGTTTCAACTTTGTATCACTGTTAAATTATAGTCCAAAACATACTGTAATCAAAGCCATTTCAAGCATTGTGTAATGTTATTACCCAGGGAAGAACAAAAATCCATGAAAGGACTCATTTGATTGCATAAGACTAATGGTTTGTTTGTTTTTCCACACAAATTGCTACTAACTTAGTGCTAAAATAATACAAAGAATTACACACACACACACACACACACACACACACACACACACACACACACTGTGGCTGAGAGAGAAATGACAGTGGACGTACATTTGATCTGGAGTCCCAAAAGGGTGATTTCCATTCTTCTACTCTCAGAGATACTCTGTCCTGATGACTATATAGAATATAAGCAAATAGGATGTCACCCTTCTTGGACCACTTTAGGGTAAGCATTATGTACAATAATCATTCTGTTACCTGTTGAAGTGGCCATACTTCACCACAGGACACAAATACAGCTTGTCACCGAATATACATTACTAGCATATTATCAGCATAGGTGAGAATCGTGAATAATGTTTTTTTTTTCCTAATTGCCATGGCAAAATACTCCAATAGAAGCAACTCAGTTCATAGTTCAAGAATGTAGTGTATAAGGGAAGGAGGGTCAAGGCAGCAGAGCCTGAAGGGGCTGGGCACATCACACAGTAAGCTTAGCACACTCTCCTTTCCATACAGCCTAGCAGCCCACCCCAAGGAATGGTGCCAACCACTTCCAGGATGGCTTTGCTCACCTCAATTAACTGAATCAACATAATCCCTCATAAGTATGCCCAGAAACTAGATAATCCCTTGGAGGTGTGCTTGATCTTCTTCCTAGGTGATGCAAGAGTCTGTCAAGTTGTCAGTAAACACACAACCTCAAAGAGCCTTTATGTGACCTTTCTCCTCCTGACACACAAATCATAACTGTGAATATCAGGATCTTGATCTGCCAGTTAATACATTTCTTCTTAGTAATTCCAAGAAGAAAGTTGTAGCCTTAGATATTCACCTATGATAAGCTTGGACCTGGTAGTTCAGACTTCAGAGTTACTTCACAGTTACTTCACAGTACTTCACTGTTACTTCAGAGACTGAGGCATGAGGTCAGAAGTTCAGGGACAACAGAGGAAGTCTCAGGCCAACCTGAAAATTTGCAGTGAGACCTTGTATCAAAATAAAAAGTCAAGAGAAGCTGAAGGAAATAATTCAGCAATATAGTATTTGCCTAGCATACATAAGGCCCTGGATTCAACCTCCAGTACATACAAAAAGAAAGAAAGAAAGAAAGAAAGAAAGAAAGAAAGAAAGAAAGAAAGAAAGAAAGAAAGAAAGAAAGAAAGAAAGAAAGAGATAGATAGATAGATAAGTAGAAAGAAAGAAAGAAAGAAAGAAAGAAAGAAAGAAAGAAAGAAAGAAAGAAAGGGAAAGAAGATTTTTATAGAATGACTTAGGTCTATGGTTGGTGAAGGGCTATCAACTAAAATGGAATATAAACCCCTAATATGTAAAAACTATTAGAATGTAAATTGTAACATCCTTCATCTATTAAATGTCTACTGAGTACCTACTATGTGCTGTTCTGTTCCAAGCAGTGAACAAAACTGTCAAAAAAATGTCCATTCTTAAGAAGTTTCCATTCTATTAAAGTAAACAGTCAATAAACAGTACACACAGTACAAAAGCCATCATTAAATGTTCAGCATTGGGGGATGAAGATGAAGTAGCTACAAAGATGTGCAGCAGTGTTGGGGATGCAGAAGTGAAGGACCAGTTTCACAGAGCAGGTTGTAGACATCAGGTGTCTCCTCACTGGGCAGGACTACCTCAGAGGAAGTTTTCTACCTAGGATCTTTCCTGGTTTCCATTCTCTATTAATATGCAAGCCAACTGTCGCCTGCATGCCTTCTGAATCCTGCATGTGATCATAGCATGCTTCTCATGTTCATCATGGTTTGTTCATACCTGGGTGATGTGTGTCAATCATTCCCGAGATTCCTTTCTCCATCTGAATTGTTTCAGAGGCCAGGCTGTGAAGTCTGCTGTGCACTTAGTGGATCTGTTCCTACTTCCCAGAACTTAGAAACACAGAAGGACAGGCAGAACATTTTATCACTGCCTGGATTAACCATAATTACAACCTCTTAAAATTCTTTTCTCTAGAATCTGAGAGCAACATTTCCGCCAGCACACAGTACGGGTAGGCTCTCTCTGAGTTTCAGGAAGAGTGGCTCCCATCAGTGCATGCTATGGACATGGTACTTTAAACATACTTGTTGAATGTAGTAGCTCATTTTGACCTCACAAAGTGAAACTTGTGGTTGTCATTTTACATGTGACAAAGCAGGCTGAGAACAGCTAACTGCTCTTCCTAGGGCAGCAGAGCTGGAGCTGTGTCAGAGTGACTTCCCCTCCTCAGCAGGCTGTGTCTGACTGGCACTTCCAACCACCTCTCCCCTCTGTCCAAGGTCTCACACCACCACAGTGAAGCTCTCTGTCAGAAATCATGCCCTCCTACCTTCATGCACATTTTGTGTGATCTAACTCATAACCGAATGTAAAAATAGTGCTGCATTAAAATAAATGGTAAAATGGGTGTCATTTGGAATCCCTTGATAATGAGCTATTATAGTATTTTTTCCTAACTAGTTAAGGTTGAAGCCTTTATACATTAAATATAATGTTTTTAATGGAAATACTTCCCAACTATACTATGAATACCCATTGACTCATTTATAAAACCCTAAATGAGGGAAGCGGCTTGGTCCTACCTCAACTGAATGTACCAGGCTTTGCTGACTCCTCATGGGAGACCTTACCCTTTTAGAGGAGAAGGTGGGACAGGGAGATTGGGGGGGGGGGTTGGAGGTGGGGGAGAGGGATCGAGAGGAGCCTGAGAGGCTGATCTGTGGTTGGTATGTGAAATGAATTAAAAAAAAATTCTTAAATAAAACAAAATGTATGGGGCAGGAAATAAAAACCTGAATGAAGATGACTATTATCTTCACTACTTGGGATGACCACTGGATCATTAACTATTCACTGTGTTCAAAATGGCATTGTAGTTAACTATCTACTTGTCATGTGTCATGTGATTATAGTGAGGTCTAAAGAAATCCACTCACTCGAGTGACTCCATGAATTGAATACAAAAGCAAGTGAAGATTATTATCAGCTTTGCTGTCAAATCAGTTAGAAAGAGACCATGATGGCGGTAACGTTGGTGCTGCAGGTGATGATAGTAGAAGAGATGGTGGTGGTGATGGTAGCGGTTGTGGTAAGGATGGTGATGGCGGTAGTGGAGATGGTAGTGATAACGATAGTGTTAGTGCTGGTTGTGCTGAGGATGGCGATGGTGGTGCTGGTGATAGTTTTGTTATAGTACTGACATCAGTGACAGTGATGATGACAGAGGTATGAAGGTGGCGGTGGTCGTCGTCATATTGGGTACTTGCCACTTGTTACAAACAATGCCAAATAATTTAGATTTGTCTGCTCAATAATTCAGTAATGATGTCAGGTAAGAACTGTTCCTCTTTTCATTTTACAGATGAAGAAATTAAGGTAGAGAGAGAACACAGGTGTCACCACATGAAAAATGGTTCGGTGCAAACATTATGAAGTTCCTTTTTAGAAAAGAGAAACCAGTCATCATACAGAACTTTCAACCACCAGAAAAAAAAAATGATCTCCCTTTTGCTGGCTGCTCACCACTGTTCAGAGCAGCAGAGAATATAGGCTGCTGTAGATGAGCCAGTGATACCTTCGAAACAAATCCTCTGGTTTGGGTGCTTGTCTGGGGAAGGCATGATGTTGAAGTCTGTGGCCTTGGGAGACATGGTGGTTAGCCCTGAGTAAGGGCTTTCCGATGGTCATCAGTGTGCCTTAACTAAGTTACGGAACCATTCAGAGTCTCAGCTTGAAGTAGTTGTAGTGTTGGGGGTCTACTTCATAAAGACATCCTTGGACTGAAACAGCAGCTTGCACACAAAATCCTTAAAGCTGTGCCTGGAAGTTATTAGATGCTCAACAAACCTAATACACCACTGTCTTAAAACCTCAGGCAACTGGAAAATTCCATCAAAACAGAAGGAAAGAAAAGCACAGCCATTATTGGCATTCCAGGAAGTTTTGAGTCAAGCAACCTGTTATCTACTCCATCATTACCCAGAATCTCACCTGGATGCAAATATGCAGGAAATGCTATTTGCAATGAGTTCACCCATGTGAAACTACTAGTTAATGATGACAACATTGAGCAAATAGCATGTCCGTGATTTTAAATCTGCCCTCGGCACTTTACAGCAGTGAGCCAGTTATTCAGAAGAGCTGATGAAACTTACATTCCACATAATTGAATTTTGTCAACTATTTACAAAATCTTTTCCAGCTTTGGTTACACAGTTTCCTGAATTAGTAACAAACTACAGGGGGGATCCCATTACAAATAAGCCATGAGCTTTCCAGTGTCAAGTACATACTGGGAGGAAATCACAGAGACAAAAGACATGATCTCAAGCTCCAAGAGACAGCATTTTGTACACAAACTGCTACTTTTAAAGAGGGCATGAGTCAGCCATCTTGGGCTGCCTAAAAGTACGTAAACCAGACAGATTTATTCATCAATCTTCTGAAGACTGAGAAACCCAGGATGAAGCACCAAAAAAGTGTGGCTCTGGGAGCTCTTGCCTTGGGGACCTCTTTGCATATAAATGGGGAAAGCAAGGCCTCCAGTGTCTCAGGCTCATTTAACATTAATTACCTTTTCCTGGTAGGACCCCATGCTGGCTGATGGACAATATTAGATTAGGGAGTGGACATAGGAACTTGAGAGGGTTCTAATCGATCCATAACGAGATGGACAGCTGGCAGGGAAAGGTCATAGGAGTTGAGAAGAAAATTAACAGTGATTTGGGGAAATCAGTGTGGATATTATAGATGGAGACTGAGATAGGCCAATTTATAAACTTGCAATCATTCTATAATCCCAAATGTAATTTCCTCTCAACAGTTCAGCTGCTCCTGGGTGTAGCTTTGTGAAAGTTCATTCTCTGAATGATCTTGAAAAACTTGAGAAATAAATCCTCCAGTTTGCCCGAGGCAAAGGAAGGAAGAAAGGAGGTCTGAAGGAGAGCCCCACCTTCCCTCTTGTGATTGGCTGTGATTCTTCTTGTGCCCCTCCCAATTCTGTGCCTCCCCCAAGTCACTGCCCATAGACCTTCCCTTCCTCAGCTCATCTCAGCTTCCCTAGGCAAGACATGACAGCTACCCATTCTTCTGCTAATAAACCAGCGCAGTAGCACTGTCCTTCCCACTACTTCTCAGCCATTCTCTGCTCCAGTTCTGGAACACTTGCCTAGCGTGAGCCAGACATGAGGTGCAGCCTCCAGGACCAGAGGAAAACAAAGATCAAAAGGGGGAGATCCAGTGTTTATTATTATGGCTCCAGTACAGCAATGATTTGCGTTTGCTTAGACCAAATCCTCAAAAAGATAAATGTGTGGACATTGCTGGTGCTGGGAGAACAAATTGACACTACACCTGTCTCTCTCAAACCCAGAGAAGCCCTAACACACAAGCAGATGGAGAATAAGAAAGTGAGCTATGCGCCTCCTTACATAGGTAGTTATAATCATACACAAAAAATTCTGTCACTTTTCCCAGGAAACCACTCAGACCTTTTAACAGAAACCAAACTCCACAGTCTCTTCTGAAGGACCTGGTTTACACCCCTGCCTTAAACACCATCTTCAAGAGGCAGCTTCCCCCTGCCTCGTCCACACAGTCTGCACTTCTTCTGGTGTCTCCATCACTGTCTCTGACACCCTTCTAGAAGGCTCTTGTCATGCAGTCATACATTCAGTCAGATGCTCCTGAACTTTGCTCTTCCATGGTCCCAAATCCCCAATTCCTTTCACCATAGCATCGCCTCTCAAAATGCCTGTTCCCTGGTTCCTACACACCAGGAATAAACTAGGCTGTGTAAACGATCCAATGATCTTTTATAAACAGTCCTACATGTGGTCTTCACTATGTGCTAGTGTGATCCTTCTACTACTAGTTTCTCTGGGACTTATTCGTGAAAGAAGTCAAATTCAGTCAAAGGTTGCCTATTGTTATTAAGGTGAAAATGGAGTTTTTAACCTTGATTCTATTTATGTGTTGTATTACATCTATTGATTTGTGTATGTTGAGTCATCTTTTTATTTCCAGGAGGGGGAAAGATCAATCTGATCATGCTGTTTTATCTTTTTTAAATATGTTTTTACATTTTATTTTAAAATATTTTCTTGATAATTTTTCTGTTATGCTCATCTAAGAAATTGGTCTAATTTTTCTTTATTTTATGTCATTGTCAAGTTTTTCATAAGTCTGCACTATTAAATACTTCAAATTTCTGAGCTTCATAAAACCTAGATATCCATGCTCCATGCATACATGTGTGATGATCAATCTCAATTGTTAACTTGATGATAGCATCACCTAGAAAATGACTCTCCAAGCTTACCAATGCAGGATTATCTCTTAGGTTAAATGAAGTGGAAAGACCTGTCCACACTGGGTTCTCCCATCACATCTCCTTTGCAACTTCACACCTTCATTATGTAACTTTAAGCTTATTTTATGGCTTTTAAATACATTTAGTCTAATAAGTGTTGCCCAAATAAGCATGCATATGAAGTTATCTGCTAGGGCATGAACAACTTTCCGGCAGCCACATTCCTAAAAGAAAAGCAGCTGCTACTCCCCCAGCAGCTATCAACTGCCAATAATAGCTCCTCAGCTAGTGCTGGGCCCTGGAGCCCCTCTCCCCTCTGTGCTGGAAATCTTAACTGGCTTATTCTTGTGCAGATCTTGGGCTGGAACCATGCATGACTGCTGTAGGTTCCTGTGTGCAACAGGCATCTCCTGTCCAAAGGAGAGCTTTTCACAGCACCCTCCCCATCTTCAGGCTCTTAACATTCTTTCTTCCCTCTCTTCCAAGACGTTCCTCAAGCCTTGCTGTGGGGCATTGACACAGATAATGAACCTAGAGCTGAGCAGTCCCAGGAGCTGATTCTTGGTGTTTTGAACACTAATGCATTGGTCACTCCCCACTGCAGTATGAAGCTTCTCTAGCCAAGGCTGAGGAGCAGTGCAAATGTATGGACATAATACAAACATGTGGAAGGCAGTTTGACAGAATGAACATTTAGGAGATCAACACCAATGGTTCCTCCATACAGGCCTGTGACTTTCCAAGCCACAGGTTTTGACCACACTTCCAGTACCGAGTAGGGCTTCCCTTCTATGGCTCACACCTCAAACCCAAGAGAACAGATGGTTACCCCATAGATAGTTTGGTCATTATTGTACCACTAGGCACATCTTGTAGCATGCAGGACTCAGCACTGGAGAAAACAAATGACTGGCATATTTTCTCCCTCAGCAGCCTGCACAGCACCTTCCACAACTGGGAAAGGTCATCTGCAAGGAGTTTCTTGTTCAGTTCCAGATTGGTCTCTGTGTGTTCTGCAACTCAAGTGAGTCATGTGGTGTCTTACCACCTAGTTATGATAGAAAACCAAAAACAATAGAAATGCACTGTATTGTTTTGAGAGCTTCTGAAAGGCACCATTGCCTGAAACAGATTTCTATCTACTAGTTAATAAGTCCTGGGAACAGCAATATGGAGTACTTTTGTCCAAACTTCAAAAAGAGAGACCAAGGATAGCCAAAGAAATCCCAAACAAAAATAATGTTGCAGGAGGTATCACCTACATGTTTCAAGTTATAATGCAGAGATATGGCAATAGGACACATATCTTAGTGGAGTAGAATAGAGGACACCAATATAACTCCATATAGCTACAGCTACCTGATCTTTGACAAAGATGCCAAAAGTGTGCATGGAAGAAGAGACAGTATCGTCAACAAATAGTGCTAGGAAACCTGGATTTAAGTATTCAGAAAATAAAACTAGACCCTTATGTTTTAGCCTGCACAAAGCAAAACTCAAAATGGATCAAGGACTTCAACAGAAGACCCAGTACCCCAAAACTGCTAAAGGAAAAGGAGGGAGTCCACTCAGCTTATAGGTACAGGTAAGGATTTTCTAAACAGATTTTTCACTCATCCAAATGAATTCATATAAAAAGATACCTCTTGTCTTGGCAGATGGTTTATCAGGTGTCCTAGTTAGGGTTACTATTACTGCAATGAGACACCATGACCAAATGGGGAAGAAGGGTTTATTTGGCTTACACTTCCATATCACAGTTCATCATCAAAGGACGTAAGTATAGGAACTCAAGCATGGCAGGGACCTGGAGACAGGAGATGACACAGAGGCCATCAGAGTGCTGCTCACTGGCTTGCTCAGCCTGCTTTCTTAGAGAACCCAGGACCACCAGCCCAAAATGGCACCATTCATACTAGGTTAATTAATCACTAATTAAGAAAATGCTCTACAGGCTTCCCTACAGACCAATCTTCTAAAAGCATTTTCTCAATTGAGGTTCCCTCTTCTCTGATGACCCTAGCTTAGTTGACATAAAACATCCTGCATAGCAGGTAAGTGTATTTGCTGTGCAAGCATAAGAGCCTGAGTTCAATTCCCTGCACCAGTGCAAAAAGTGGGATGTGGCCAGGCAGGCACCTGTAATTCTGCAGGCTGGAAACAGAAGCTGAGGCTTGTGGGCCACCAACTCCAGGTTGAAAGAGATTCTGTCTTAAGGGAATGTCATCCTCTGCCCTCCAAGCAAACACCCTCACGCACGCGCGCGCGCGCGCGCGCACGCGCACACACACACACACACACACACACACACACACACACGCACGTACATACACTGCAAACATACACACCGAGAGAGAGTGTTATTGTTGTCTATTCTATGCACACTCTACCATTCTTTTATTCACAAAGTTGTTTTTGCTCCAGTGTTCTAAATGTGTGTTATATTTAGCTCTCCCTTTGAGGAATGAAAAAGATGCAAGGACCATACAGGTCAGGTAGATTTTATGGAAAAGAATTTGATTTCGATGTCCCCAGACACCGTGTAACCACAGTGTGCAGGGCATGCCCAAGGACACTTTCCAGGCCATGCTAAAGGCTTTCCTGTGGCAGAAATGCAATTGCACAAGTATGGTTGAGCCCATGAGCCAGCATCTCATTAGTCCTGACTTCTAACTAGTCTAAGTGTCTCAGACAACTCTGCATAATTACATGACTACTGAATGTACACTTGAAAAGCCTTCAAAGAGAAACAGTTTACTCTCTATAAACACCAGTTTTCACACCTCAGAACCATTTCCTAGACCCTTTATTCCAAATAAAAATTGACTGAAAAAAATGTATACAGAGCATTTAAGGGGTTCTTGTTGAGGCTTACAGTCAGCTGGGTTTTTTCTTCTTTTTCTTTTCTTCCTCTTTTCTTTCTTTCTTTCTTTCTTTCTCTCTCTCTTTCTCTCTCTCTCTCTCTCTCTCTCTCTCTCTCTCTTTCTTTCTTTCTTCTTTTTGCCTATTTATAAACTTCTGCCATCAGAAATCCCATTGCAACGACTGTATCTCCGTCAGCCTCTCTCTTCCATTTTGATTAGAAGGAAAATGCAAACTACTCACTTCTCTGCTCCACTTTTGTGAGGTTAGCCAGCACTTTGAGCCACCAGCAATTGAAAGCTAGAAAGTAATTTACCTCTTTGAGTCTCACTCCAGAGCCAGTACAATCTGAGCACATTTTGCACCAAAGACATTAAGGGAGAATTCCTTTTCAAGTGGTTATTCTTGAATTCATTTACTTTTGACACACACAATGAAATCCCAATTCCCCTGCAGGCTGCGGGGTCTTTGTTTCCTATTTTGTGCACTGTCTATCTCCCTGCATCTTTGAAGGAACAGCTGCAGAAGTCTCAGAAGCTTACAAGTGCTTCTTCGTGGCGGGCTATTACCACTGGAACTTAACTGTCTGATGATTTCTCAATCACCATTTTGCTCTTTCCTTTTCCAGGCAGTGAAAAGCTAAAGAGGAGGCTCACTCTTTTGAGAGTCACATAAAGCACCCAGATCTTTGGTGAGTGCTCTTTCAAGCAACAGAACTATTTCTGATCAATGGGACTATGATGTATAATGTCATAAAACCTTAAACTATCTCCCCAAATCTATAAAGTATTTGTGTTGGCCAGGAGAGTCCTTAAAGGCCAATAGCAAGAAGAAAAAAAAAAAAAAAAGATGTGCACTGCCCAGTTAAATATGGGATCCTTAACAAAATACAGGAGGAGAGTCCTATAAGTCAAAACAAACAAACAGCTAAAAAAAAAAAATCACCAGAAGCATGGGACAGAAACACATCCCTCTATAAGGCACACAGCACCATGGTAAAAAGGCAGAACCACAATAACACCACAAGCTCATCATTTGGGTTCCATTACTCTCACTTACACTGACCTTGAGCAGTTTGTTCAATTGCTCTTTGCCTCCAACTTTTCATCTTTAAAACAAGGATGATAATAAACTCTTCTTTCACAGAGCTGCTACAGTAGATATGCCAAGATATGAATCAATCTTTCACATTTGATTAAGAGGCAAATGCAAACTGCCATCTTCCAAAATGCTCACCACCTCCTGTGGTACAAAGCAAACTCCTGATACATTTTCCCTACAATCCGTGCAACTGGAGCTCGCCTGGAGGCTTAACTGTAACTATTGCAATGGACCAGCTCCCTTACATCCAGTCTTCTCTGCTTATGCCTCATATTCATCCATTTCAATGCAGAAAATATAAAACCACTCACCGTGATTAATCAATCCTTTTGCTACTGAGACCAGCCTGGAGGAATACCTTTGAAGATCTACAAACAAAATCAGCAGACTGTTCCCCTTCCCATAGTTAGACTTTTTTCCCCCACAAATAAATCTCTCTTGGTTCATCCTTTTCACTTGAAATGCTTTACCTTCAAAAAGTATATCTGTTTTTCTCATTGTCAAATATGGAATGTAATTTCAGTATCAGAGAAGTCATGTTTTATGATAGAGGGTATAGCTAGGCTCAAATATCTCCATTTAAAGCTACATTTCAGCATTCTCTGGAATCTGACTCCTTATAACCCTAGTCTTCATAATCCACATTTTAACCTGAAAAACATCAGTGTATAAAATAATGTCATAACACCATAGGAATTTCACAAAATATTTCAATTACAGGACACTGGTATAAATTTCAACCGCTGATAATAGCAAGTGTTTGTATATGCCTCTGTGGGGAATGATCTCCTAAGAAACTGAGTGATGGTAACTCACACACTGCTCCCGTGGACAGGACAAAGAGGTTTTCCTGCAGTTTATGGCTGAAGACACAGACAGGAACACTCAGTGCACACAGGTGTTTATGAGTGATTATCAAGCAGGGGCATCAGGCAGTTCAGTCCCTCTCCGTCAAGCAAGCACAGGAAATGAAAATGTCTCCCCACATACTGGTGTGCTAGAAGGAGGCAGCTCTACTCCAGGAAACAACCACATCAAAGGCAAATTCATCCTAAGAAGATTAGATAGGGAGATTTGCATCCCACTAGTAGATGATAAAATAAGCCAATGTGAAAAAAAAAACAAAGAACTTATTTTCAAACTTCCATCTAAGGACCTCGATCTCAATCAGCAATGGAGGTAAACAGGAGTGGCACAGGCCGGAGTGCACCTCCCATCTGTGAGCCAATAGATTCACTGCAGTCCGAGATAAGAACAGTGAGTGCCAGGGACTCCAGGCACGCCAATAACAGACAGACCTCAGTCCGTTCAGTAGATAGATCATCCAGAACTATTGCTTAGTGGTGTGTGGAATCTACATTTTAAAACTGAAGTATATTCTACTTAAATGCCTATAGGCAAGAGGAAAATTGAATGTATAAAGAGAGCTTTTGACTTAAAATTGCCTTTGGCCAATGCTGTGAGACTGCCCAGAATTATCTCAAAGGGGTCTTAATTTGGTGTGTGCCAAGTGACCTCACAATAGCTGGTGATAAGAAGTCAGGAATCCGGCAAGAGAAGTAGGTTAGAGGCATGAGAAAGGTATGGAGAGGGTGGACACAGGATGCCAGAGGGGTGCTTCTGTGACCCCTCTTAGCTTCTGACAAAACATGGTGTCAAATGGGCTGTTTCACCTTGTAAGGAGGCAGGGGGAAGGTGCAGAATAGATAAAGAAACAAGACAACGAAATTGGAAGTCTTCCTATGGCAAATTATTAATGCTTTCTCTTTGAGAAATTGCAAGCAGGCAGAAGAAAAGGTCTAACCTGAAGAGAATGATCAAAGGGTGGAATAAAACCTTTGATGCCCAAGTTGCTTTGGAGCCCCTAAGCATTGAGGCACCGTGAGTGCAGCTGGGGAGACTGTTAGGGCCAAATACAGTTTGGAATGAGTTGGTGTCTTAATCCCTGGAGGATACAGGAGTAGGATTAGGCAGTGATTAGCTGCCTCTGAATTTTAGTGATGATATTTCATTTGAAGCTAAATATTTATATTTCCTTGTTACCAACGCCCCTGGAGCTTTATATCTTTAAAAACATATGCCAATGGGAGTGATGGGCTGCTACGACTGTTTTATTTGATGAAAAGTTTGTTTTCTCAGAAGATTATGTGATTGATTGAGTTATGTGGTGTGACATAAACAAGAGTCTGTCCGTGGGAAAAGTCCAGTGAGCCGAATAGACAGCCAAAGCCACACAGCAGTTTTCATAGAGACAATTCCCCATCCCGACATGACGACTCAGAGAAAAAGAAGTCTAACTTTTAAATACAACTGTGCAGTCTCAGATTTAAAGCCGTATAATAATCTGTGACAGCTAAGTGAAATCCTGATTAATCCACTAAGTCCATTCATTCAGTGCATACATTTAAAACTCAATTGGTTTCAGGTCCCTTGCTGGGGGCCAGAAACAAAGGAGCTTAGATTCTGTCCTGGCTTCAGAATTGCCATCCAGAAATCACAGAACCTGAGACTTTGAAGTGGTCTTAATAGTTTTTTTCCTCTATACTATTCATTCTAACTTTACAATCTCATTTATGCAAATCCTACCATGTGATCATCCACAATCTGGTTGTATACCTTTAATGAATGGAAACTTTCTACTTCCCAGGGAGAAACTTCATCCTGATCAGAATTTTAAAGTATAGTAGGAGTCAATTCCATGGTAAATAAATAAATACTGAAGTGGTTAAAATAAAAGCACTTGTCATGTAAGTACAAGGATCTCCAGAAACCATGTAAAAGCCAGATAAGTGTGACAGCCCACCTGTTATTACAGAGAACAGAAGCCTGGGACAGACAATCCCTGGAGGAAGCTGGCTATCCAGCCTACCCAGGCTAACCAAAATAGTGAGCTCTAGATTCAGCAAGAGACCATTTTCAACATGTCAGACCAAGAGTCATGCAGGAAGATACCAGAGTCAACATAGTCACATTCTAGCCTCCCTCCCTTCCCTAAACATGCACATGCACTGTCATATACATGGGATTACACATGTAAACATGCATACCTATGCTCATGAATACCACACACACATGCATAGACAAAGGGGGAAAAGTTTAAATGTAAGAGCTAGAAACATATCCATACAAAACCCTGCACACCAGAAAGGTAAAAGAAAAAAAGAAGGAAGAAAGGAAGGAAAGAGGGAAGGAGGGAGGGAGGGAGGGAAGGAGAAAAAGAGAGAGAAAGAAAGAAAGAAAGAAAGAAAGAAAGAAAGAAAGAAAGAGAGAGAGGGAGGGAGGGAGGGAGGGAGGGAGGGAGGGAGGGAGGGAGGGAGGGAGGAAGGAAGGAAGGAAGGAAGGGAGGAAGGAAGAGAAACAGACAAATTAAAGCAGGAGCCACACTGAGCAAGCCTTTTGAATTTAGACTGCACATATTTTCCTCTGTCTTCTGTCTTTCCGTCTTCTGTGTAGCCAGGTACAGGGCCATGTACACTTAAACATGCACAGGTGGTATCAAAAGTGCACCATGAGTGAGAACACTGAGTCTCACCCACAATCACTGGCTGATTCTGTAGGCAGCATTACATAGTGGAAGCCAGAAGGACCACAGTGCAGAAGCCACAAGAAAATCTCTTGGAGGTTTCTGTTCTGCCCAACCCTCCAGGACGAAAGGGTTAACTGAGGACACTCTGCACAGTGTAAGGAAATAGGACAGTCTATTTCTAAATAGAGAAACTTCCAGTGCACTGTTCTTGGAGCTGAGTGATGGGAGTCATGTGACACATGTTCTGTTGTTTTTCTAACTTAATCCTTTACTATTCTTCTGGACTTAGATATCATAGACTCAGAACAGGTTCAGAAGTTCTTATTTTCTGAAAAATATGAGTTGTAAGTGACATACATGTCACAAAGAATTCAAAATATTTTAAAGGCAATGAAATATTGGTGGCTTAAAGCTTTAGAAAGTACTTGATCATTCCATTTAAAATTTCTCAACTATTAAAAAAATTCCTTATGTGGCCACAATACATAGTGAAGTTTCTGCATAGCAATTTGCAGAATAATTGAATGAATATATAAAGCCTCCAAAAGAATAACAGGGCCATGCTTGGTGCAAATGCCATCATTTCAGTGTCTCAACACTCTATTCCTGGTTTATTTTTCCTACTTAATGAAAGCCTTCTTTATTCTTCTGCAATGCATAAATGACCAAATTATGCAAGCCACTATCTATAACTTCATGACTAAACTATCACATTTGTTCAGCCTTTATTTTTCTGTTATTTCAATAACTTATTCACTGATTGACCATAGAAATACATTCTTCAGTCAAAAACAGAACATTTGTCATTGGAATGCATGCATAAAATTTTAATCATGGCTTGTCGGGAAGAAAGTTGTTCACATCACACACAGAGGAAAGGTTGTTTTTCTCATTGTATTGTACCACAGTCAAAAAGGGGAATCTCTAAATGAAAGCAGAGAGGACTTTGAATTGCATGTTCTCAGAGCTGCCCAGTACACATCTTCATTTCCATTTCCATCCGCATCTTTCGGTTTGAATCAGTTATCTAACGCTTCCTCTTTTAACATCTTTCCTTTGCTGTCATCATCCTCTATCGACGGCTTCCCACACTTCTCTAAGTTAACCATGAACATGTCTTTATCTCACTAGTCTTTGGGACGTTCTCTAACTCACAGTCAAATGCTGTTTATATGACTGAGGTGTTCGAGCTTTGCCTGAATGTTTTTGATTCTGGGTAAGTATAAATTACCATAGCTGATATCTTACATGAATATTTCACTCTTTCCACATAGGAATACGTCAGGGGCTATAGTCACATGTATTCCAACTCTTCACTCACATGGGCACTAAGATGAATAGTACAGCCTTCCTTTGGTCTTCTAGGGAGCTTGGTACCAGAATGTCACTCCAAGGATACCAAAATGGCCATGCCCCTGATCACTGTGTACAATGAAACAGAATTTTCACATTAACTACACACCTCTTCCCATGACCTTTAAATGAAGTCTAGATTACTTAAAATACCTAATATAATTTAAATATTATAGAAATAGTTGTCAGACTACATTATTTAGGTGATAAGTAGAGTGAAAACATCTTTATTCATTTCTTCAAGCATTTTTAACCTTTAAGAGAATGTTGATAGGGACCTCTACCTGCTTCCCCAGCTCCACAGTGCCAACAAGGAAACAGAAGAGACTGGCCCATGGGCTATAAGGAAAACATTTTTTTTCTCTTCAGTATTCTTGACACATTCTTCAGGCACCTTAATTATTCTTACTTAAAGCACAGATATATTTTGACTCTTCTCCAAGGTTGGACATAACAGAAGTATTTCAACTGTGTAGTAAATGCATGATCCTGGAAAAGATTATTTGTGATAAATGAAAGCTAAGCACAGGTCACCACAACTTATAACACAACAAAATGTACCATCTTTTCTGTTGAAATGGAAAAAAAAATAGTACCTAGTTAAGTTACATAACTACACCCTCAGTTAAATATTCTTTAGCATGCAGTCTTTAAAACCATTTTTAAATCATTCCAACAACTTCAACAAATGTTTCCACAAATGCAGGCAGGCTCTTAAAACTTCGGGTACCATGTGCTTTATTTTCCTCCTCCTCCATGTCCCCAGTCTCCAGCATTGTTCAGCTCCAACAGATTATAATAATGTTATTTTTGCACTTGCCTTCTGTGGTTTGCCATCTGATTCAATAAATGGGTGTGTTAAGTTATTACGTTCAGCCCACATAGGGAGTCCAGACACCATTGTTCTTCACCAGTGATGAGGAAACACCTGTTTCATCCCCATTTGCACACTGAGCACAATGTTGCACTGCTTCATTGTCTCTGTGTCTCACAGTCACAAGAAAGAAGTGCAGATACCCAAAGCACTTTACTCTTGAAGAAAAGAGGCTCCCCTTCTGTGAAAGTTCAAAGCAACTGAGGCATTACAGTGAATAGTCTCTACGGGATGCCATTCTCAGCCCTAGCACAACTGCAGATATGATCAGGGAGTTCCCAAAACCATCCTCAAATTTAAAAATTTGCTGTAAGAACTCATAGAATTCACCAGAAACTGTTGCACTGAAACTAGCCAGGGGAAGCTATGCATAGGACAGAGTGTGGAGAAGTTCCACAGTGAAGCTTTATTGTCATTTCCCTGTGGTGGTAATACACCAGCCTCTTAGAACTGTCATCATCAATTGCATAGACTCCCACCAGCTCCACAGCTCACTCAAGCCCCACTTACTGGGGCTCCACTATCCAGAACAGTGATCCTAACTGTCCAGAGAGTAGGCTTGAGTCTCTAGGACCTTCTGATGGTCGCCCAAAAGGCCCTATCCTCAGTTCAGTTATACTGTAAGTCTTTATGGTGGGCTAAGAACCTTAAGACAAGTTGGGTGTGTGGCAAGACTCAGCCTTGTTATGTGGTTAGTTTCTCTGGTATCCTAAGGTCTTCAGCGAGAGAGACAAAGCTATCATTTTAAGGCCTTAAAGAAAACCTACCTCCCAGACACTGAAGTCCGAGGCTGGAACACTCTTGAATAAAATTAATTTCTTTAACACATGCCATTAGTTTCTCTTAAATCGTTGATTTGGAGCACTTACCTCTTCCTTATTTCCTCATTATGGATATACCTATGGCCTTTGCTATTTAGAAAGTCAAGAGATACTTATTAAAACAGAGAATGATAAAGCTAGTTTATCTGAGAATCTGTGGAGTCAAGGGCTGTAGAAGAGGGTGTGGAATGCACTGTGGTTCCTAGTTCTAAAAAAAAATGAACATCAAGATTTAGTGCAGACAGAAGAGACACGTGGCAACACCTGAGACCCAGAAATATAAAGAGACACAATAGGGAAGAGAGGACTACCACCAAGTTCAAGTACTTGCCTTATAGGGGAAAGGCACAGACAGCCTCAGATGAATACTTGAAGACAAGCCTTCACAGTATCCTTAGAGGCAGTCCTCAGCACTCCCAGATCCTGCATCATCAACTGTCTGCTGACTGCACAACCAGACCTCCATCACCATTAACCTCTTTGTTCCCAGCAGCCTGTTGAAGTAGAAATCCAGTAGCATCTATGACTTATTTGTTTAAAGGTGTTTATTGGGAGAACAAATGGAAATAATCCAATTGAGGACAGAAAAAAGGTGAATTTTAAATAGCAGTTTCCTCTGGAATTTAAACATTCCATCTTACTAGGGGTGGGGGTGAATAATGGGATGTTCTAAGGGAGGTGAAAGAGTCCATCCTAAAGGAAAACTCACAGAATACAAAGTGTCCTCAAAAGTTTCAGGAAGTCCCTGAAACTGACAGTCAGCTCCTCCCCTCCTAAGCACATACAATCTGGGACTGCTGAGAGACACTCTCAGAATAGCTAAGCAGCCTGCAAGAAGTAGAGACCAGCCGAGATATCTGGAAGAGGTGCAGACCAACTGAGCTATGAGGACAACATGCTCTCCAGCCTGTTGAGCTGCCTGGGTGTGTAGTACAAATTGTTGGAAGGTCTTATTAATAAAAGCAAACCCAGAGCCAGGTATTGGGGTGAATGCTGAAAGATCAGAGAAACAGAACCAGCCACAGCTAACCTCACCTCACCAGTTCCTCAGCTGATCTCATTTCCTCAAACTGGAAGGCTCTGTGTCCTCATCCGAATGGTTCTCAGCTGAACTGCTGCTCAAAAGTCTAAAAGCTTCACAGACTCTAGTTCCTGGTCCTCACGCCTTATATAACTTTCTGCTTCCTGCTATCACTTCCTGGGATTAAAGGTGTGAGTCACCATGCCTGGCTGTTTCCAGTGTGGCGAAGTCACAGAGATCCAGACGGATCTCTGCCTCCAGACTGCTAGGAGTAAAGGTGTGTGTGCCACCACTGTCTGGCCTCTATGTCTGTCTAGTGCCTGTTCTGTTCTCTGACCCCAGATAAGTTTATTAAGGTGCACAATATATTGGGGAACACAATATCACCCCATGGATGTGCAGTGTGCTCCACATTTTAGCCTTCATGCACCATCACTCATGCTGGGACAAGATTTTAGTGATGTAGCTGTTTGAGGAGATCATTTCTGCACCTCCAAAGAACCCCAATAAAATTCATTGGTGGTTATCTGTACTTTGGTCTGTTGTAGGTTCCCTACTTGGGCTTTGTGGTATTTGGTCATGGAACTTCTGTTTCCCAATTATACTGACCCTTCCAGTACACACTATAGCAAACAAAAGGAGGGAGGGCACACAAGACCTAACTACTGCAATCCCTGATCATCCCCATTTACCTGTGGGATAGTAACCAGTAACCTAAAATGGGAGAGTTAATATATTTTGATATATCGTTTGATATACTGTTTGATATATTGGCTTAGCTGCTAACAAATGTGACCTGGGCAATTCAGTTACACTTTCTGTGTCTCTGTTGTCTCGACTCTAATTTGGTAATAATATGAACTCCATAGAGTGGGTGGGAGCTTGAAAGAGATAACATATGGAAAGCACCTTGTTTGTTTTTTCACTACTGTATAAATATTTCACTATTAGCTGAACAGATTGGAAAAAGTAGCGCTCTCTCTCTCTCTCTCTCTCTCTCTCTCTCTCTCTCTCTCTCTCTTGTTCTTCATGTGTGTGAATGTTATTTCTTTAAAGCAAGAAGGTTCTACACAAAATAATAATGCTTCAAAATAGTTCTTTTAAAAATGTTTTATACTTACATGTTTTCACTCTGTTTTCTTTTATTTTTGAGATAAATATAATTACATCATTTCATCATTCCTCCCTTCCCTCTCCTCCCTTCTAATCCTCCCATATACCCCTTGATCTCTTTCAGATCCATGGCCTATTTTTTCTTCTAAATGTTGTTACATGCATATACATGCAAATATATACACATATATTTCTTTTGGGTACATAAGAATCTACATGCCCTTCCATGAGTCATAGATCACTGTAGCACATTGGGGGCTTTGAAAAGTCCACCAAAGGAGAACACTATCAGAAGCCACATAACTCATTACTTCACAGGTATAGCTAAACACAGAAGCTTCAATGCATCTTATGTCTTAAAATACAACAGAAGAGGTGATCCAGAAAATAAACATTGAGAAATATAGTACACGGAGCAGAGTATTCTATTCATATTTTTAAATATAATGATAATAAATTACATCCTATGCATTTAGCACTGTATTTTCTTGACCTCTGCCTGGAGTACTGAAAAATCATTGTACAAATGAAAAAGGGAGAAGGCCCCTGCAGCTTCTTCTCAAAAAGATCTTATCCTTAACACA
Source organism: Onychomys torridus (assembly GCF_903995425.1). Lineage (NCBI taxonomy): Eukaryota > Metazoa > Chordata > Mammalia > Rodentia > Cricetidae > Onychomys > Onychomys torridus. The sequence goes on from NC_050448.1 coordinate 11,627,157, forward strand.
GACTACACACCTTTAGTATCAATGAATGTCTCACTACTTTCAATGTCACTGTACTTAATCCAATTCAGACCCAACTTCTGGCTATCTTCTTCAGGCTTCCCTCCATCTTCTACTCTTGACTTCTCAGGAAATCTACCATTAAATGACCCTTAAGTTAGCTGATTTGCAAGACTCTCCTATCTGAGGAATACCACAAAGGTAGCAAACATACCAAGTTCAGCCTCCTACATACCATCCTTGTCCTCAAAAATGACAGACACACCTGAAGGCAGAAAGTACTAAAGAAAATGTTTCTTCTTTACCCAAACAGAATAATCTAATCATGTAAGGGCCTTAATGAATGAATATCCTACACTCTAACACTAAGCAGCCAAGCTTCTAAGAGAGAAGACTGGATACTCAGTTCTACAGAATAACATGAGCAGGCTTTCCTATTATAACAAGGAATTTATGGTTTCAAAAAGAGCTAGGCATGAAATTGTCTAGCCAAACCAAGTGCTGTTAGTGTACTTCTCATTCATTATCCTCAGAAACACATGAACTTGAATAAAGTCTCCCCCTACCACATAGACTTATGGAAACATGCATTTCAAACTCAGATGCACTATCCCAAAGTACAGTGAATGTGCAAGGTTGATTTGTGCAATAAAACATGTTCTCTTTGTTTTACTCAGTTCTCTTTTCAAATCACACCTATTGTGTTCTCAAGAAAATATGAGAGGGAGACTAGAGAGATGGCTCAACCCTTAAGAACACTTGATGCTTTTGCAGGGGATCCAGAGTCAATTCTTAGCACCCATATGACAGCTCATAACCATCTGTGACTATACTTCCAGGGGATCTGATTCCCTCTTCTGGCTCCTCGGGCACAAGGCATGCATATAGTACATACTCATATACATAAAATGGATGGATGGATGCATGGATGGATGCATGGATGGATGCATGGATGGTTGGATGATAGAGATAGATAGATAGATAGATAGATAGATAGATAGATAGATAGATAGATAGACAGAGATAGATGATAGATAGATAGATAGATGGATAGATAGATAGATAGATAGATAGATATGATAGATAGATAGATAGATAGATAGATAGATAGATAGATAGAGATGATAGCTAGATAGATAGATAGATGAGTTGACAGATAGACATAAATACATAGACCGACAGACAGACAGATAGATGATAGATAAATAGATAGACAGACAAACAGATAGATAGATAGATAAATAGATAGATACATACATACATACATACATACATACATGAGTTGACAGATAGACATAAATACAGATAGATAGATGGATAGATAGATAGATAGATAATGAGAGATAGATTCAGGATACATTGTATACTTGTATGAAATTGTGAATAACAAAAATATTCTTAAAAATTAAATACAGTATTTAAGCTCCAGTTATTATATTAAAAAACATTTTCATCTTATTTTGTACCTGATTCACTAAAGTGAGCTTGATTTAATATGTGATAAAGCAAAAATACACAACTTGATGGCAAGAAGAAATAGAGAAAAAATGATTATGTAAGGTTTGGCTGCCTTCATGGTTTCACATATTCTTTCATCATATTGCTGCATCATGTAAAGACATATTTTCACACAAACTTCCCCATCTCCTGTGACACTGTATATCCAAACAGCTGTGATCTGTCCTGTCCAGCTTGGCAACAGTGTGGACTGGGTGTGGCATTCCTTCTCATTGCTGTACCTCCCACCATGGCCTGCTTCCTGTGTCAGTTTGAATCTGTTTCAGAGAACACCATTCATTCCATTATTATCCTTTGTTTTCGTGTTGCCATAAGAACAATGTATACTTCCCAATAACAACAGTCACCATACGTCTGTCTGTATAGTGAGCAAAACTCAAGTGAACACAATAATTCACCTCATACTTTTATAGAAACATTGTTTCCCAGAACAGTTCCAGAATTAAACACTGAAAATGAAACAGGGGTATCTGGCATTCAGTTGTGCACTTATTACCAAGGCACCACTATCTTGGAAGCATGCCTTCAACATTTGAGTTCTTCATATGCAAACCATACAGTTTTGCCTCCCTCTAAACTCATGCTAAACTCTTCATTATGAGATATTAAAAGATAGGACCATTTGGATCTTTAAAAAAACTGATTCTGAATCTGATCTGGTGAATGGTGTATCAACATCCATATGTGTAATAGATTAAGACGCTGCTGGGTCAATGGATTGGCAGTTTAGTGGGTAAGAGTAAGGGGCCATGTCTGTGATGACCGTCTTACTTGAAGATAGCACAGTGCATCATGTGTAGCAATGAAGAAATGATGCACTGTGCTATCTTCAAGTAAGACGATCATCACCATACATGGTTCCTCACTCGTGAACCAGAACCATGAGTCCAAAGAAAAACCTCCATTTAAAAAAAATAATAATAATTTACCAATCACTAGTATTGTGTTTTCAGCAACAGAAAGCATGTTGATATCTGTGTCATCAGTAACATAAGACTAATAAAGACACAGGATTATGAGCATTTTCAACAAGCACAGATGTATAAAGCATGCAGCATAGCTCATAAAAAAGCATGGCTTGTGGGTTACCCATAATTGTCATTATTATCAACATTCACTACATTCTACTTCATCACTAATTATACCCTGTGGAATCAAATAACCCTGGATGGTGCTGTGTATTCTCTCCCCTGAGACTGTCATATTTGCAAATATCAAGTAATTACAAAGCAGTCTCTTTTAAACTGTGGCTATGGTTGCTAACAATAGCCATGGAAAGCACATCTACAAGGGTGCACAGCAGCGTTCTTCCAATGCTTTGATTTCCAAATCCATGGTTGGATAGTAACCCCACGCATGGAGTCCAAACAACAGATTCTTTTCCTGGGCACATGGAAGGACACCAGATCTTAATTTACTGCCCTCAGAAACAGTTTACCCAATTTCTCTACCATACGTCCCCATGGCTGCCAGGGTTGCCCTCGCCTCTGTCTAGTTATAGATGAAGACTGTGGTAACTTCAGTGCAGATAAGTCCATCCTGTGCTGAGAGATTAGGGCTCTAAGACAAGCCATCTTTACTTGATGAACAAAATAAGCACAGATTTTAACCAGTGTAAACTGCTGGCTCTTGTTAAGACTGTATGTCAATTTACCTCCACAATATAATCTGTCATTACTTCATTCTGTAACATCTGCTAGCAATGCTCATTTAAGTATGGCACTTTAAAGTGTTTTAAATGAATGATTTTTCCATTCTTTTCCAAAATCACCTTCCCAGACTGATTTTATAATTCAATTAAAATAAGTCACCCACTTCCTTTAGCTGGATTTGTTCTTTATAAACCCCCTGCCACTTTCCCCGTTTGCACTGTTACAGCAGGCCAACTGCTGAAATGAAGCAGAAGATGAAGGGGACATGTTTGCTGAGATTCCCATACTGCTTTGCAGTGCTGCTGCAACAAAATACCACAAGCTGGGCTGCTTAAGCAACAAAAACAAATCTCAGTGCTTTACTCTGTAAAATTAGAAAAATAATACCATGTATGGACAGTGTGAGGATTAACTGAAAATATATTTCACTCATGTGGCATAGGACTGACTCAAGCACTGGGGTTAGAACTTGGAGACCAGCATATTGCCTCCTAAGGGCTATGAAGGTAAGTCTCACTTCTGGACATTTGTTGGAAATGTTTGGTATTTCTTGGCATATACAACCATTGTTTTGATCAGTCTTCACTTTCTTATGATGGTCTCCCTGTGCGCATGCGCCTGTATTCAAATGTTCCCTTTTTAGAAGGGTGCCAATCATACTAGATTCAGTATGAACTCATCTTACTTAATTATATCTGTAGCAAGCCTGTATCAAAATAAGATCATGTTATAAGCCAGGTGGTGGTGGCACACCCCTTTAATCCCAGCATTAGGGAGGCAGAGCCAGATGGATCTCTGTGAGTTTGAGGCCAGCCTAATCCAGGACAGGCACTACACAAAGAAACCCTGTCTCAAACAAAACAAAACAAAACAAAAGAACAAACAACAACAACAAAAAGATCACATTATAAGGGACTTGGATTTAGAACTTCAATATAGGAAAAGGCAGTAGGGGATATAATTCAACCTACAGCAGTGCTCAAATAGATAGTGTTCTTAAAAAAGCCCTTCAGCTCAGCTTTCTGTCCATCAGTTATTATACACAGTCAATATAATTCTTTGGTTGGAGCCTGCCTCACAGTCAGCCATACCTGTGACTCAGTCTTCTCTGGGATTTGCTCCAATTCCCCAGTGGGGTAACTAAACAGCTGGATCTTTCTCCCTCTAATGAGAGCTCCCCCTCTAGGATCCTTGGGGCATCTACAGCAAACAGGAAGTAGTACAGCTTAGATGAGGCTTTTCAGCATATAAATCACACATGTCACCCTTAGGCCTCTCACAAATAACAACCTGATGTGCACCACACCACACAGCCACACTTAACACTGTCAGAAGGGCATCCCAGCTTCCAGGTTAAGCTCACAAACTCTGAGGCCAGAATATAGATATACAGAACATATGGATCTCATGTGTCCTACATCCTTTCTGTTTTCTCTTAGACCAGCCTCTATGACTCCATACTACATAAAGGTAAGGTAAGAATAGTCCTTCCATAACCTTTAGATCACTGGTAATTTATTGTATATATAAAATTCTAAAAATACTGTGGGAACGTTGTTGGAACTTAGGAAAGCTGAAGTTTTTATTTTTCTTTTTAAAAATGATAACGCTGAAGCTGGAAATGTAAGCACCTTCTCAAAGACAGCATAGCTAGTCAACAATGAGGCTCAGTCTCAGCCTCAATCTGCCTGAGAACTTCCCAGACATCATTCCAAAAACTTCTTATGTTTAATATATCTAAACACCACATTTAAAGACGAAAAAAAAAAAAAAAAAAAAAAAAAACCTGTGACCTGTTATCTCTTCTGTAAGTACCAGAAACAGAGAAACAACCAGTGATGCTGCATGTTCAAGACACCCCAACTTGGATTGGGAAGAAGGCCCAGCAGTTAAGAGTCCTTTGAATTAGGATTTCAGACCTGAGGAATAATCCAGGCCTCCCATACTAGCTATAAACCCAGTTCTGAAAGGAGTCCAAATAGGCATGCTGGGACTTTCCAGGTTCAAGTCTAGCTGAAAAAAAGGGAGCACCAGGTCCAGGAAGAGACCTTGCCTCAAAGAAATAAAGATGTTCAGATGCCCTCTTCTGGCCTCCATATGTTCCCATGCATGTGCATTAACAAATGTGTGTGTGTGGCGGGAAGGGGGGGAATCAATCAAAACAATCAACAACCAGTCCTCAACCACAGGACTGTATTGTTTGGAAACTGAATTTGGCAATAGAATTATGAAGAATTCCATAATTGGTCTCCATTTATAAAGTCCGCAAACACCAGGTTTGGCTGTAAGTCAATGGCCTGGTTTGGCCACTTCTTGTGCACCACTTTCTGTAGCCAAGACAACTGTGGCTTCTTATGTCTGTGGAAAATATACTAATATCTCTACCAAATCTCATATGATTATCCTGTTTCTCTTTAAAAATTGGTTGTATTTTGTACTTAGAAGCATTTTTGAGAAACTTCTCCTCCCCTCCTGGTATAACATAGATGAACACCCTCCTCTTTCTCTTAGGACAGAACCATCCTCCAATACGGCAATGGTGTGCTGTATAATAGTCATAGGCTTTCTGGTCTCTATTTCCCACCAGGTTAAAACAAAACCATTTGTTTTCTCCTCTGAAATATCTAGTGCACAGTCTGTTATATAAATATTTACTAAGTAGGAGACTTGATAGAAGGTTGATTGACAGACAGAGTGAATAAAGTAATATATGCATAGAAAATAAGGACACTTAGAAGCCTACATTTGCCACATTATCATTTTACTTGACTTCTGACCCAGAGAAAAGGAAGAGAGGGTAGTAATGTGGAAATGAGGTGTGACTGTGTGTGTGAAATTACTCAGTTCCTATAACTCCCAGTTCTCTCTGAAGCCATAAAATTTCAAAGAGAATAAACTTCACTACCCGAATCTAGTTTGATTTGCATGTGTTCAAATCTTCAAAGTATTCCTTTTGATTTCATTAATCAATAGTTATTTCAGAAAGCTCTTCATTGCTTCCTAATTGTCCAAATTCATTTTCTTCATTTGCTTTATGAGAGCCAGATTTTTTCAAATGAGTTAAGTAGATCAGCAATTTTAGAATCATTATTAACTTCGAGTGTTGTTCTCACTTATTAGCATGTTCCCACTCTCGCTAGGACTACAGTCTTTTCTCTATTTTATAAAGGCCAAGTGGTTTATTTTCAGAGTTCTCTCTTCTCATACACATTGGTAACACCAACTTCACTCCAGGCTACAAACTCATTTTCCAGTGACCCTAATGATCTGAGGTAGGCATCACATCTTTGATTCTGAGTGAAGATGTGAGAATTCTTTTAAAACTCAATATCAAAAATAAATAAATAAAAAGAGCTATCACAATTTTAATCTACAACCACACACACACACACACACACACACACACACACACACATTGATCCTTAAATATACAAAAATTTTAACTGAACATAGTCATTGACCCCAACAATCCCACAGCTGGGACATTCTTCACAAAATGTAAAGTACAATAGTATCACAAAACTGATTATTGTGCCAAAATCTAGGATAAAATTTGAAACAAATGTTTATAACCCAATAGGTACTCAAAATTTTGTGGTACACTGATGTACTAGACTATTGCACAGCTGACAATTCAGTATCTCAGGAAAAGACATAAAAAGGGTTCAACAGCACACAATAAAGGGAGAACATGTTAGATGCGAAGAAAGAAGAGATAGAAAAAAACAAAAGGGCCTTCATTAAGAAGCTGTGTATAATATGATCCCACATGTCTACATTTTCATGTCTGTGTGAACATAAATGTGTATGAGGATGCCCATCATGGTTATCTGCAGGCAGCAGCAGTTCTTTATAGTTTTAGTTTGCTGTATTACATTGACTAGGATTTTGTAATAATTGGAATTTTTTAATGTTTCAACATCTGAGTGATTTCTTATATATGATTTCAAATACAACATTGAAATTATTTTACTGTAATATATATATGCATATATGTGGGGGTGATGGGGATGTCATTCTGTATGCTGTGAATATGTGTTGTTCTGATTGGTTGATAAATAAAGCTGTTTGGCCAATGATGAGGCAGAATAAAGTTAGGTGGGACATTCTAACTGGAGAGGGAGAAGAAGGAAGAAGACAGAGCAGGGAGACACTGCTAGCCACCACCAGGAGAAGCAAGGTGTAAAGATACTGGTAAGCCGCAAGCCACATGGCAAAATACAGATTTATAGAAATGGATTAACTTAAGATATAAGAGCTAGCTAGCAAGAAGCCTGCCATGGCCATAGTTTAAAAATAATATAAGCCTGAATGTATTTATTTGGGCCTGAGCAGCTGTGGGACCATGGGGCCATGGGAGTTGGTCAGGACCAGGAAAATTTTTAGCTACAGGGGGGATGCCACACATAAGAACTTCAGCCCCTAGAGAAGCATTAGGATAGAGCCTGCCTCACCAGCCTATAATCAGCCTGCCTAGTAGACTTTGTCCTGTTAGCTATGTTTTACAAAGAGCTTTTGTCAATTTGAACTTCTCATCTTTTAAGATTCAGCTTGTGTAATTTCTTCTTAATGGGGTTCTCCACTTGTTCCTCAACTGCTTCATTTCCTAGAAAGTCTTCAAAATTTCTCCATGAAAACCACCTTAGTTTATACAGTAAGGAGTGCCTCATTTTGATGGGGGGAAATACAGCCCCATGCAGAAGTCTAAACATCCACTCTCTGGGACCTAGCCCCTCAGGGTTTGTTGATTCCTTTTAAAATTCACTAAGCGTCCTAGAGCGGCAGAGAAATAGTGTTAGAGTGTAAGGGAAGCAGGCCTGGCAGGTGCAGCAGGGACTCCTGACAGGAATTTTGTATGTTGATGTTATCCCCTGGCTCTGGAGACTTCATGGTATACAGACAAGCTTGTGCAAAAGACAATCTTTCTTCCTATGTTTGAAATTATCCAGTATTTTCACCAAGCCAAAACTATAAAAATGAAAATTTTGACTTCTTGAATTTCAGAGAGCACCTTAATTACTTTGGTAAGTTAGAATAATCAAAATATTCAAGTACTGGTGTAAAAGATAAAGAATAAATTAGTCCAGGTATAATTGGGACATTATATCTTTACCATATTCTCTTTTGTTTCCTTTGTCCTCTGGGACCTGATGTCCCACAGGATTTGTTCCACAAAACAATGCATTTATAAATTAATAACTAATTATGGCTTTTAAAGAAAACCTCTTGATGAACTAATAACATCTGTAATTCCCCACCATAATTATGGGTCAAAATAAGGAAACCTTTAGTTCCAATTTAGTTGAAAACTTTTATTTTATTTAAAGTCAAAGAATGAATCCATGTGTGATTTTTGTTGTTGTTGTTTTTCTAAAACATTGGGAAATAGTAAAGATACATGCTGGAGCTCCAAAGCCTCCACTGATCCCTGTCTCCAAATCAGTCCTGTGGTCCAAGCGTGTGATCATTGAACATCAGTTTTATCTTAATCCATATATTTTTAAAAGGCAACTTAGAAAAGAGTTTGGGAATTCATTTACAAGAACATCTCTGAAATGACCCATGGGAGATGGGAGCACTGTCCTTAATCACAAGTGTGGGAGAGAAAAAACATGAGTGCCAGGACCTCAGAAATTTCACAGATTCACTTTTAAAAAGCCAAGCAGTAGACACAAAAAGATACACATACCAATTGCTTTAAGTGAAGTTTCATTCTGCAGTAAAGGATAAATCTTTGGTCATTTGGAAAACTCACACAAGAAAATCTTACATGTACATGTCCATTGAGTGTTGAAGCTTTGAGAAGTACTCAAGTCTTGACTTCCAGGTTTTGCGATTTTTTTTTTTTTAAGATAAGAGGTATAAGATTAGTCAATACTGTCTAACATCACGTTCATACTGATTGTATTCTGCTCATTTATGGAGCCCAGAGATTGCACAGAATACCATACCATAGCAGTAGTTTCGTGCCATCCTCCTTGAGAGACTTAACATCTGTTGCTTTCTTTACAGAGTAGAGCATATTATTCTTGCAATGACCTTTGAACTTATACAGTGAAGATTTACTAAACCACAAAGCATATTTTATGATGTTAATTACACTGTGGCTCTGTATTTCTGCTTAGAGACTCATCTTCAGTGTTCGCCAATTCCCAGAGACATACCCTGCCATGAGTCTACCAGGACACAACTGGCAGACAGTGCCAAATTGTAACAGAATGGTCCTGTTGGTGACTTACCATATTGACAGTGGGGTCCATGAAACCCTTGTGAGCAGAGGCACCGTTGATCATCACCATCTGAGCACCGCCTTCCACTGAAATGGGTTCCCAGAGAAGACACAGCTAAAGGGTATGTTCAAAGGAAGGATAGGTGGAGTGGAGAGAAAGAAAAGAAATCATCAGTATAAGCAGGCATCTTGCAGGTAATATAACATGATCTAGAAATTTCCACTGGCCCCTCTACAGGAAGGTTATAGAAAATTGTCATTGCTAGACAATGGCTGACTATTTGAAGCCTTACAGAATTATCTGTAAGAGCATTCCTGTAAACTTTGCAGACACACAAATTCTGAGAACCCCTCTAGACCTAGGTAATACAAATCAACCCTTTAACAAGACACCAGATTAGTTGTATTCACATCAAGAGGGAAGAAGTATTGGCATAAAGAAAAAGCATGGATAAAGTGACTGTGTGGTCAAAACGATCTTTCAAACAACAATAACAAAGTCAAACAAAAATGCTAATATATAACCAGAGGCAAAGAACTCAGATAGTTGTTAAACAATAAATATAAATACTTAAAGCTGTCAATTTCCTGGACTTTATAACATAGTTCTGATTGTATTGTGGGCAGATCTTTTCAATGATCTTAAACCAACCAGCCATAGTAGCCTGAGTATAAACACACTCTTGCCACAGCACTTGACACTAAACCTGCTTAATGTAGGAAGCATACAACAAAACTTCCCTAACATATTTTAAGAGCAGAAAGGAGGCAGGATGCTGGTAAACTCCCTAAGGTACACAGAGGCGGGAGATATGCGCTGTGTTGTGGTACTGCATTGATTAGACTCTGAGGGACTTCACAGTCACCATAGGCACATAATGCAGGTAAAGGGGCTCACTAAACGAAGTCATTTCTCACAGCCTGGTGGGAGTGTTGCCAAACACCAGACTGTGAAGGTTCTGGAATCCCATCACCAGAGGTTTGTGAGCAGAGTGCAGACCTCATCTTAAATAGGAAGCTGCCTCCAGAGCTCTGCAATTAATCATGACAAGCCCACATTGAGAAATCCCATCTAGATTTAGAACAGTGATTTCCCTCTGGATTTTTGAATCAGCTGTGGATTACAAATTTGATGATACAGGAAAGGGGCAAATGGAGAAGTGGGGTGGACATCAAGGAAAGCCTGTGCCTTTAAATCAACTGTCCTCTACATAACAGAACATACAGCAGCTTTCGTGGGTCCTGAGCTGCAACCCATCATCAAAATGCTTAACAGAAAGGATTTTTATATGCATTTTCCCATGTTATGTGTGAGTCATTAGTCTTGAGCAGTGGCTCTCAACCTGTGGGTTGCAACCCCTCACAGGGGTCACCTAAGACCACCAGAAAACACAGATACTTATATTACAATTCATAACAGTCACAAAATTACAGTTATGAAGTAGTAATGAAAGTAATTTTATGGTTGGGGTCACCACCACATGAGGAGCTATATTAAAGGGCCACAGCATTAAGAAGATTGAGAACCACTAGTTTCAAGCAATGCTCTGAATCTGTGGTGCTTCTTAAGACACTGAAATGTGATTGGCATTGTGTGGTAGAAGCAAAAGCATTCCCTAGCAACAGAACTTGGCAGGAAGAATTACAACTTACAGGAGAGGCAGCCTGGTTCATCGTCCCATCGGCTCCAACCAGGGCAGCACCTGAAGACTATCTGGTGTTCTGTGGTATACACCTGCTTGTAGACAGTGTAGTAGCGGGTCCTATGGAACACAGGATAAGAATCAGGAAAATGTATCATTCCTCTGATGGCAAAATTATCATTTCACAATTATAAAAATGTCTTCCTCCAGTTCAAATCCTGCCACATATACTGGGAAATAGATAACTGAGGGGATGGATAGCTATGGTTATACACTTTGTATATAATACATAACTACTACATTACACATGCAATCAAATAAGGTTTAGGTATGGGTCGAGGAAGTTTAAGAAATATATATGTTGACTGAGAGATAGCTCCTGCAGAGGATTTCCAGCAGCTCACAACTGCCTGTAACTCCAGCTCCAGGGGATCTGACACTCTCTCTGGCCTCTGAAGACACAGCATTCACACACACACACACACACACACACACACACACACACACACACTTAAAAATAAAAATAAAATCTTTATTTAAAATATAAATGAATGTCAAAAGTTCCTTTAGGATGAAGTGATTACTATAGGAGACAGTGCCAAAGGCCTCTCAGTGTGAAAGGAACAGTCAACCAGTGTTGAACTGTCGGCTGACTGTGATATCAAATATCTCAAAGCATGCTGATTCCCTTTCAATCAAATCAAAGTTCCGTATATGCTTTATCCCTGAAGTTCTAGCTCATTTGATCCCCTTCACGTACCTTGCCCATGTCCTAATCCAAATCCTTCATTATTCAAGGCCGATTTCTATTTCCACTTCCTCCAAAGTCTCTCTACATCAGCTCTCTTTATTGCTACAGAGTTTACTGGCTTCAGCATTGTTTATAGCATTTAATTATTCAACATCTTGAAAAGAAGCCTAGTATTTCTGTGTATATCTTTCATATTAGGATATGACTAAATGTATATACAAACAAACAACAAAGGTATGTTTGGCAAGACACCAATTATTTTCTTACATTGCCACCCTCCAAATCAGTGCCACAGACAGAATTGTTGAACTAGCAAGCTCTTAAGGATAAACATGTGAGGCCTGTGATACAAATTCATGTTTATCTTTCCCAATTCTAAGCATGTATACAGCTGAGGATTTTCTTTGGTTCAGATCACTATTTACAAAATATTAAACCACATTGGGGTAATACAGAAAATTTAAATGAAAAACCAATTTCAAAAGCAATTTCTAGGGCTAGAGAAATGCCTTAATTGGTAAAGGGTTTCCCCTTTAAGCCAGTGACCCCAGTTCAGTCTCTAGAATACACACAAAGAATGGGCTCAGTAGCACAGGTGTCTATAACCACAGCACTCCTAGGGAGTAGACAGGAGGCAGAAACAGGATAACTCTTAGAATACCACGGTCAACTAAGTCAGCAGTGAACAAGAGAGATCTTGCCTCAAACAACATGGCAAGTGAAAACCAACACCTGAGGCTACCCTCTGACCACCACATATGTGCCATGGCATGTGCGTGCACATGGGCAGATGCTCACATGGGCATGTACACACACACACACACACACACACACACACACACACACACATTCCTCTAGTTACTAAATCATACATATATATAGAAGCATATCTCCTACTTAATGTTTTGGCGTATCATTGCTACTGGTTTGTATTAACACATGTATTGAGTACCTTCAGGATATCAGCATTATGCTGCATGTGTAAACTATGTTTCAAGTACTTCTCATGCTATCCATGTATTCCATTATTTTCCAACTTTACACACTAAAGTACAGAGAAATAATGAATTTGACTTAAGGCTACAAAGTAAATAATAATTAGGGAAATTTTTCTGACTTAACTGTCATTTAAATATCCTTAATTTAAAGTAGCACCACTCAAAGAGTACTTATCTACAGGACAAGTACACATGTATGTGCATATGTACACACATATAGTAGGTACCCATATTTACAGTTATAAACTATTTAGTCTTGTATTATAACTGTTACCAGAGTTGTACAATGGTAAGGCTAGTTACTAATAAACACCCTAACTTTTCACTGCTGACAGTAGTATTAACAAATTCACTAACCTAAAACCACACTTTATTATTAAGATTTATCATACATTGAGATACACTTGATTAATTTTCATAAAATCCAACCCATTAGCAAACATTCATATCAAGAGACTCTTAGATGTTTTGTAAAACTATTTTAAAACTTTGAAAAACTGAAGTCTACATGAAGCCTGGACCCTTGGAAAGCATTGTGGACACTTGCTTTTCTCTCTCCCCACAGCCTGCTGGGTTGATCCTAATTCAAAGGCAATAATAAAGTTAAAGAGTCTGTGTGTTTCAAAGTGTCCCAGAGTGACAAGGCCAGGTCAGATGCTGCTTCACAGTTGCAGACCCTGGATCAAGTCGAGTTAAATTCAGCAAACCAACACAATATCCCTTGTTTCTGTCTTTTTTTCTGATCTTTAGCTTTAAATGGAATATTATATCTTGAGGTAAAATTAGTGTCTATAACCAAAAATAGTTCACACATAAGCGAGGTCTAACATAAAATAAGGTCCATCCCATTGCTGAGGGAAATCATGTAATTGTGACTGTTCTGGGTAAGTGTACCTTTGCCCCTTTACTTAATTATGCAACCATTTGCTACAATTCACAGGGCAAAGTATTTAGGAATAGATGAAGCTCCTAGTTTTGTGTTCTGATAGTTACAGGGTTAGGACATCACCTTACCTTCTTTTGTAAGCCACACACCGCCGTGGGCCTATACAACCTTGTTTCCAGAACTTAATGGTGTCTATGAAAGCTCGGGTGCATGGGCGTGACAGGCCTATCACGGTCAGCTGTTCCTCTCTGCAAACATTTGGCCTTCACAAAAAGAGAAAGGAGCAATTACACAAGAATAAGTGAGCAGCTTTTCTCTGTGAACCATGGAATGTTAACTCATCCATTTTCTATAAAACATTTTTAATGGCTTAGAGAAGTACACACAGAAAGTTAACAGGTGAAAACACAGGCAATGTTTTAAAAAGCCCAGGTTCCATGACAATGTACAATTACTATAAGTCGATTAAGGTAAAAAATAGTTTATACTAACTCAGGCCAGGAAGAAGGAAAACTAGAATAGATTTTGAGTATCAAGAAATTTTGGAGATATGCAAGTTGTTATATTCCTACATGGTTAAGATAATTGAGTTGCATATTAAGTTCTGAACTCTGTGAGAGCAAAAATTTAGAAAGAAACAGAATGTCAGGATTCTCAATACTCATGGAGAAAAAGCAAGCCAATTCATGAAAGAACTTTAATCTTTCCTGGAAATCATTTCTGAGCAGTATTTTCCATCTGTATGTTTAATTTGATTTCATATGTAATATGATACTTGTTTAAATACAAATAATTTTCAACTTCCCTGTCCAAGTTTGCTACCTGCTTCTGTGGTAAAACAATGACCTAAAGCAACTTGGGGAGGAAAGGGTTTATTTGGCTTAAAGAGTATAGTCCATCACTGAGGGAAGTCAGAGCAAGAACCAAAGGTGGAACCTGGAAGGTGGAAGTGAAACACTGACTCACTTCCTGTTTCCGTTTCAGCCTGCCTTCCTGCACAGCCCAGAACCACCAGCCTACAGTGAGCTCCACACTCCTCCATCAATTATCAATCATGTGATGAATGCAATTACTCAACTTGAGGTTCCATTTTCCCAGGTATGTCAACTTGATAATGAAGAACGAATATCACACCTTCCCATTACAGGACTTTGCCTTAAAGAAAGTTAATCCAGGTTCATAGGTACACTTCTCATGTACCTACCTACACATTGATAACCTACATAAACTAACAATATTATTTAGAATCTTTTGTGATTTTAAGAATGCTTTTGGTGATGATCTATTTACTAGCTCATTGCAGTCTTCAATTAATACTAATTACAGTAGCGAGCTAGACAACAGCTCATGCTTTTCATGCCTGCAAGGTTATTTACAAGCCATACACTGACACAAACTGAGGATGTAGAAAATTAGCCAACCTTGATGTTCCTGTTTCCAAGAGATTGACTTTCTGGATTAATCTACCCTACTCCTAATCTCAGAGTATTTTGAGACTGGCTTAGTTGACCTTACTCACAGCCAGCTAAAAGTAAAAAATAAAATAAAATAATGGACTCTACTTGAGTTGCTGCAGTCAGTTCCTAAAAGTCTCTGTGAACTTGCCTAGGGACGCAGAATTAGCACTGATTAATAAATTTCTAAATGTATGCCCCACAAATAACTCAATGACACCACCCTCACTGACTGCAGCTTTCATTTTATCACTGCTCTCTGTGGTTATAAGTCTCACCACCTGATTTTCTATAGCCCATTTCTCACATCCACAGACATTTCTAAAAGGTGATTGCTTAGACATGTAATTGCCAACCTCACCTAAATGCTATAAAAATCATGTGGAACTTCATTTGTGAAGTTTACATGGCACATTTTAATACTTTAAATAAATACAAAAATAACAAAGTGAGTATAAAATTGCACCTAAGATACACATTCATAACATCATCAAGAATTGGGCAGCAAGCCTAAAGAAAATCTTAGCTTTTAAGAATAGGCTAGCCCGAAAATCCCATCTGTAACAGAGGTGAGTGCCTGGGGTTATAATCAGAGAGGCAACTGCCCCTGGGTGCCACCTCTAGACACAGGCCATCCCGGGAGGAACTGCCCAACTTGGCCCCAGTTTCCGGCCAATTGGCGGGCCCTGTGGGAAGGCTCCCCTTTTCCAAGACTGCAGGCAGACCCTGCAGTCTCCACACCCTGCCCCCTCACCCATCTGCTGGAGACCCCAGCCACTTCCTGAGAATCAAAGACCAGCCCCCAGCTTCCATCCTGCCCTGGAACTCCCATCTGGACCAGAGACCAGAGGAACTCCCATTTGGACAAAATAAGGACACCCCAGGGACTTCCCAAGACTCAGAGTCCAGCCCCCCAGCTCCTATCCGGCCAGGATTCTCATCTGGACCAGTGCTCCCATCTGGCCCAGAGCTACCATCTGGACCAGAGAGAGGCTCTCTAAATCTGTCAGCTCTCTCTGGACCAAGTACACTGATAAGACCAAGAACGAACCCAAGATGAGATGAGCAGATGTCAAGGCAGAAGTACATACAACAAAATAAAGAGCAATACAGCATCACCAGAACCTAGCCCTTCTCCAACAGCTAGACATGAACATCACAGAATGGAAGAAGAAGAAGAAGAAAACAACCTTATAAGTAACATCATGAAGAGGCTAGAGCCTTATGTAGAAGAAATAAAAAATAAAGTAGAGGAACAGACAAACAAAAAAATGGAAAGAACACTATTAAAAACTAGAGGAAAGGATAATTAAAGCAGAAGAAAACAATAAGTCCTTGAAAGAAAGTCATGAAAAAGCAAGGGAGACAGTCCAAGACCTGAAGAGGGAAATAGAAAAAATGAAGAAGACACTAGCAGAAGGAATGCTGGAAACAGAAAATCAGAGTGAACTAAAAGGAACTTCAGATCCAAGTATAACCAACAGAATGCAAGAGATGGAAGAGAGGATCTCTGGTGTTGAAGATATAGTAGAAGAAATAGATTCATCAGTCAAAGAAAACACTAAAACCAACAAAGTCATGACCCAAAATGTCCAAGAAATTTGGGACACCATGAAAAGACCAAACCTATGAATAATAAGGATAGAGGAAGGAGAAGAATACCAACTCAAAGACACAGAAAATATATTTAATAAGATCATAGAAGAAAACTTTCCCAACTTGAAGAAAGAAATGCCTATGAAGATACAAGAAGCCTATAGAACACCAAACAGACTAGACCCCCCAAAAAAGTCCCCTAGCCACATAATAATTAAACAACTAAACGTACAGAGTAAAGAAAGAATTTTAAGGGCAGCAAAGGAAAAAGGCCAAGTAACTTATAAAGGCAAACTCATCAGAATAACACCCGATTTCTCAGTGGAGACTTTGAAAGCCAGAAGGACCTGGACAGATATAATGCAGACACTAAGAGACCATGGATGCCAGCCTAGGCTAATATACCCAACAAAATTTTCAATCATCTTAGATGGAGTGAACTAGACCTTCCAAGACAAAACCAGATTTAAACAATACTTATCCACAAACCCAGCCCTACAGAAAGCACTAGAAGGAAAATTCCAACCTAAGGAAGGCAGATACACCCATGAAAACACAGGAAATAGATAACACCACAGCAGTAAACCCCAAAGAAGAAAAGTACACACACACTACCACCAAAAAAAATAAAAATAACAACAGGAACGAACAATCACTGGTCATTAATATTCTTTAATATCAATGGACTTAATTCACCTATAAAAAGACACAGACTAACAGAATGGATACGAAAACAGGACCCATCTTTCTGCTGCATACAAGAAACACACCTCAAATTCAAAGACAGACACCTCCAAAAAATAAAAGGCTGGGAAAAGACTTTCCAATCAAACGGTCTTAAGATGCAAGCTGGTGTTGCCATCCTAATATCCAGCAAAATAGACTTCAAACTAAAATCAATCAAAGGAGATGATGAAGGACATTACATACTCATCGCAGGAAATATCCACCAAGATGAAGTCTCAATTCTGAACATTTATGCCCCAAACACAAGGGCACCCACATATGTAAAAGAAACATTACTAAAGCTTAAATCACATATAAAACCCCACACATTAATAGTGGGAGACTTCAACACCCCACTTTCACCTCTGGACAGATCAGCCAAATTGAAACTTAACAGAGACATAATGGTCTTAACTGATGTTATGGCTCAAATGGAATTAATCAATATCTACAGAACATTCTACCCAAACAAAAAAGAATATACCTTCTTCTCAGCACCCCATGGAACCTTCTCTAAAATTAACCACATACTTGTCCACAAAGCAAATCTCAACAGATACGAAACAATTGGAATAACCTGCTGTGTTCTATCAGACCACCATGGTTTAAAGTTAGATTTCAACAACAGAAAAAACTACAGAAATCCTACAATCTCATGGAAACTGAATAAGGCTCAACTGAATCACCAATGGGTTAAGGGAGAAATAAAGAAAGAAATTAAATACTTCCTAGAGATCAATAAAAAAGAATACACCACATACCTAAACTTATGGGATACTGTGAAAGCAGTGCTAAGAGGGAAATTCATAGCACTGAATGCCCACATAAAGAAGCTGGAGAAAACTCACGCTAGTGACTTGACAGCACACCTGAAAGCCCTTGAACAGGAAGAAGTAAAGTCTCCCAGGAGGAACAGATGCCAGGAAATTATCAAATTGAGAGCTGTAATCAATAAAATAGAAATAAAGAGAACAATACATAGGATTAATGAAAGAAAGAGTTGGTTCTTTGAGAAGATCAACAAGATAGACAAGCCCTTATCCAAACTAACCAAAAGACAGAGAGAGAGCATCCAAATTAACAAAAATCAGAAATGAAAATGGGGACATAACAACAGACAATGAGGAAATCCAGAGAATCATCAGGTCATACTTCAAAAACCTCTACTCCACAAAACTGGAAAATCTAAAAGAAATGGATAATTTTCTGGATAGGTACCACATACCTAAGTTAAATCAAGACCAGATAAACCATTTAAATAGTCCAATAATCCCTAACAAAATAGAATCAGTCATTAAAAGGCTCCCAACCAAAAAATGCCCTGAACCAGATGGTTTCACTACAGAATTCTACCAGATCTTCAAAGAAGACGTAATACCAATACTCTTTAAATTGTTCCATACAATGGAAGCAGAAGGTATATTACAAAACTCCTTCTATGAGGCTACAATTACCCTGATTCGTAAACCAAAGAAAGATGCAACAAAGAAAGAGAACTACAGACCGATCTCCCTCATGAACATTGATGCAAAAATACTCAATAAAATTCTGGTGAACAGACTCCAAGAACACACCAAAACAATTATCCACCATGATCAAGTAGGCTTCATCCCAGGGATGCAAGGGTGGTTCAACATTCGAAAGTCCATCAATGTAATACACCATATAAACAAACTCAAAGAAAAAAACCATATGATCATATCACTAGATGCAGAAAAGGCATTTGACAAAATCCAACACCCCTTCATGATAAAGGTCTTGGAGTGATCAGGAATCCAGGGAACATACCTACACATAATAAAGGCAATATACAGCAAGGCAACAGGCAATATCAAATTAAATGGAGAAAAACTCAAAGCAATACCACTAAAATCAGGAACAAGGCAAGGCTGTCCCCTCTCCCCATACTTATTCAATGTAGTACTTGAAGTTCCAGCCAGAGCTATAAGACAACACAAAGACATTAAGGGGATACAAATTGAAAAGGAAGAAGTCAAGCTCTCCTTATTTGCAGATGACATGATAGTATACATGAGTGACCTCAAAAACTCAACCAAGGAACTGATACAGCTAATAAAATCCTTCAGCAACATAGCAGGATACAAGATCAACTCACAAAAATCAGTAGCCCTCCTATATACAATAGACAAACAGGCTGAGAAGGAAATCAGAGACACATCACCCTTTACAATAGCCACAAATGATATAAAATACCTTGGGGTTACTCTAACTAAGCATGTGAAGGACCTATATGACAAGAACTTTAAGTCCCTGAGAAAAGAAATTGAAGAAGATGTCAGAGAATGGAAAGATCTCCCATGCTCATGGACAGGCAGGATTAACATAGTAAAAATGGCAATCTTACAAAAGCAATCTACAGATTCAACACAATCCCCATCAAATTACCAACACAATTCTTCACAGATCTGGAAAGAATAATACTCAACTTCATATGGAAAACAAAAAAACCAGGATAGCAAAAAGAATCCTTTACAATAAAACAACCTCTGGAGGCATCACAATCCCTGACCTCAAGCTCTACTATAGAGCTACCATAATAAAAACAGCTTGGTACTGGCATAAAAACCGACATGTGGACCAATGGAATCAAATTGAAGACCCTGACATTAACCCACATACCTATGCACATATAATTTTTAACAAAGAAGCCAAAAATGTACAATGGAAAAAAGAAAGCATCTTCAACAAATGGTGCTGGCATAACTGGATGCCAATGTGTAGAAGGCTGCAAATAGGTCCATGTCTGTCACCACGCACAAAACTTAAGTCCAAGTGGATCAAAGACCTTAACATAAATCCAGTTATTCTGAACTTAATAGAAGAGAAAGTAGGAAGTACTCTTGAATGCATTGGCACCAGAGATCACTTTCTAAATATAACACCAGTAGCACAGACACTGAGAGAAACAATCAATCAATGGGACCTGTTGAAACTGAGAACCTTTTGTAGAACAAAGGACATGGTCAACAAGACAAAGTGACAGCCTACAGAATGGGAAAAGGTCTTCACCAACCCCACATCTGACAGAGGGGTTATATATATATTATATAATATATAAAGAACTCAAGAAATTAGACATCAAAATGCCCAACAATCCAATTAAGATATGGGCTATTGAACTAAACAGAGAATTTTCCACAGAGGAAGTTCAAATGGCTGAAAGACATTTAAGGAATTGCTCAACATCCCTAATTATCTGGGAAATGCAAATCAAAACAACTCTGAGATACCACTTTACACCTGTTAGAGTGGCTAAGATCAAAAACACAGAAGACAGCTTATGCTGGAGAGGATGTGGAGCAAGGGGAACTCTCCTCCACTGCTAGTGGGAATGCAAGCTTGTACAGCCACTTTGGAAATCAATATGGCGCTTTCTTAGAAAATTGGGAATCCATCTCCCCCAAGACCCAGCTGTAGCACTCTTGGGCATATACCCAAGGAATGCTCAATCATACCACAAGGGCATTTGCTCAGCTATGTTCATATCAGCATTGTTTGTAATAGCTAGAACCTGGAAACAACCTAGATACCCTTCAACTGAAGAATGGATAAAGAAAATATGATACATATACACAATGGAGTACTACTCAGCAGAGAAAAACAATGACATCATGAGGTTTGCAGGCAAATGGATGGATCTAGAATAAAATCATCCTGAGTGAGGTAACCCAGACTGAGAAGGACAAACATGGTATGTACTCACTTATAGGAGGATACTAGATGTAAAACAAAGATGGCTAGACTGCTACACAACTCCAGGGAGGCTACCTAGAAAACAGGACCCTAGGAAAGACCCAGGATCACCCAATGACAGAGAAATGGATAAGATCTACATGAACAACCTAGACGACAGTGGGAGTAATGAAGGGCAAGGTTTGAGGGAAAGAAAGCTTAGGGGAGCAGGAGATCCCAGCTGGATCAAGAACAGAAAGGGAGAATGAGGAATAACAGACCATGATAAATGAAGACCACATGAGAACAGGAATAGGCAGAGTGCTGTAGAGGTCCCCAGAAATCCACAATGATATATCCTCTGTAGACTGCTGGCAGTGGTCGAGGGAGGGCCTGAACTGACCTAGTCTGGTGATCACATGGCCAAACTCCCTAACAGTCATGCTGGAACTCTCATCCAATAACTGATGGAAGTGGATGCAAAGATCCTCTGCCAGGCCCCAGGTGGAGCTCCAGGTGTCCAACTGTCGAGAAGGAGGAGGGACTGCAAGAGTGTGAATTGTTGAATCCAAGATTGCAAAAAGCACAGGGACAAATAGCCAATCAAATGGAAGCACATGAATTATGAACCAACAGCTGTGGAGCCCCCATATACATCCTTAATAATAACACTTTCTTGAATTTCTAAATTCTTAAGTATATTTTTGTTTGCTCCACTCTAAAACATTAATATTTCCAACTTAGTTCTGTGGCGATATAAAGAGGGTGTTCAACAGGTTATACCCAAATAAATGACTGTATTGTTTTGTCTTTCAAAGAATCCAGATATCAAGATAACATATCAGTTAGCGCATAGAAAGGGTTCAGAACAGGACTTGGCAGATAATCCATGCTTAGCTATACATTAGGTGTAGATTTTTATTGCATTAATAACCTGAGGATAAATTTCTCAGAGAAACCCTGTCTTGAAAAAAAAAATTTTGATTTATGACTTTCTTGGTGCTGCTACTATAAAACTCAATGAAACTACCAAATTTAATTTTTACATCGCTACTAGTTTGCCAAGCAGTGAAGCAGATGAAAGTGGATAACATGTCATTTACTTTAAAAGAAGAACTTAAAATGACACTTCCTAATGAAAACACTAATTAAAATTAATAAAAAGGCACCACCTGCTGCTGCTGCATCTGACCCTCGATCCCCTTAGGTATGCACAAGCCTGTGCTCTTCAGTATTGTGACAGAATTGGGGGACAGGAACTGCCTTTTCTGTTTCCTGATCTGATAGTAGAACGTTCTGGAGTCAATAGATAAAAGTGTAGTGATCTCAAGAGCACCTAAAATAACTGAATAACCCAAACGAGGGCTTAGAAAAGAATGCACCCTCATGTTTCTCAAGTTTATTACTGCATACACTTCCTTCTTTGTTGTCATGAGCTGGATCTCTCTGCAGCTGCAAATTAATTTCCTCTGCTCCCTAAATGAATTACACGTAACTGTTTCTAAAAATGACTACAGCCATGAAAGTCATTTTCACTTAATAACTAACTATTAATCTCATATTTCTTGGTGTCACTTTAGTATGAAGTGCAGATGAAAATTATGCTAAACACTGCAAATTTATAGCAAACACCAGCGATTGATCTATATTATTATAGATGGTTTATCACCAGAAGCAATCTAAACAAAACTCCATCAGATAGATGTTACAATTTGTATTTATTTCTCCCAGAACTAAATAGTTACTCAATTTCAGAACAATCATTAATTTCTTATAAATGCAAATCTTTGTTTCTTATTTTAATCTACAATGATTTCTCCAAGTCTTCAGTAGATTAGCTTTTACATAGAATATTCAAATAACCATTATAAATGAGATTTGGTATTCCCTGGGCAATCTATTAGCAATGATGCATAGAAGACTTAAAAGGAATGGGTGGTCCCCATTGACCCAGGGTGTAATGGGTTTACAATGCACTTCTCCTTTCTTTTAAATGATCACCTTACAATTCAAAATCAACTTATTTATAGAAAATAAATTCAGTATTTGTGAATATCTTTAAATTGCTTTGACTACCTCTGTAATCATCTAATTTTATTATGCATTCTTTGGGGCTTCTGGGAAGAGCTAAGTCATTGTACTGATCATAATTAAAAGGAAGCTGTAAGAATCTATTTGCCTTACTTATATGGTCACCACCAAGCAAAGACCACACAGTCTAGACAATGCTAACCACTCAACCTTTGCCCAGTTCCTTCTAGTTAACCCACAACTCAGCTTCCTGAATCCCTGTAAATATCTGTCTGATTTAAGGACTTCACTTGTGAAATTTCTACAGTACACATTGTTCCCAGCCCTGTTTCCTCAAACAGAAGGCAAAGCCATGTCATTTACAGAAGTCCAGCTAACCATCACTGCATCACATCTGTTGGATCTGTCTACTGACTCCTCCCTGGACTGCTCCCCCCTGCTCCTCCCCATCTCCTTCATCTATGAAGCTCTTTATGAAGAGTTATTTATATTATCTGTTTTCTTTTTTCTAAAGCATAACTCAATGTATGTTCAATATCATGTCTAAACAGTGGCATCAGTTAGCTCAAACTTAATAGAAATCAAATGCTTTGAAGACACTGTGATGAAGAATTCATGAATTCTCTCTCCAAAATTTCTCTGATCTTGTATGATATATCAGCACTTCTGTTAGGGAACTATACTACAATCAAATGCAAACTGTCCTTGAAGATAATAAAAGAACACTCAGTTCTGGAACAGGTTAAATGATATTTTCATATTAGAATACAAGTTGTACAAATTGGTAGTGTAAGACATGTGTTTACACTTTATGACAATGTTTCAGATTACAGAAGCCTCCACTAACCTGAGCTTTACTTTGATCAAAGGAAATATCTGTTTATCAAACACTATAAAATGTTAAAAGAATAAAATAAAGAAGACATATATGACTGGGATACAGTCCATGCTTTTTGATGTGGAAGAATCAATGCTGATCAACTGTGCATGCCACCTAAAGCTCTCACACATTCCAATGTAATCCCTATAAAAACTACAGGGACATTTTTCACAAAATGGGAAAAATTCTAATATCCATATGGAATCCAAAGAAAGCCAAAAAAATTAACAATATTCAAAAGTAATTCAGGCAATGTTGAGCAAAATCAGCAGAGCTAGAAGCATCAAAATACCTGACTTCAAGATACACTACAGAACTACAGTGACCAAACAGGTCTACACTCATCAAAGACATACAGAACAAAAGAACAGAATAAAGAGATCAGATACAAATTTAAGTGCTAAGAGTCAGTTTATTTTCTACAGGGACACTAAGAACAGAGAACAAGGAAACGGTGATCTCTCCAGTTGATGGTGTTAAAACAACTAGACATACACATGCAGAAAAGAATCTTTCAAATCTTATCTCACAGCATATATCCACATCAACACAAGACTGATTTCATTATAACTTGAAAGTACAGAACTGAGTCTCTGAGATGACTCAGGGTTTAAAGCACCCACTGTCAAAACTGGTGATTTATCCCTTAATTCCTAGACCCCACAGGATGTAAGAAGAGAACCAACAAACTCCAATTGTTCTCTGTCTTACAGATGTGCAGTGTCTCTCTCTCTCTCTCTCTCTCTCTCTCTCTCTCTCTCTCTCTCTCTCTCTCTCTCACACACACACACACACACACACACACATGTAGTTAGAGTTTTCCTGCCTGGCCCAGTCAGGACAAATCTCTCTTACCCGCCAGTCCCACAGTCACTCAGACCCAACCAAGAAAGCACACAGAAACTTACATTGTTTAGAAACTGTATGGCCATGGCAGGCTTCTTGTTATCTACTTTTTTATCTTAAATTAACCCATTTCTGCTTATCTATACTTTGCCACATGGCTTGTGGCTTACCAGTGTCTTTACATGTTGCTTTTCATGGCATCGGCTGGCGGTGTCTCTCTCCAGTCTTCTACTTCCCAGAATCCTCTTCTCTCTTGTCCCGCCTATACTTCCTGCCTGGCCACTGGCCAATCAGAACTTTATTTCACAGAGTGATATCCACAGCACTTCCCCTTTTCTTTTTTTTTTTTAAGGAAGGTTTTAACTTTTACATAGTAAAATTACATATAACAAAACAATTATCAAGCAAGAATTACAGTTACAATATTAAAGAAGATATCCTATCTTATATTGGTGAGTCTAAGGTTTTATATCTAACTTATCTTGTATCATAACTGAGGAAATTATAACTATCTAGTCTTCAACCACATCAAAGACCTCAGAAAGAAGAGAGAAGAAAATTGCTTGGACACACATGTAAGGAATGTGAAATTTACTATGCAGATATGCCAGCTGAAGAAAGAAAAAGAAGTTGGCTTCCTGCTCCCGACACCAATTTCGCTACATTCCACCCAGCACACCAGAGAATTTCTGGGAAGTTGGTTTTCCTTCTACTCAGACATGTCTGGAAAGGGGTTATATCAAGGAAGATCTCGATCTTTGCCCTCGTCCCAAAAGACAGGAGCCTTACACTGCAGTGTTTTCTCCAAAAGGCAAGGAACAGAGGACCTAGATGTTGGAGCAAAAGCAGAGCAGAAGACTTTTTTTTTTTTTTCATGTTAGCTATTTATAGTTAAAGTTGTAATAAACATTGATCTTTGGTTTTTTGATCTTCTATAAGTTGTTTATAAATGAATTTTTATTAAAAATGTTTAAAGTTACATTTACCTACCAAAAAAAGAAAAAAAGGACAAGAGAGAAGAGGATTCTGGGAAGTAGAAGACTGGAGAGAGACACGCCAGCCGCCGCCATGAAAAGCAACTTGTAAAGACACTGGTAAGCCACAAGCCATGTGGCAAAGTATAGATAAGCAGAAATGGGTTAATTTAAGATAAAAAAGTAGATAACAAGAAGCCTGCCACGGCCATACAGTTTCTAAACAATGTAAGTTTCTGTGTGTTTTCTTGGTTGGGTCTGAGTGACTGTGGGACTGGCGGGTAAGAGAGATTTGTCCTGACTGGGCCAGGCAGGAAAACTCTAACTACACACACACACATACACATGCACATGTGTACACACAATAAATAAATAAGTATAGTAATGAAAAATAGAGAAGCATTTGAAGCAAAGCTAAGAAGCCAGCTTCAAGGCACTGACCTGGGCAATGAGTGAGGGATGTGAAAACAGGAGCACAGAGAACAGAAGTGAAGATGAACCAATAACACATCAACACAAAACCTTCTGTATAAGCAGGAAGGCAAGCAGGGATGGAGGAATGATTTATAGGACAAGGGAAGATTCTCAAAACACACATTCGATAAGGGGTCAACAGCTAAACTAAGGAATGAAAACAACTCCAAAATAGCAAAGCAAATACCCTAATTAAAATAGTAACAATAGATCTGATGAGACATTTTTCCAAAAACACACACACAAATGGCCAACAGGAAGACAAAAATAAATCAGTTATCACTATTCTTCAGAGAAATACAAATTAAATCCTCAGTGAATCTCACACTCATTATAATGGTTATTATCATAAAAATGAAAGGTAAGAGTGGAGTGTTTGAGAAAGTGTGGGCCAGTGGAGCGAGCAGAACATCTCTGCACTGTTGGTAGGGAAGTAAATAATATAGATACCATGGAAAACAATGAGGAAGGTAAACATATAGTGATGATGTGACTCAGCAATCTCATGTCTAGGTACATGTCTAGAAGTACTGAAGTAGCAAGTTAAAAAGCCATCTGTCCTGGGTTGATTGTAGCATTACTCACAATAGCTGAGACATAGAGTCATATCAAATGCCATGAGTGGACCTATGGATAAATAAAGAGAATACAAGACACGCACATGCACACACACACACACACACACACACACACAGAGAGAGAGAGAGAGAGAGAGAGAGAGAGAGAGAGAGAGAGAGAGAGAATATTATTTAGCCTTAATAAGATTGGAAGCTTGTCATTAGTCAAAACATGAATAAATTTGGTAGACATTGTGTTATTCAAGATTAGCCTGGTACAAAAAGACAACTTCATATGATATCATTTAAGTATAGAACCAAAAATGTTGAACTCACAGAAGTAAAAAGTAGAGTGACATCTATCAGGACTTGGTAAAATACAGAAGATATTGATCAAAAGAATACTAAATTCAGTTAGGCTGGAAGAATTTAGTTCAACACAATAAAATTGGTTTCATCAAAATTACTGAGGTAATACATTTTGTGTTTCACCTACAAAAAATTGGAAAATAATAATTCCTATCTTATTTCTACTTAGTCATTTCAAAATATTTGCAAACACCACATTGTATATAATAAATATATATAAATTCCATATGTCAATTTAAAATGATTTTTCAATAAAAATGTTGAAACCTCAGATGTCTGAGGATCCTGACATCTGAGGAATGAATGTTGGACAACTCCTCAGGCCCAAAGGTATCTCATCACACATTGTTCTATGAAGGAGCCTGACATAGGATGTCTTTCTATACACTGTGGGTATGTGTTGCTCCCATTGGTTAATAAACAAAGCTGCTTTTGGCTATGGTAAGTTAAGATAAGAGCCAGGTGGGAAATCCAAGTAGAGATACAGGGAGAAGAAGGTGGAGTCAGGAGCAGATGCCATCCAGTTGCTCACGGAGTAAGATGCCAGTAGATCAATAATGCCATGGCCATGTGGCAAAATATAGACTAGTAGAAATGGGTGAATTAAAGTTGTAGGAGCTAGTTAGTAATAAGCCTGAGCAATAGGCCAAACAGTTTGTAATTACTATTAAGCCTCTGAGTGATTATTTACAATCGGACACAGGATGGGATGCAAAAAAAGCCTCTGGCTACAGGAGACACAATCTGCACACATGAGTCTATAGGAATCACTAACATGAGCTTTACTTGAAAGAGTCAAGCAAAATAATACCATTTCTGCTGTCCAATCTGAGTCAGAGATACTTCCTGCCTGGAAGCTGGATGCCTTCTATTAAATCTTTCTTGTACAGATTAAGCAGGTTCATCCTTTCTTCAAAGACAAATGCCCTTACTCTTCAACATCATTTTGTTTATCAAAATTAAATTAATGCCAGTAATATAATGCTATAACAATGTAATGCTTATATAAAGAGACATGGGATGGGAAAAATAGAGAAGGCTTATAACTGTCCTTAATTACTATGTGAGGTCACCTTCCCAAAGTAAAAGAGTCTAGGGCAGTGGTTCTCATACATCCTAATGCTGCGATCCTTTAATACAGTTCCCATGTTGTGGTGACCCCCTCACTATAATATTATTTTCATTGCTACTTCTTAAGTGTAATTTTGCTAGTTGTGAATCATAATGTAAATGTCTGTGTTTTATCATAGTCTTAGATGACACCTGTGAAAGGGTCATTTGACCTCCACAGGGTCATGACGCACAGGCTGAGGACCACTGGTCTAGGGCTAAGATGAGATGTAGTTTACACAGATATTTTATAATAAATGTTTCTTCTGAAAAACTATTTGGGGAAGTTATAAGTAATTTGCCATGTCCATCCTTGAAAAATAAGCAGATTACAATCTTCCCCAGAAACACAGAGTTCCAAATAAGAATCTACTCTCTGACAGTTTTTTTTTTTTTTGGGGGGGGGAGGTCTTCAATTTTACATTTAAAATGGTCTCTTTAAAAAGGGACATACAATTTCTTGAATAGGGCTATCAAAGCTTGTTGGACATGGAGATCTGGCGTCCAACCTATGGTGCATGGGATTAGAAATTCTAGAGTCTTGGAATCTAGGGCTTTACCGGTCACCAAGTGACTCTAATATCGGTGCAGTTTGAAAACCACACCCTGCAGATCTACTGAAGACTGGCTTGTATACATCTTCCCCAGTGGTCATAACTGATCACGCCATCTTCACCTTGTCATCTAAACGTGGAAATGGCAGAAAGACTACAGAGAACAAAGAAAAAGAACAAGTGACAAAATAGAGCAGAGAGAAACAAAAGACAGCAGCATCAAAGAGGTGTGAGTGAACCCAGGAGAAAGAGCTTGTTTGCATAAATTTAAATTTTTTATTTTATTCTACAAAGGCCAAAAGACAGATTCATTTTGTCTACATTTGCAGACACACTATCAAACTATCTGAAAGCATGAAATATGTACTTATTGCAGCTGACACAGCTCCTGAGATGGTGATGAATCATAGCTCAAAGTCAAGAACAATTCTCAAACAGTGGCAAGGACCTGAGACCCTGAGCATCGTCCAATTCCTCTCCCAGCCATTTCCCGAAGTTAAAAATCATTGTTCAGGGGCTGGAGAGATGGCTCAGAGGTTAAGAGCACTGACTGCTCTTCCAGAGGTCCTGAGTTCAATTCCCAGCAACCACATGGTGGCTTACAACCATCTGTAATGAGATCTGGTGCCCTCTTCTGGCCTGCAGGGACACATGCAGGCAGAATACTGTATACATAATAAACAAATCAATCTTAAAAAAAAAAGATATTTTTAAACATGTATTTATTTGAATAGGCTTTTAAAATATCATGGGCCTGGGGACATTGTGTGGTATCTTTGGTCAGTTCAAATGATAAGGGCTTTCCTTCATACAAGGATCCGGGGCTTCTTCTCAACTAACGGAAGTTCTTGAGGTCCAAAGAAATAATAAGTAAATGTCTCAAGGGACACTTTGGGAAAGGAGGCTTTAATCCTCCCTCTACACCTGATAGATTAATAGATAGATTGATGGATAGATACATTTACAATTGATATATAGAGATGACAGAAAGATGATTGATAGATTACATAAACATATAATATATAGGTATATGTGACATAGATATCCCAAATATAGATATGGATATGCAGAGCAAACATTTCCAAATAAGTATCTTGTCTCCCTACACATGTTAACATTCAAACCTTTTCCCATACAGACACTCTGGACACCACACTGTCCAGGCATAACGGCATTCAGTCACCTTATGTTTTAGTTACTTTTCTATTACTGTTGAAGGGATACCATGACCAAAGCTATTAATTTGTTTTTGAGGCATTTAATTAGGGGCTTGTTTACAGATTCAGAGGGTTAGGTCATGATCATCATGGCAGGGACAATGAGAGCAGGCAGGCAGGCATGGCACTAGAGCAGTAGCCAAGAGCTTATATCTGGTCCCCAAGCATGCAGCAGAAAAGGAGCTTGGCTGGGTTTGGCATAAGCTTTTGAAACTTCAAAACCCACTGCAAGTGACATACCTCCTCTACAAAGGCCAGGCTTCCTAATCTTCCTAAACAGTTCCACCAACCGGGGACCAAGTATTCAAACTTGGTCATGTGGGGCTATTCACAAACCACCACACCTTAATACTCCAACAGTTACAGGAAGAGATACAAGATTATTTAAGGTAAAATCCTTTATATAGAGACACTCTTATTGTATTTTCTACCTTCTGCCTGTGGGCCTCCTACTCCAGGTAGGTACCATGTTCTAAACCTTTTTGCTCTTCTCGGGCCCAAATCTGAGGGTACATGCAAACTACACCAAATAACCTAGTGTTTCTGACTGCTTCTGGTCAGCCAGATGAGAACTTCAGCAGGAGCCTGCACTGATGATCTGTCTTCATACTGAGCACCAGCTCCCATGATCTGCACCACTGGCAGGGCACAGAGGGATGCCCCAGCTTGCTGGTCTCCAGTTTCCACACTCTTAGGGAGCAACAGTCAATGAAGATATCACTGTAAAGGGTGCTCAACCAGGTTCATAGATGCCTTTTCTTTACAACCACCACAGGAGGATGATAAGCAGTAAAAATGATTATGCACAGACTCACAGTAAAAATGCCAGTGTATCCAAGGGGAAATACCATAAGAAAATATGAAATACACCTACCTGTGTTGTAAATAAGCAGATATGAGACTGGAACTCACACCCAGAAGTCTACACATTGTCTATTTGTTTTGCTTATAGTACTACAGATCTTCTTTTTGTTTGTGTTTATTACTTCTTTTATTTATCTTACAGATTTTCCCATAGTGAGGGTGCCTACTTTCAAAATTGAGAAGATTAACATTTTAGAATATACATTGAACAGCTGAGTCTTGAGTTTGGTCTTCAGGTAAGTAAACATGCATTATACTGAGCATGCAGTATTTTATCTATTTGAAAGTGATTAAAAGCAAAATGTGCAATGAAGGTGATATCCAAGAGCAACGGTCCTCAATCTTCCTAATGCTGTGGTGACCAGCATAGTTGAGAAACACTATTGTAGAATATCTATTAAAAAATAATCATCTCAGGGTCAATAAGACAGCTGGGCAGGTGAAGGCACCTGCTGTGACCCCTGCCAACCTGAATCTGACCTCTGCGACAGACATGGTGGGATGAAGAACTGACTCCACAAGCTGTCCTGGAACTTCCACATGTGTGCCATAACATGCATGTCCCCTCCCCTACACCTACACTGCATGCAAAAAATTAATAAATAGAATATAACTATGGAAACTAAAAATGTAAACAAACATTTCAGATACTGGACAACAAATATGGCTTGCCCTCGATGAGGATGCCCATCCACTGTATTACTCTTTACAGAATGTGGGAGATACTAGGTACTGACCCAGCCATTGTAGTACTGAAGTGCTGGCAGGAATTAGCTGCTAAAAATCATGCTTCTTTTAAATGCAAAACCTTTATTCTATTGTTTTTTGGTTTTTTTGGTTTGTTTTTATTTTTAAACAGTGCCATCCTATGTGGGTTTTACTTCCATACTTGTCAATAGGATCCTTCAATCTTTGGGAAAGAATCTAGCTAACTCAAGAGCACCTTTAAGCTGCCATTGTAAGCTGCCATTGTAAGCCCCTCGAGCCAGTCAAGTGGCCAGGTCCCTCCCCTGAAAACCTCTAACTTCTAGGTTCCACCCACAGACTACTCTAACTGCCCTAACTGCTGGACCCTGCAAAGCAAAATTTCCAATTTCTGGACATGAAATGCCACCAATGTCCACCCTGAAAAGTTCCATCCCCCTCCAAAGAAGCCCTCTATCCTGCTCAATTTTTTGCTGTTTCTTACTCAAGCAGGTACACACGACATTGTTTCTTCTCCTGTTGCAGCATAAGGGCACCATATGTCTGCTTCTTGGAATAAGTCTTTCTGTCTATAATCCTGTTCTCACCTAAAGATCTAAAACCAATTTTTTGTTCATCTCTGGAACTTCTCATGGTCCCCACAGTGCAACTGGTACATCGTGGGTACTCAGTATGTACCAATTAGCGTGGACTTATAGAAAATGAATTCTGATGGTTCCTCGACTATGTATAACAAAGATTTTCAAAGGGGCAAAAGTGAGAGAAATGAGGGGACTAACCTTCCCTAGGAAACTGGGCAGGTGTTAGCTCTGTTGGGATCTGTCAAAAATTACTAGTGTTTCTGGTAAGTTTTTACGAATTCCTATAATAGCCATTCCTAATGTGTCTTTTACTGTAAATAGTCAATATATTGGGGACTGGGTAATTTGAGTCCTTGATTAACAGCATCTGGCTCTTCCTTGCTGCCCATTTTGCACCCAAGCAAAAGAAGAGGCAGTCAGACCACCCTTGACCAGCACCAACTGCTCTGAGTGATCCACGAGGACTTAGAAAACCAGGAGAAACATAGCTTATTGCTCAGGCTCCTGGAGGTGCAGCCTTGGTCAAGGCTACTTCAATTTTTACCAGTCTTTTTGCTACAAGTCTTGACAAACTCTAAATGACATTGCTGCTAATAACTGAGGCCAGAGGAGGAGCACTTCTCCAGTGATCTAGCAGAAGAACTGCTGTGATTGGTGAAAACACAAACCTTAATTTGCATGTGAGGCCTGTGACAAAGCCCTTTTCTGGCTACATGACTACAGGGTCAGGCTGTTCAAGTATACCGAGTGGATCTGCTGACAGACATGCTTCTTTGCTGCCTCCTCTGGTTTCAAAACATTAGGCTCAAAGAAAAGGAGGGGGGTGGGAGTTCTTGGGCAGTTGAGATGGCTTGATTTGCCATCAAGCCTGATAACCTGAGTTTGATTCTCAGAACTCACGTGGTAGAAGGAGAAATCTGACTCCCACAAGTAGTACTCTGATTCCCATGCTGTGCCTTGGCATGTGTGTACACATACATGGGCCAAATACATGAAAGAACTTTAATTTTGCCGGGCGGTGGTGGTGCACGCTTTTAACCCCAGCACTCAGGAGGCAGAGACAGGCAGATCTCTGTGAGTTTGAGGCCAGCCTGGTCTTCAAAGCAAGATTCAGGACAGACACCAAAGCTACACAGAGAAACCCTGTCTCAAAAAGACCAAAAAAAAAAAAAAAGGAAAATTTTAATTTTAAAAAGCTTCCTTCACGTGATCCTGAAAGACCCCCCGGCACCCCTATAGTAATGCTATGTTTGCAAGGCTTATAAGGGAACAAAAGACAGTTCCAGGAAATAGAATGGCCCCACCGCAGCCCAGATAGCCGATAGATAAGCAGGATGTCAGGGGCAGACTGCCTGGCGTCAGTGCGGGAGGGCCAGAGCAGCTGGAATTCTAGATAGGGGTTGAGCCAACACACATATCTGGTTACCAAGGGAAAAACCCACAAACCGCCCTGAGCCTGAGTTCACGCCCCATTTGATTTATGCTCATATATTTGCGCCTCACTTTGACAGAGCTTTGTCCAATTAGAACCCTTTGACTATTCGCGCCTCACTTTGAATTGTCCAATCAGAGCTTTGTCCAATTAGAACCCTTTGACTATTCGCGCCTCACTTTGACAGAGCTTTGTCCAATTAGAACCCTTTGACTATTCGCGCCTCACTTTGAATTGTCCAATCAGAGCTTTGTCCAATTAGAACCCTTTGACTATTCACGCCTCACTTGAATTGTCCAATCAGAGCTTTGTAACCATTCGCGCCTTGTTTAAATTATCCAATCAGAACCCTTTGACTAATGCTTTCCCGCGCTTCTTGCTATAAAAACCCATCTTACCAACCCAGAGGCGCGCAAGTTTTCCGAGAGACTTGGTTGCCCCAGGTACCTGTGTTTAAATAAACCTCGTGCTGTTGCATCTGATCCGTGGTCGCTGCGTGCTCCTTGAGCCGGGGGTCTCTCCTGAGGGGAGACCTCTCCGGGGGTCTTTCATTTGGTGAGCCAGCCAGGAGGCAGAGACCCTCTACTCACGGACCACCAACCCACCATCAGGAGGTAAGCCGGCCGGCCTCGGTATTTATGTTTAAGCTCGAGCCGTCCTGTGTCCGTTTTGTCTCTGTGCTGTCTGTTTCTATGTTTGAGCTCTGTTCCTGTGCAGCGTCCGGAGGGACCAGGAAAGGAGGCGGGCAAGGTCTGCCGTGAGGCCGGGCCGCCTGATTGTAGTGCCGGGAGAGGAGGCAGGCAGACTTGCCGTGAGGCCGGGCCGCCTGAGTCCTGCACTAGGGTATCTCCCCTAGTGTTCTGTATCGGGGTGAGGCTGAAGGGGCTGACGAGCCCGGACTTCGCTCACCAACCCTGGAAGACGTTCCATGGGAGTCTGAAGTCCCCTTTGGGGCACGGTTTTTCGGGGCCTCCCAGGTATCCGAGGGATACGTGGTGTTGGCAGGGGACGGGGGGCGCAAACCCTCCCAATCCCCGACTGAGTTCTTGCTTTCGGTTTTGCGCCGAAGCCGCGCAGCGCGATTTGTTGTAACGTCTGTTGTTTGTCTGTTTCTTGTTTGCTGCCTAATTCTTCTTTATCTAGACACCAGAATGGGACAAACCGTCGCTACGCCCCTGAGCCTCACTCTCGACCGCTGGTCGGACGTAAAAGGCCGTGGCAACAATGAAGGAGTCATCATCAAAAAGAATAAATGGACCACTCTCTGCGAGGCCGAATGGGTTATGATGGGTGTCGGCTGGCCCCGAGAGGGCTCCTTTAACCTCTCTTTGATTTCACAGGTTGAAGGGAAGATTTTTGCCCCCAAACCCCACGGGCACCCGGACCAGGTCCCCTACATAGCCATCTGGAGATCCCTGGTAGAAAACCCATTTCCATGGGTCAAGCCCTTCCTCCTAGGTCCCTCTACAACCCCTTTGGCTTCTCCCCCGCCCTCCGCACCTCCTGCGATTTCTTCCTCCTCTTTATACCCTATACTTCCCCGCAAAGAGGCTCTCAAGCCTTCCGTCCTCCCCTCCGACCTAGACTCTCCCCTCATTGACCTCCTAACAGCTGAGCCGCCGCCTTATCGCGCGGCACCGGCCGTGCCAGCCGCGGGACCGGAAACAGGGATGACGGCCATCGGAGGGGCAGCAGCCCCTGAGAAGATGGCAACTGGTGGGGACACAGGGGGGACCCCGGCTCCCTCACCCATCGCCGGTCGCCTTCGGGCCCGCCGGGATGACACCCCCCTGGAATCCAAAGCCTTTCCCCTCAGAGAAGGGCCCGGCTGCCATCTCCAGTACTGGCCATTCTCGGCCTCTGATCTCTATAACTGGAAACAATTTAATCCCCCGTTTTCCAAAGATCCCGTGGCATTAATCAACTTGATTGAGTCTATCCTAGTGACCCATCGGCCAACCTGGGATGACTGCCAACAGCTTTTGCAGACCCTCCTGACTGTGGAGGAGAAGCAGCGGGTGTTCCTGGAAGCACGGAAGCTGGTCCCCGGCGAAGATGGGAGACCTACCCAGCTCCCCAATCTCATTGACATAGCCTTTCCCCTCACGTGCCCGAATTGGGATTATACCACCGATGAAGGTAGGGGACACCTATGTCTCTATCGCCAGTTGCTTTTAGCGGGTCTCCGTGCCGCTGCTAGGCGGCCCACTAATTTGGCCCAGGTAAGAAGC
The DNA here is from genome assembly GCF_903995425.1 of Onychomys torridus. Taxonomy (NCBI): domain Eukaryota; kingdom Metazoa; phylum Chordata; class Mammalia; order Rodentia; family Cricetidae; genus Onychomys; species Onychomys torridus. The sequence goes on from NC_050448.1 coordinate 11,663,125, forward strand.
ACTATCCAGGGAAGGGAGGAGACGCCTGCCGCATTCTTAGAAAGGCTAAAAGAGGCTTATAGAATGTACACCCCCTATGATCCAGAGGACCCAGGGCAGGCGCCAGGAGTTATCCTGTCATTTATCTACCAGTCGAGCCCAGATATCAGGACTAAGTTATAGAGGTTAGAAGGACTGTCGACACTGAATCTTTCGGATCTGCTGAAGGAGGCAGAGAAAGTATTTAACAAGAGGGAAACCCTGGAGGAAAGGGAGGAGAGGATGTGGCAGAAGCAGGATGAGAGGGACAAGAGACGACACAAGGAGATCAAGACACTGGCCGCCGTAGTGTTGCAGGGTCAGGACAGAGAGGGAGTTAGGATGGGAGAACGAAGGCGATCCCCCTTAGAAAAGGACCAGTGTGCATACTGCAAGGGAAAAGGACATTGGGCTCGGGAATGCCCACAGAGACCACAGGGACCCCGACGACCCAGACCCAAGGCTGTGGACCTCCTTAATCTGGAAGACTAGGGGGGTCCAGGCCAGGAGCCCCCCCCTGAGCCTCGGATAACCCTCAAGATCGGGGGGCAACCCATAACCTTCCTAGTTGATACGGGGGCCCAACATTCGTTCCTGACCCATACTGGGGGCCCCCTCAGTGACCGTTCCGCCTTGGTCCAGGGGGCCACTGGTAGTAGGAGATACCGGTGGACGACTGAAAGAAAAGTCCAGTTGGCGTCGGGGCAAGTAACCCATTCTTTCCTACATATACCCGACTGCCCTCACCCGTTGCTGGGCCGGGACTTACTGACCAAATTAAAAGCACAGATTTACTTTGATGAAAGAGGACCCACGGTCACGGGGCCTGGGGGAACCCCTTTACAAGTCCTCGCCCTAAATCTGGAAGAAGAATACCGCCTTTTCAAGCCTGAGCCCCCTGAAGAACCACCGGGTGAGATGCAGGACTGGCTAGACAGGTTTCCACAGGTATGGGCAGAAACAGGAGGCTTGGGGCTTGCGCACGACCAGCCGCCCCTCGTCATTTCATTGAAGGCCTCCGCAGCCCCAATCTCAATCAGACAGTACCCCATGTCTCGGGAAGCGCAGGAGGGGATTAAACCCCACATCCGGCGGCTAATAGACCAGGGAGTGCTCAAACCCTGCCGATCTCCCTGGAATACTCCCCTCTTACCCATCAAGAAACCAGGCACGGAGGAATTCAGACCGGTCCAGGACTTAAGGGAGGTCAATAAGCGGGTAGAAGACATACACCCCACAGTACCTAACCCCTACAACCTCCTCAGCACCCTCCCACCGACCCATACTTGGTATATGGTGCTGGATCTAAAAGATGCTTTCTTTCGCTTGAGACTGCATCCTCAGAGCCAGCTACTGTTTGCTTTTGAATGGAGGGACCCAGAAATCGGGCTTTCAGGACAGCTGACCTGGACCTGGCTCCCTCAAGGGTTCAAGAATAGCCCAACACTCTTTGATGAGGCCCTCCATGCAGATCTAGCCGGATTCCAGGTAGAGCACCCAACCTTGACTCTGCTCCAGTACGTAGATGACCTCCTCTTGGCCGCCAGGAGCCGGACCGAATGCTTGGAAGGAACTCAGGCTCTGCTGACCAGGCTTGGGGAGAAGGGCTACAGGGCCTCAGTCAAAAAGGCCCAGATATGCCAAAACAAAGTTATCTATTTGGGCTACACCCTGGAGGGAGGGCGAAGATGGCTGACCGAGGCCAGAAAAGAGGCAATTGTCTCAATCCCCCCTCCCAAGGGCCCTCGGCAAGTCCGAGAATTTTTGGGCATGGCCGCCTACTGCCGCCTCTGGATTCCTGGGTTTGCTGAACTGGCTGCCCCCCCCCCCCCGTATCCTCTCACTAAGCCGGGAATTACGTTCCGATGGGAGGAAGAACATCAACAGGCCTTCCAACAAATTAAGAGAGCATTGCTCGAGTCACCAGCCCTGGGCCTACCAGATCTAACTAAGCCCTTCGAACTATTCGTGGATGAGAACTCAGGTTTTGCCAAAGGGGTATTAGTGCAAAAACTGGGGCCCTGGAGGAGGCCGGTGGCCTATCTATCCAAGAAATTGGACCCGGTAGCCACTGGATGGCCCCCTTGCTTACGCATGGTGGCCGCTATTGCAGTCCTGCTCAAGGATGCGGGTAAACTGACTCTGGGTCAGCCAATGACTGTGCTATCCTCCCATGCGGTGGAAGCCCTAGTCCGGCAGCCCCCAGACAGATGGCTCTCCAACTCCAGAATGACTCATTATCAGGCCTTGCTGCTAGATACCGACCGAGTGACTTTCGGCCCCACAGTCTCCCTCAATCTGGCCACCCTACTACCCCTGCCTGCCTCCTCGGGGGAGCATGATTGCCTCCAGATCCTGGCGGAAGCGCACGGTACCCGTCCAGACCTGACCGATCAACCATTAAAGGACTCAGACTATGTCTGACTATGTCTGGTTTACAGGAGCAGCTGTCACCACTGAGTCAGAGGTGGTCTGGGCCTCGCCGTTGCCGGCTGGAACATCGGCCCAGAGAGCGGAGCTGATCGCACTCGCCCAGGCCCTCCGGATGGCAGAAGGTAAGAGACTCACAGTCTATACTGACAGCAGATATGCCTTCGCCACTGCTCATATGCATGGAGAAATCTACAGACGAAGGGGCCTCCTGACTTCAGAAGGTAAAGCAATCAAGAATAAAAAGGAGATTCTGGATCTCCTACAAGCACTATTCCTCCCACGGCAGCTCAGTATAATGCACTGTCCAGGGCATCAAAAGGGGAACACAGCAGTGGCTCGGGGAAACAGGCTGGCTGACCTAACCGCCTGAGCCGCAGCCTCCCAACCACCCAAGGAAGGGCAGCTGATGCTCCTGCAGGGTCACCCGCCGCCTGGCAGAGGCCCTATGCCCTACAGCCCTGAGGACCATGAGCTAGCAAAGAAAATGGGGGCGGAATGGGACTCTGAGAAGCAGGCTTATACAAAAGAAGACAAACTAGTCATGCCTACTTCCCATACCCAATACATGCTCAAGTTCCTTCATGCACTGACCCATCTAGGCAAGGGCAAAATGAAGGCCCTACTGGCCGACGAGACTTCTGGGGCTATACTACTGAACCAGGACCAAATACTCCAGCAAGTGACCTCTAGCTGTCCAGCATGCACCCAAGTGAACCCCGGAAAGGCCCACTTAGGCAAGGGAACCCGCCTAAGGGGCCATCGCCCTGGGACTCATTGGGAAATAGATTTCACAGAGGTAAAGCCCGGACTCTATGGCTACCGTTACCTCCTGGTTTTTGTGGACACCTTTTCTGGATGGATGGAAGCATTCCCCACCAAGAAGGAAACAGCCAACGTCGTGGCCAAAAAGCTGTTGGAGGACATTTTTCCCAGATATGGGATGCCCCAGGTAATGGGGTCCGATAATGGGCCTGCCTTCGTCTCCCAGGTAAGTCAGAGGGTGGCCAGATTGCTGGGGATTGATTGGAAGCTTCATTGTGCATACCGGCCCCAGAGCTCAGGACAGGTAGAACGAGCTAATAGAACCATTAAGGAGACTTTGACCAAATTAACGCTTGCAACTGGCTCTAGAGACTGGGTGCTCCTACTCCCTTTAGCCCTTTACCGGGCCCGGAATACCCCCGGACCCTATGGTTTGACTCCCTTTGAAATTATATATGGGGCCCCCCCACCTATTGTGAATTTCCTTCATCCTGACATTTCGTCCTTCGCTACCAGCCCTACCTTAGAGGCACACCTCCAGGCCCTCCAGCTGGTACAGAAGGAAGTTTGGAAACCTCTGGCAGCAGCCTACCGAGAGCAACTGGACCACCCAATAGTCCCTCATCCCTTCCAGATCGGGGACTCCGTCTGGGTTCGGCGACACCAGACCAAGAATTTGGAACCACGGTGGAAGGGACCATACACCATCCTGCTGACCACACCAACCGCTCTCAAGGTTGACGGGATTGCTGCCTGGGTCCACGCCTCCCACGTGAAGGCTGCTAAGGAGATTGACCCGACCAGCGCCAAGGAGTCCACATGGAAGGTACAGCACACTCAAAATCCACTGAAGATAAGACTCTCTCGTGCCTGATTCTCCTCCTTACTCTTACCCCTCTCCCAACCCTGGGGTCAGGGTCCCCTCACCAGGTTAAAAGGCTCATTTGGCAAGTTATATCCCAAACCGGGGAGACCATATGGTCAACCACAGCTAACCATGCCCCCCACACCTGGTGGCCCCCCCTAACTCCCGATATTTGCCAGCTGGTAGCGGGCCTGGACGCTTGGGACATTGCTCATTTGAGTCACTCTGACTTCCCGGTTCGCACGGCCCGGTCAATCAGACCTGGGGGAGGACGAGGCCATCTCCCACAGAGGGGACCTGGATGTATCAATGCAGACACCCGTTGTTCCTTGTCCACTTATGACTTTTATGTCTGTCCCCATGATGGCCGCAACCGGAATGAGGCCCGTAGATGTGGGGGATATGAGGAATTCTTCTGCAAACAATGGGGATGTGAGACCACCGGCGGGGCCTATTGGAAGCCCAGCTCTAGTTGGGACCTGATAACGGTGTCTAAAAATTATTCCAGCCCCAACAAATGTACAGTCAGCACTGAGGGAACTGTCCCCTTACCCATTGTTATCTCTTTCACTGAAAAGGGCAAGGAGGACAGAGGATGGCAGTCCGGGCATACTTGGGGACTCAGGTTTTATATGACAGGGTTTAACAAAGGCCTGACCTTCAAAATTCAGCTCAAGGCAGAAACCACCCCCCTGTCAGTTGGTCCCAACTCGGTCCTCTCAGATCAGAAACCCCCGTCCCAGACAGGACAGGGTAAGCAACTCCCCACTCCCACTACGTCACCCAATATGAATGTTCCCAACATAACTGCAGCCCCAACAACTGCGGCCCCCGCCAGGACCCGCCTAGGAACAGGGGATCGACTCCTTGGTCTACTGCAAGGAGCCTATTCCACCCTAAATGCCACCCAGCCTAACCGAAGTCAGGAATGTTGGCTATGTTTACTCTCCCTCCCTCCCTATTATGAAGGGGTAGCAGTACAGGGCCCGCACTCCCAGCTGGACACCCCCCCCCCGCTCGATGCCTGAGAGAGACCCAACATAAGCTGACTCTGTCAGAAGTATCTGGACAGGGATTATGCCTGGGGAATCCTCCCCCATCCCATCGTGGCCTCTGTAATACTATTGTGACCTCGGGAACCAGATATTCCATTAGTCCTAATGGAACTTACTGGGCATGCGACACGGGACTCACCCACTGTGCATCCTGGTCATTACTACAAGGCAATGAGTCCAGCTTTTGTGTATTAATAGAACTGTTTCCCAGGATAACCTATCATGAGCCTGAAGACATTTATGCTCAATTTGAGATGGGACCCGCCCGAACCAAGAGGGAACCTGTGTCCCTGACCTTAGCCCTTATGTTAGGAGGTCTCACTATGGGGGGAGTTGCGGCTGGGATAGGAACAGGAGCAACTGCCCTAGTTGAAACTCAACACATCCAACAGCTCCAAGCCGCCATGAACCAGGATATACAGGCTCTGGAGGAATCTATAAGTGCCTTAGAAAAGTCCTTAACCTCTCTCTCTGAGGTAGTACTCCAGAATCGTAGGGGACTGGACATCCTGTTTCTACAGGAGGGGGGACTAAGTGCCGCTCTAAAGGAAGAATGCTGTTTCTATGCTGATCATACAGGTTTGGTCAGAGATAGCATGGCGAAACTCAGAGAGCGGTTGAAGCAGAGACAGAGATATTTTGAGGAACAACAAGGATGGTTCGAGGGATGGTTCCACAGGTCCCCATGGCTCACCACCCTCATATCGACCATCATGGGCCCCCTGCTGATTCTTGTGCTTATTTTGATGTTTGGCCCTTGCATTTTAAACAGGCTCATTCAATTTATTAAGGAGAGAATTTCGGTGGTTCAGACTCTGGTACTAACTCAACAATATCAACGACTCCATCAGTCAGAGACTGAGACACCACCCCTGGCCCCTCACCTTTATGCACCTCAGTAAATGAAAGATTCCATTTAGTTAAAAAGAAAATGGGGGAATGAAAGACCCCCCGGCACCCCTATAGTAATGCTATGTTTGCAAGGCTTATAAGGGAACAAAAGACAGTTCCAGGAAATAGAATGGCCCCACCGCAGCCCAGATAGCCGATAGATAAGCAGGATGTCAGGGGCAGACTGCCTGGCGTCAGTGCGGGAGGGCCAGAGCAGCTGGAATTCTAGATAGGGGTTGAGCCAACACACATATCTGGTTACCAAGGGAAGAACCCACAAACCGCCCTGAGCCTGAGTTCATGCCCCATTTGATTTATGCTCATATATTTGCGCCTCACTTTGACAGAGCTTTGTCCAATTAGAACCCTTTGACTATTCGCGCCTCACTTTGAATTGTCCAATCAGAGCTTTGTCCAATTAGAACCCTTTGACTATTCGCGCCTCACTTTGACAGAGCTTTGTCCAATTAGAACCCTTTGACTATTCGCGCCTCACTTTGACAGAGCTTTGTCCAATTAGAACCCTTTGACTATTCGCGCCTCACTTTGAATTGTCCAATCAGAGCTTTGTCCAATTAGAACCCTTTGACTATTCGCGCCTCACTTTGACAGAGCTTTGTCCAATTAGAACCCTTTGACTATTCGCACCTCACTTTGAATTGTCCAATCAGAGCTTTGTCCAATTAGAACCCTTTGACTATTCGCGCCTCACTTTGACAGAGCTTTGTCCAATTAGAACCCTTTGACTATTCACGCCTCACTTGAATTGTCCAATCAGAGCTTTGTAACCATTCGCGCCTTGTTTAAATTATCCAATCAGAACCCTTTGACTAATGCTTTCCCGCGCTTCTTGCTATAAAAACCCATCTTACCAACCCAGAGGCGTGCAAGTTTTCCGAGAGACTTGGTTGCCCCAGGTACCTGTGTTTAAATAAACCTCGTGCTGTTGCATCTGATCCGTGGTCGCTGCGTGCTCCTTGAGCCGGGGGTCTCTCCTGAGGGGAGACCTCTCCGGGGGTCTTTCAATCCTTTCTTGCCTGTGTTTAATAGGATGGAGTGAACAGCAGAGAAGCAGCCACAGTGTCAATTGAGCAAGTGGAGCAATGCACAAATGTAACAAGGCCACCTGAAGGCTAAAAAGAGACAGCTCAAGTTTCAGGCAAGCAGCCAGAGCAGAAACAAAGAGGACAGCGGAGGTAGACAAGCTGGAGAGCTGAGGTGGAAGGCCAAAGGGCAATGACAGGCCAGAGGACTACAGGAAGGGTCTGTGGAGGGGTAACAGGGAGCTGCCAAGACTTTCTGCCAACCATCCCAGGCACTCCAGTCCTCAGAACTGTACCGACGGCTGCTGTCAAGATCAGCTGCACTGCCAGCTGCTACCAAGACTGAACAAGCCTGGATTTCTAGACCTACTTCAGAGCTAAAACACCTGCAAAGCTGGTGATCCTGATCCCCATGGTCCGCACTGGACCTCTCACAGTGCAGGGTACCATGTGCTGTGGCTCTCAAAGAGAGGGACACAAACCTGCCACAGACCTGTACCTGAAGGACTTCATGGCTACCCGGTATGTCCATCTGGAACAACCAAAAGGACCACATCCAACAAAGGGGGGATCAAGAGATTCAACACACTTTCTCTTGAGGTTTTGAACCAGGAATCAATGTTTCAAGAGACATGTGAAAAGTACAAATTCAGAAGCAGGCAGTACTAGCTGATGTCAGAGCTGCCTCGTTTGATTTGTTTTCCTTTTCAGATGGTTGGTTTAGCAGGAAAGCCCTGTCTTGGTCTGTAAAGTTGTACAGGAAGAGCAACATCTGAATGGGAAATTTAAACAATTGTTATACCTTAAAATAGCCACTGTCAGCCATCTACTAGATTCAAAGATGGCTCTGCCCATTTACATCTACATATATACACATGCCATTTATCCAAGTGGGGTATGCTTCAAAACTCCCAGTGAGAGATGTCTTAAGCTGTAGGTAAAATCAAATTCTACCTGTATTTTTTCCTTTATATGCATACCTGTTACAAAGTTTAATTTTTAAGGTATGTACAGTAAGATACTAACAGATGATAATACATGTTAAAATAATTATAGTAATGTATTATAATAAATTATGTGAAGACAAATGTGGTATCTCTCAGTATATATGTGGTATATAATTTTGTACTGAACTCAACCTTTCTTTCTTGCAGTGATGAGAGATGATGTAATACCTACCAGCTGAGATGAAGAGAGGTGAATGGCTAAGTATCTAGTGCAATGCCAGGCTACTTAGTCATCAGCACCACTACAACCCTGGAGAAGACACACAGAGAGGCAGAAAACACACTGTGCATGGACTAGACAAAGGTAGAGCTTACTTCCAACATGGAATGGAATGGAATGGTGGACAGTTCCTTCATTAACTTCTGAATGGAGCAGTTTAAAAACATACCAAATACTTAGTTCTGGAATTTGCTGTTTCATATGTATGTTCTTTAGTGTGATTGTGAATAGCTGAAGTCATGGGAAGTCAAACCTTGGATAAGGTGCAAATTGTGCTCTCAATCACAATTGTGTGTACACTCATATATACAAGTCTTTTGTGACTTAGTTTTATCTAATTCAATCATCAATGTCGATTGACTGCCTATCTTACATTTTAACAATATTAATTCTTTTTAGTCCTGTGTCTGAGAATTGCCACACATATTCTATATTTCAGTCTCTTTACTAGTAGATCAGTATATATCCTTTAAAATGATGTATTTTATATTTTAATTACATGTACGTGCATATGTCTGTGTGTTGGTATGTACTCCTGAGTGCAGGTGTCCGTCGGTCGAGGTGAGAAAGGAGTATCAGCTCCCCTGGAGCTGCAGTGAAGACAATTGTGAGCTACCCAGCATGGGTGCTAGGAACTGAATTCAAGTCTTCTGCAAGAGCAGTGAGCATCCCTTCACCACTGATGAGCCATCTCTCCAGCCTCCAACATAGTGTCTACTTCAAAGAATTGAGAAAAGGCTTAAATAAAAAAAAAAAAAAATGTGCAGCTCAAATAATTGGACTAAGCCAAATAAATTCCATCCATGGTATTTCATGTCACTGTTGTTATATGTGTGCCTTGGAGATATTAGAAGGGGAAATTCCCAGCTTTCTCTCATGGCTTCCTCAGTGGGATTTGGGGGATCAGTAGTAGGAATAGAAATCCCAACACCTTCAATGTCTGACCTCGCTTTTCTGAGCAATTCATCATTTGCTGTGTGTGTGTGTGTGTGTGTGTGTGTGTGTGTGTGTGTGTGTGTGTGTTAGTTTGTTTACTGCTGCTGTAAAATAATGTGGCATATAAACAACTAAAGCTTGTTTGGTTCACATTCAGTTCTAGAGTCTAGAAATTCTAAGAGCGTGGTGCTGGTATCTGGTAAGTACCTCCAAGACAACTTATAACTCATTAGAGGATGAAAAAGTGCACAAATACACACATACACACACACACACACACACACACACACACACACACACAAGGGAGGGAGGGAGGGAAGGAGAAAGAAAAAAAAACCAAAATCTAAAAGAGTCAGACCAAACTCACTCCTCATTCTTTTATCAGGAACCTCTTCCTCTATCTCTAACCACGCCCACTAACTAGGAATTCATTGGCTAATTAAGACTGTACCCTGAACATTGAATCACTCTAAATGATCCTGCCTTTTAATAATGTTCCAATGGAGAATAAATTCAGCATGAGTTTTAGAAGGGACATTGAAATAGTCTGAAACAGGGAGGCATTGGGTTTGTATGGAGATCTGGTTTTGCTCCTCAAGGCTACAGAGTATGAGGAGGAGAAATAGAACCTTCCAACTTGCCTTTCAGGGAGTCAGTAGTGTGAACTTCCTTGTTCACACTTCACCTTTATCCAGAGCCACATATATAAAGACCAGTTCAAAGACAGTGACCACCTGACATTGAATTGTGACTCAAACAAAAAGCATTCCCTGTGGTTCCAGCCGGCAGCTGATCTCTGAGTCACACCTGCTCCCACTATAAGGAGCAATACGCCGCTTGTCTATCAATGCCTTATGTAAGACAGTGTCTCAATACACACATTTTACATCAGACCTGAAATGCTGATCAAAACTGTTTGAAGTTTTCCAGATGCAAGTGCATTTATCTGCAGCACTTCTAAAAATAAGAGGGAAAAAAGCCCAAAGCCTGTCAAAGTTAATTAGATTCATACAAAAAGCTTAACAGTCCTATGCAATGTTTTTACTCTGCTACATATAAATGTACAATAATTCCGTGAACACTCGGTTTAATTGCTCATAATATTTTAATTAAGGCTATGCTTTGTATAAATATCAACTCATCATTTACTGTGTCTACAGTCCTATTTAAATGATGAAGTCAATTTGACAGTACATTCATGAAAAGAGAGCCTTTTAAGAGTTTTGCTTTATGTGGTCTGGAATACTAATGGGGGTTAATTGTCAAAACAAGCCCAGTACTGACTTCAGAAGCTTCTTCACATTTTATAAGTCATAGAACAATACAGCCACATTTGCATATGACCTTCTAACCCAAGGCCATGAATAACATAAGGGCTACTTCAAGTCTGCATGTCTGTGGCTGAAAATCATAAAGCTCCCTTTTAGTATTTACATTTTAAGACTGCCCTTTCAACGATCCCCTTTAACTACTGTATTTGCGATTCAGATGATCAGATAATTAGATGTAAGATTAGATGCGCCAGAAGAGATGGCTGCCTCAATTAATCTTACAGTCTGTGCCTCTGCAAATCAGTTCTTGGTGTGTAACAGAAAATATCAAATTAAGTTTTCAGAGGCAGGGAAATTTCAAGTCTGTAGTCATTTTAATTCCATCTGAGGCAAGAATATAATTTATTACTGTAGTCTGAATTCATGTTCTCTCTTTCCAAAACACCAGTTTTAATTAGAGAATAGAGGCCCAAAAGAGTAGAAATAGGGGGAAGATGTCTTCCTACTTCTCCCCCATGGGAAAAATCACTACCACCTGCCTATAGACAGAATATCTTGCCATGTGAGTGTTTGCACAGTGACAATCAGAAGGTGCTACCCTGGGGTGGGGTGGGGGAGGGGGGTGTCCAACCACAGGAGGGCATCACAGGCTTTGAAAGGAGCTGCAGGGCACCTCTCAATTTACAAATGAGTACTCCACTACTTTCCTCCTCACTGCTTTTGCTTTTCAAATTTCACAAATCTTTATGCCCTCCAAAATGATAAAATAATTTCTCTCATAAAACACAAGATGCAAAAACCACCCCTCATATCATCAACTATATATGCTTTTTTTTTATAAATAGAACTTTTAAACGAATAGAAGCATGAGATAAAAATAGATCTGGAAACTAGAAAACAGATGGCACAAAAGATACCGGTATTTATCCCTGCGCCATTAAGAGCAGTGCATAAGAACAATCAGCCCGTTCCGGAATCTTTGGAGAGTTTCAGAAGCTGTAGCCCAGGAATATAGTCCTATGGCCTCTTGTGGAGTCAATAGGGCCTTAAACAAAAGGGAATCGGTGGGCTGGTGCCTCTTAAGGATTCTAGTCCATAACTCCCAGGTCTGAAATCTGAAGCTTGAATCTTATGCTTAAGATATTATCAAGGCAAATACAACTCTAAGCCATTTGCAGGCTCCATTGCATCTGGAAATGCTGTATCTTAAAGCTGGGGTTCAATTAGTAAGAAAGTCATCCTATTCATTCACTGAACAAATATTTTTTAAATACAGAAAGGCTTCAAAGCCTCTGCACAGCCATTCATGGGCGTAAGGAAACTCAGCGAATAACACAGGGCAGGGATAGCTTACTGGAAATTTATTTAATATCCCTCTGATGACTAGATCGATCAGAAGGTGACAACACATGGAAATGTGTTAACATCGTTGGGAACTCCTGAAGGAGAAACCCGTTAATCTCAAACTGGAACCAGAGCTGGTGAGGTTGACCTCATTTACTGCCTCATCCGCAAGCTGGAGAGTATATTTCTATGATGTCCAAAGCCAGCTTCTGTAGAGATGAAACCCCAACCTGTAGTTTCTCCTCTGATTCATACAGGAGACATATTATCTGCAAATCTGTGCTACCTCTGTCATATGGGCAACAGGTCCCATGCCTCACACCATATGATAAGCAGAGGCATCGCTTCCCATGACTTTGCTGCCCTTCGTTACTCTACTCATGCAGGAAGCAAGGCTTGCATGGACAGGGCCACAGCCCCGGCTCTAGTTTCAAGGACTCGTCAGTGCCCTTTCCTTCTCTCCACTTTTCCGGGGGCCTCAGCACCCAATGTGGGTGAGACACCTGCCACACTGCACATGGAGGGCTCAGAAGACAACAGCCCGTGGGCATCAGTTCTCTTCTACTATGTGAGTCCCAGGGGTTAAACGCAGCTTGTCGGGCTTGGAAGCAAAGTACCAAAGTTTGCTCCACCATCTTTCTTCTCCCAAGAACATCCTTTAAAGCTTGGCATTCTCTTTGAAGTTTGTGTTGATTTGCAGGAAACACTACAACACATATCTCACATGCCAGCTCCAACACACCAGACAAGTATCCCCATTCTCCAAGCTTAAGACCTCTGCCCTCCATCTAAAACCCACCACATTTCTGTCAAAAGACTCATCTGTTCTTCAAGGTTCTGACTAAGAACCATCACTCCAGGAAGGCCTTGAACGTTTGCCTGTAGTGATCAGCAGCTTCTACTACTCCCTGCCTGTACTGCCATGCCAGGCTGAAGACACAGAAGACAACACGTGCCCTTACTGCATGGGGAACCCTGGAATCTCCTCCAATACACTGGAAATTCTTTTCAAAAAGGATTCCTGTGTCTTGTTTACACTTTGTAGCCCACAGGAGTAGTTGTTTAGGAAACGTTTGTTTAATTATAACCTTATGAACTGGGAACCTCATACCACATACTTGGCAACAACAAATCTCAACAATTAACATTATAATTCATAACATAAAGATTAATTCCAGGAGACCATCAACATGAAGGGACATAAATATCTCAGTCAATTAAGAGTCCATCACCATTTAATAGTGTGTAAAATGTTTGAAGTGTTGTAAATACAAGAGTTATTTACATTTTATTCTTCTTTTTCCAGTCACCAAATACAAACATCTCTCCACTCACAAAGTGACCCAATTCCTGAAGCATCGTCACATTTGGGTTCTTCTCCCTGTGTCTTTTATCATATGCGTGTATGATAAAATCTATTAGTATTTATTTCTCTTTCAACGTCCTAGGGATGAGCTTATTTTTCTTTTGACCTAAGAGTGAGTCTTTCTTGCTCTTCTTACATTCTGACAAAACCCCATAGCTTGCTCATTTTCATGCAAATCTTGCCCAACATTTTCTAAAGACTGTCCACCTTACATTCAAGCAGGTATGTGTTTGACCTTAGGTCTCTCCTGTGTGGCTTTAGTTTTTCCATCAAATCCCTCCCAATATTTAACAATCTTACCAGGCCATTATTCCTTTTCTCCAATTTAAATCTCTCAGACTGCTATTTAAGGGAATTGTCTTCTCCTTTTCTAACCTCAGAACCTGGGCAGCACAAGAACATTCCAATTTCTCTGTATGTTTAAGGAAAAGTCAAGATGTGTCAGAATTCGGTATCATTCAGTCTTTCTCTTGGATAATATTGCCTTTGATGTTACTTGTTCATTAGGAAAAAGCAGCATACCAAATTCTGTCTCTGTGGTGACATTCCATTTCTCTCTCCCTGTTGACACAGTATTCTTTTCTAAGCAAATAGCACCAGTTTTAAAAACATGAAAGATTGAGAGCCACAGAGATAGGTAAAGGTACCTGCAGACAAGCCTTACGAGCAATACCTGGATTCCACTTGGTGGAGGGAGAGAACCGACTCCTGTAAGTAGTCCTCTGACTTCCACACCCACAGTACGGCATGTGCATGAGGGCACATGCACACCAACCTACAATATTCACGTGCAGGCACAAATACATGTACAGAATAAAGGAATAACTGTAATAAAAATGAAAAGCCTATGAAAAATGCAAAGATTCAGATTTCAGCTTGATAACTTGCAACAGCTAACCTAGTCTACCTCACAACAATGTGGTATAGCCAACAAGATTTAAAATATATACAATAGCTTTAAACATAAAAATGCAAAATAAGGACAGGTCCGGGTCCCACTGCCTGGGTGGCTCCCAAACAGTTCAAGCTATTCAATTGGCTCACTTATCCACAGGGCCTGATCCAGTTGAGGGCTCCATAGCTTCTGGTTCATAATTCATGTACTTCCATTAGTTTGGCTATTTGTCCCTGTGCTTTTCCAATCTTAGTCTCAACAATTCACACTCTTACAGTCCCTCCTCTTTCTCGACAATTGGATTCCTGGAGTTCCACCTGGGGTATGGCTGAGGATCTCTGCATCCACTCCCATCAGTTATTGGATGAGAGTTCCAGCAGGACTGTTAGGGTGTTTGGCCATCTGATCACCAGACTAGGTCAGTTCAGGCTTTCTCTCGACCATTGCCAGTAGTCTACAGTGGATGTATCATTGTGGATTTCTGGGGACCTCTCTAGCACTTTGCTTCTTCCTGTTCTCATGTGGCTGTTTGGAACCCTGGGCTTATGCAGGGACATTTTGCTCAGCCTGGAAGGAGGGGACTGGACCTGCCTGGACTGAATCTACCAGGTTGAGCTGAATCCCCAGGGGAGTCTTGGCCCTGGAGGAGATGGGAATGGAGGGGAGGGGCTGAGGGGAAGGTGGGGGCAGGAAGGGAGAGGACAGGGGAACCCATGGCTGATATGTAAAATTAAAACACAAATATAATTTTTAAAAATGCAAAATAAATCTTATCAGCTCAGAACACTCAAGTGTGTTCGCAGTACAGTCTAAGGGCCTGGTTGATGGTGCTCTATCAAACCCAGGTAATATGTGATTCTGACTAGATGACCCAGGAACATTACAGACTTCAATATGCACATATGACAGAGAAAGGGTCAGTGGATAAACTTGGAGGAATCCTGGTCTTATATACCTTGAATCTGCATAGCTACTCAAAGATCTTTTAAGAACAGTCAACTATTCAAATTTTCTTCTTTTAATTTGAAGGATAGGGAAAAGTTTTCTAATATTTTTACTAATGATTCTCATAGACATGAAAAAGAAAATGGCTGGGCGGTGGTAGCGCACGCCTGTAATCCCAGCACTCGGGAGGCAGAGGCAAGCGGATCTTTGTGAGTTCGAGGCCAGCCTGGTCTACAGAGTGAGTTCCAGGAAAGGTGCAAAGCTACACAAAGAAACCCTGTCTTGAGAAAAAAAAAAAAGAAAGAAAGAAAAAGAAAATGATCAAATAAATGTTCTATGGTGAAGATTGAAGTAGCTTCTGATCACAGGACCCCAGAAGCAAACGCTTGTAATCTCTCCCACTCAGAACACAACAATGCCAATCTGACAGACTTAAGAACATAAACAATAACTTGATTTATCACTTGAGATTATCCTTTTTGTCAATAATTAAACTTTATTGAAGAACTGACACCAAAATAGGAGATCACTGTTGTATACTTCATAAAATCAAACACAGTTACATTGTCTTGGTAGAGTCACTGAACTTGATAAAAGACTTTCTGTGAAAATCACAAACTCAGGAACTTGTATAGACGATTAATGTTGCTTTCTTCTAAATGACAGCCTTTGTGAGCCTGGCTTTTCCTCCTGGGGGCTGGCACAGCACTGTAGAACAGCCTATGGAGAGCCACTGTCTGAGCCTGGCTTTTCCTCCTGGGGGCTGGCACAGCACTGTAGAACAGCCTATGTAGAGAACCACTGTCTGAGCCTGGCTTTTCCTCCTGTGGGCTGGCACAGCACTGTAGAACAGCCTATGTAGAGAACCACTGTCTGAGCATGACTGAGAACTGCAGTAATCTTGTAGCAACCTGGACATTTCACATCCATGAAGTAAGAATTTGGGCTCTGAACCAGCCATTTCTTCTTATGTTTTTTTCTTTTCCTCTTCCAAGGAAGGGTGTAATAGATCTCTAGCCAGAGGCACGGTGAAGGCTCTGCCAGCACTGGTGATCCAGATTTCTGAAGTGAGGTGCTCGATAGCAAGCGCTCAGCTACAACTTCCCGAGACTGTCCTTGAAGTAGGATGAGTTTCTTGTAGGCAATAGAAGACAAATTCTGGTTTTATTTTTGGTTTTTTTGTTTGTTTGTTTTTTATACATTCAACTAACTTGTCTTTTGGTTGGAGAATTGAAGCCCAACTTAGTAACTTAAGGCCCAACTTCTTAGCTTAATATTAATAACTTAGCATTCTAAGTTATTCTGTAATGGCACTCAATGCTGTCATTTTGGTAGTTTTTGTTTTTGTTTGTGGTCTTAGTCCTATTTTGTGTTTCAGTAATCACATCTTCAGTTCTTCTCTTTCTATAGTTTCTTAGCTCTGCCTATTTCTCTCTTAAGTCTAAAGCATTGCTCCAGTGTTCTCTGTAGGGATGACTTGGTGAGCATGAATATTTTCAGACCATTTATATCATGAAAGGTTTTTCTTTCTCTTTCAATTATGGCTGATAGATTTGCTGGTAAAATAGTCTGAGCTGGCATCTGTAGTCTTTTAGAACTTGAAGTACATTGTTTCAGAGTCCACTGGCTTTTAAATTTTTTGTAAGAAATTAGTTAAAACTTTAATATGTTTTCCTATTTTTGTGACCTATGGCTTGGTCCCTGCAGTTCCATACCCTTTCTTTGTTCTATACATTTAGTATTTTAACTGTGATACTCCATGTCCTCTTCTGGTCTTGTCTGTTTCATTTTCCTTGTATTTCATTTTCTTGTATTTGTGTACGTGTGTCTTTCCTTATTTCAGAGGAAGTTTCCTTCTGTGATTGGTTGAAGACCTATATTATTGATGAGGGATTCTTCTCTGTGCTATGTGATTAATACAAAGATTTGGTCTTTTCCGTGTCACAAAATTCCTGCACGTGCCTTTTATGTACTTCTAATTCTTCATATTCTTTGCTTGAGTGGTACAGTTTGTCTACATTATCTTCAGGTCCTGATATTCTATTTTCTACTTAATATAGTCCCCTGCTATGGCTTTTCTCTAAGTTTTCTTATTAGCTTATTGACTGTCTCTATTCCTTCTTATTTCCCCTGGGGTTCTTACCAATGTTTCCATCTCTTTACTGAGTTTTCAAATCCTGAGTTGGCATCATCATTTCATTCAGCCACATATTTGTTTTCCTTGGATTTTATTTAGGAGTTTATCACTATTCTTTTTAAGTTCGTTGATGTGTTTGTTCATGCCTTCTTTAAATGCCTTGAATTATTTGATCAAGTTTATAATTTTTCTTTTAAATTATGTGTCCTGGGGGTCTTCTAGGTAATTCTCACTTAAAAGGGTTGCTATAAGACTAGTGGGCTTGGGGCAAAGGACATACGGTCTAGATCTTCCATATGATTTATGTTTTTGTGGTGTGATTTGAGCATGTAGACTTCTTGCATTGGTTGGTATGATACGATTCTAGCATATGATGTGATTCTAGTGTGTCTAAGGCTGGGACAGTCAAAAACTGTGTGAAGAAAGCTGGGCTTGGGTATGTGGGAATGACATGAACATGAACTGAAGGTTAAGTGAAAATGCATTCATTAGAATATTTGTAATAGCCACTAGGAAGTGAGTTATCAAGGATGTACATTTTCTTACTTATATTTCTATGTATTCCAACTTTTCAGTAATAAATGTGTCTTATTTTGTTAATTTTTTCAGTCATTTTCCCACTCCCTAGCCTGTGGCTCACTGAGTTTCTTGTATCTGTTTCCATTCAGGCTTTTGAAGACTTTCATGAAGTTTTACCAAGGAAAGACCCTTTTATTTTGTTGATTCTTCTGACATTAAGTATTTTAATTCTCTGGGGTTGTTTTTTCTAAATATATATTTTATTTATTTGGTTATTTATTTATACAGAAGGGGGCAGACTTCCTGTAGATATCAACCAAACAAGGCATATAAAGTTGAAGGCTGGACAAGGCAATCCAGTATAAGGTTTAGGGTCTCCAAAAGCCGGCAAAAGAGTCAGAGACAGGATTTGTTCCCACTGTTAGGAGTCCCACAATAAAACCAAGCTACACAACCAAAAGAGATATTCAGAGGACCTAGGTCAGTCCCATGCAGGCTATCTAGTTTTCGGTTCAGTCTACATGAGTCCCTATGAGTCCAGGTTAGTTGATTATATGGTTTGCTTTGTGTGTGTGTGTATGATTTCTGGCTCTTACAATTCTTCCTCCCATCTTCTGCAGGATTCTCCAGGTCTGCCTAATGTTTGGGTGTGGGTCTTTGCATCTGTCAGTTGCTGGATGAAGGCTCTCTGCTGTCAATTGGGTTTCTTTGTTGTTTTTATCTTTTAATAAATTAATGATAAATCTATATGACTGAATTTTCAAAAGAAGACTATAAGGAGCTAAGGAAATGGTTCAGCAAGTAAGAGGACTTGCAACACATGCAGAGGATGTGAGCTCAAGTCCCCAGCACCCATGTGAAACAACAGATGTAATTATGCATATATCTATACCACCAGCACTGTGGGGGTGGGGTCAGTGCTTTCTGGCCATCAGTGTACTATAGCCTCAGTCAGAGACATGCCTCAGAGGAATAAGGTGGATAATAATGGACAAGACAATCCTTTGGCCTCCATATGTTCGTATAGGTGCATACACACACACACACACACACACACACACACACACACACACACACGCACATATACCACAAACACAAGTGCATGTAAGAGCAACAACTTGAGAAAGGATAAAGTACAGTTAGATCTATGACAAGCTCTACTCCTAAGGCATAGGGAAGCTCTGTTCCAACTGTAGACAAAGGACTAAAATAAAGGCCTTATTTCTAATTGTCTATAATTTACCTCTTCAGAATAAAGACAGTTCTTAATCTACCTTGAATTGACCTTAGCTGTGCTGACAGTATCCAGCATGACTGTTTGATTTTAGTATGGATACCTAATTATTGGTTAGTTCTATAAAACCTGTGTGTTTATACTGGAATAATTAGGGTTATCAAAACAGAATAAATGTTCTCCACCGGTGCAAAGCACAGCTATATTTTAGCATCTTAGATTTGTCATAAATAAATAGATAAATTGAAAGCATGTCCCATTTCCATAGAAACTAGAAATGGAACTATCCTTCTGTAGGGTGAAAATAGGTGTTATTTTTGTTATATTACCCTGGTCTCAAAATATAATTTGTTATGTTTTACAGCCAAATGATAAAACTAATGGTTTATGGATTTAGTATTAATTACTCTATAGCTGTAACCAGGCTCTCTGGAAACCATTCTTCAAAAGGCAGGTGGTACTTACTTCTTTGCTTGTTTCTGTAGTTCCTCCAGGAAGTACACTGGGAAAGTAATGAATCTGGCTAGACCCTCAAATATATTCTTGTTAAAATAAGCAAACTCATGAGCATTAACTAAGAATAATTTTTTATTATTATAATAAGTAGCAAGGCCAAAAATTATTCAACTCTAATTATTCAATAATATGGTAACTTTAAACATTTTAAGCAAATTAGTTTCCTTTACCATTGGTCATACAAATATTCTTCAGAAATCACAACATATAAAAGTAAGTAAAGCTCAGCTGCTAACCATATTCCCCAAATCATCTTCTTCCCACAGAGCCACCAACTCAATATTCAAGAAATAGAGCATAGAAACCATTCATGGTTTTCTGGATAGTGGTATGGACTATCCTATGTTCCTAGTTGATTTATAATGCATATTTGTCTTATCACAACTCAAAACAGAATATTCCTATGCTAATGCCTTCTCAAACTGGTACCTGCTACCCAATTCTGAAATTCTGGCTAAAAGAAGGGATGTGAAAAGAAATAGTGAAGGATACAAAGCCAACTCTTAGGAAACTTAAAATATCTAGATGGTACTTCTAACCAAAGGAGGTCACATGAAGTCCCAATACACAGAGCAGTGTTCACCATTTGACAATGGTGTCTGTGTTGAACTACTTGACAATGACATCCGGGAACCCCTGACCATCAAGGTTGCTTTAAAGAGATTATTTGCTTAAAAAAAAATAAAGCTAAAATACTGGAGAAACTACCCGTTACATTACTGCTCACCATTTCATTCCCATGTGATCCCTCTCTTACAAATCAGCCCTCAGTCCATATAATGTCAACCATACATACATGTTTTCAGGGCTAACTACTTGGTATTAGATAGCCAATTGTGGGGCTCTTCCCTGGGGAAGACTATTTCTCCTGGTATCAGCCTTTCTTCTGTAGTTCTTAGTTTAGGGTGGGACCCAGTGAGATTACCCTTCCGTGTTAGCATCTATATTGGTGTCTTCCATGTTCATGTCTTATTTAGGTAGCCATGTGCTTGAGACTTTGTTATACTTGCCTACCAGTTCTGGGAAAAGTAATTCCATAGTCCAATTTCTGTTCCTCTGGCTCTTACATATTCTCTATCCTATACTCATATATATGTGTAATACAATCAAAGCAAAGGAAATCACGAATTTACTAGAAAGCAAGGAGGATGTTGTATATGGGAGAGGTTGAAGGGAGAAAAGGGAAGGGGAAATGATGTAATTACTGTAACCACTTTTTAACTACAAAAATATTAATAAAGAAAAATCAGCACTCAGAAAAATTAATTACTGAGCAAGTATTTTGCTTTTGGCCTTTAGATATGAGTAATGCAACTACACATATCTTCCTCATTATCTTGACTTCAAAAGACCTAGTTCCAAATCTCAACTTCAGTGATAAAGTATATCACTGAAGGATGGCACACTTGGGTTCTCTGGCTACATAGTCAGTTTTGACATGCATGTATGTTTTGCTGGTAGTGGTATTCTTATTGAAATGCCCTAAAATTCCTGTCTGAACAACAGAAACAGTGTTTCTTTCTCACTAACTAGTACTGTGGCTGCACTGGTAATATTCTATATGCCCAGATAGCAATATTATAATTGAGGCAACATCACTCCAGCATACTACAATAATATGACTGGTTATCTCTTGAGACTATAATTCATTTAACTTATTTTTTACCCTACTTCATAAATGTCTCCAAAGGTGAATAAAAATTACCAAAACAGGTCCATTTTGACATGTGCTGATTATCTCAGAGCTCTAGAATGTTATGAGTCTGTGATTTAAGATTTGAAACACACTCATACCTGAAGATTTAGTCCCTACTCACTCATTGCTCTCTCTTTTCTAGACTTCAGCTTTTTAATAACCAAAGATATGAACTAATAAAAACCATTTAATGTTTATCATTGACCACATCACTTGAATTATCTTACACTGGATACCTCACTAGACTGTCACAGCCAGTACCACCTAATTTCAGAAAAAGAGAGAGAGAGAGAGAGAGAGAGAGAGAGAGAGAGAGATTAACATGGCTAAGTAAGTAAAATTTCTCACTCTGGGTCACAGAGCAAGCAGCCAGTGATACAATCACACTTTGGTTTGTTCTGTGGTTTTTTTCTGTGATGCTGAGGATTGATCGCAGGGTCTAATGTGTTCCAGACATGAGCTCTGCTAGTGAAATACACTCTAGCCGGCACAATCACAGTGTGAGCATGGGGAGTGTAGGTCTAGGGTTCAAACTCCCTGTCACCACTATTCTACAGTGCTTCTTGATTAGGCTACTCTGGTATTAGAGATTACGTAAAATAGTGGTAAAAAGCACCATTCCATGACATTGTCATTTGAAAGGTTGATGTGAGCAGAAGAATTGAAACTAATTTCAGTGGCTTCCAAAGTAGGCCAGCATTTCCTTTTCTTGAGCTGTCTTTACTGTGAGGCAGCCTGAAGATAAGGATTTGGAATGTGTTCTGAAGGCCTTATTTCTGTATGCTTAAACTTTTCGATAAGCAGGGTTTGATGCAAATGGTGGACAATTCCTACACCCCTGTTTCTTAATTACTACTCTACAACTTCATATTACAGAAACTCAAATAAGGAAATAATATTATTCAGATATCATTTTTTCATGGAGGTCTGCAGCAACAATGCAAAGAAGGCATGTTGTCTCAGGAGACAATATGCTTTTGAACATACTTTCTGCAAGTAGGGAAAAGATCCCTGTACCCAGAGGAATATGGGAAACTTTACACTGCATTTAAGCACAAACGCATTTTCTGCTTCTTAATTTAAAAAGGGAAGGGACAGCACTAAAATGCGCATAGGAATAAACAGGCCATTTATTTACTTGTACTAATTAACATTTCCAGAGCGCCAGAGTTTTTTTCACATCTCCAGGGCCTCTCTCAAAGGATGTTCTCCTGGCAAGAGAACCAGAGATTCAAAAACTTGCTGAGTCCAGAGGGAGAAATGTCAAAGAAGAAAAGGCACCCTAAAAACAAACATGTTAATTAAAAACATGAGATAAACACTACCATCTTACACCTCTCCCCATCACCCCGGGAGACCAGAGTAATTGTATTTCTCCTTACAACATTTAAAAGATCAAATTAGCAGGAATCCTCCAGAAACAGTTAGCACTGGCTGCTCACATTCATTACCATCTAGACAGACTGTTCAAAAATAAGAGCTGGGGAAAAACAGTAGACATTTCATATTTCTTGGATTTATGAGACTTGTAAAGTGTCACCTCCAAAAATAGATTGGACAGTTCCTTAGCTATTATCAGTAGTCTCAACCAAGAAGACCCTCAGACAGGTAGGTACCTTCCAGATAAGGGTGAGTGAGGCTGTGATTTGACTATCCACCAATGTTCTCATCCTCTTCCCATTCCTTCTCTGACAGGGTCTCTTGTAGCCCAGACTGGCCCCTGAATAAGGGGGCCTGGAGTGACCCTGACTTGGTAGTCTGATCCACTAGGATCACAGGTTCCAGACCTCCTTTCTGGATACTAGACAAGCACCCTGCCAATCAAGCTCGTCTTCTGCCCATAAAGCTGAATTATTCAATTGTTATATCTAATTGAAAATTAAAAGAGTGCAGAAGGAGGAAAGAGAGAGAAGAATCAATAAAGACTGGAACAAATAAAGCAAAATAGAAATTAAGCTTGAACAAATTAAACCAAACACTAAAGGTCTGATCAGGACTTCCCTTATAGAGCACTGTTCTTTCATTTCTGTTGCTGTGATAAAAAGAGTCCGCAGCTCCAGGTTACAGTCCATCACTGTAGAGGCATCAAGGTGGAGTCATGTACTCGAGAGCCGAGAGGGGAGAGACACATGCATGCCTGCACTCAGCTGGCTTTCTCCACTCTTACATATTCTAAGACCCAACCCAGAAAATGCCACTGCCCACTCTCAGACTGGATCATCCCATATCAACTAAGGCAGTGGCCCACAGCATGCCACAGGCCCAACTAATCTAGACATGATTGAGACTCTCAGGTGATTCCAGGTTGTGTCAAATAAACAATTAAATTAACCATCATGTAAGTTATATTTATAAAGCAGTATTAGTTCTGCATATGTTCACATATATGCGCTATTGGGAGGTAGAAAACCATATAATCAGGTCAAGCTTCTGTGGAAAATTAGATGTGTAGTTTTGATAAGTTATATAAATATACTAGCCTTGGTTTTTTCACCCATAAATATTGATAATCAGAGCAGTCAAGTCATTGCTATTTCTTCAGAAACATCCCTTCATGCACATATTTATGACAAAATATAAGTCACCTATTACTTTATCTGCTTTAGATAATGTTACCATTATACTATCTAAGCAATTTTCATGTCACTGAGACTCTGTAAGGAAAATGTCTAAAGCTTTCAGAGTTCCTTATCAAGCAGGTCACTGTGTTCTGTCTTTTCATTCACTTGGTTCCTTTCATTTCTTGGAGCATTCTGCTAGATCAGAAGAGACAAAGTTTCTACAGTGAGAGACAGACAGGACAAAGATGTGAGCACTGCCCTTCTCTCTCCATCACATGACCGAACTCTGACTTTCACTAATCTCCTAACAGGGTATGACTGAAGCTCTGCTCCTCTTCACTATGGTGGAACCAGAGTGTCAGTGTATGCCACTTTCTAAGTTTTACAGAAGCATCTATGCTTCCCCGGAAAAAATCATCTTGATGGGATTCCAGATTCCAGATCAGTAGTTACTACATGAAACTTCCCAGCACTCTCACTTGCTCCACAGATAAAGACTCCCACACCCTAAGGCTTCTTTAGAGTATATTTCCAGTCCCCATCTGCAATTACTGAGCTGCCCAATCTATGAAATGAAAAACCACAGCCCATGCGACTAGCTGAAATTCAACTGGGAGAAGTTTGTTCGTGGCAGCTTGTATATCATTTAATCAAGACATTCATGGCAACATTTTTTTCCAAGGCGGCTAGTGCCAAGTGTCATCAGTCAACAAATATACACAGATCAATCATCTAACCACTTGAAATTGCCTGGACAATTGGGCAGGGTACAAATTAAAATAAAAACTATAATCAATGAAATTGATAATGCTGAGGATGGGAACCAGATTTAAGTGATTTAAATGTGCAGATGGAGACGTGACTTCCTAACTAGTCTTTGCTATCACCAAAGGCTTGCTGTCTTAACTCTAAGTCAAAAGGTCATTTGATAGGTTTTTAAAGAACGTGTCAGCTGGTTGGTGGTGATGCATGCCTTTAATCCCAGCACTTGGGAGGCAGAGCCAGGTGGATTTCTGTGAGTTCGAGGCCAGCCTGGGCTACCAAGTGAGTTACAGGAAAGGCGTAAAGCTGCACAGAGAAACCCTGTGTCAAAAACAAAACAAAACAGAGCATGTCATTCTGTATTAATACCTGCTAAATCACATTATCAGCATTCTTCTGCAAAGACAGTATTTACCTTCTGCCATATGTAAACCTCAAATGAATAGCTTCTTGGGCAAACAGCACCAGGAATGTGTTTTCCTGAGTTTCCCCCACAAACCTTTCAAAGGTCATGTTGTACAAAACAGAACTGAAGACAATGAATGTAAAGTGACTTTCTGAAATCAGACTGTTGTGCCCTCTGCACTTGACAATAAAAACTAACCACCACAACCCCCAAATTATAGATAAAAAGACTAAAACATAAAGTACACCTTAACATGAAGTTTAGAGACTTATTAAATTACAGCCAACGCTTTTTCTGCAATAAGAAAAAGATACAAAGTAAACAACACATACTTCATTTTGGAAGACACCATGAAGTAATAATATAATCTTAGTCAACATTATTAATAATGCAAACATTCAATATTCTAGGAAGAAAGTGGTACAGTAGAAAATATCTTAATTGTACATGTCACCCCTATAACAACTTTATCTAGTGACTTGCTGAAGTTCTAAGTTAATTTAACCTGGTCCATAGATTCTCCATCTGAAACATGATATCGTATTGTTGTATCTCACTAAAGCTAAAAGTAAACCATGTGTGTGAAAGCATTTGGGGAATGATAGAGCAATCCAAGGATCCTAATGATGAATCATACCTAGTTGACTTTTCCTGAGTGCTGCCAGCATCTCTACTTTGTAAGTGAACTTTTCCTGTCTCATCACTGTCTGCTTCAAAAAGACAACACAGTTTGATTTTGCACACTGCCAACCCCTATGTTGTATCCCAAGATCAAGGGAGGACATGCTTTCTATAGATTTGTAGGCTAAAATGCAGATTCTTCCTATGGATTTGTTTCCTCAACAAATGTTCTCAGATGCATTAAACACAGACAATTAACACAGACAACACTCTCCTTTGGGCCCTGTCCACATCTGATGAAGGAGTTATGGATATGAGCATACACTGAACCAAAGTCTTTTAATTCATGATGTGCAAGTGAAAGTTCCAGGCACATAGAAACAAAAGCACTTTAATCTGGCCTAGTGCCCAGAAGACAGCACAATTAAAGAACTCTTGAGTGTTCCATTCATGGTGGCCCTGCCGCACTGTGTCAGCACATCTACTGATCAGGAATTCAAGCACTTCCTTCCTGCTCTAGTTTCATTTCTGTTACTGTAATGAAATTCCCTGGCCAACAGCAACTTAAGGGAAGAAGGGCCAGTCGGACTTACCGTTCTAGGCTACAGTAGTTGTCTACGGAGGGAAGTCAAGCCAGTAGTCACATCCTATCTGCAGTCAGGAGCAGAGACGGCTCTTTGGATTACCTCAGCTAGCTATCTGTATTACCCAGTTCAGGGACATACCCAGGAAACAATGCCTTCCACACTCAAGGTAGGAATTTCCACCTCGATCTAGACAAGCTCACTAGCCAACCTAATCAAGATAATTTCTCCAGGCTCTCCTCTCAGAAGCCTCTAAGTTTTGTCCAGTGGATAGTTCAACTAAACAGCAGAACTCAATAATGTCAAAATCTTTAATGTTAAATTTCCTTGAAGTACACCCTGCCATCTACCTCTAGCAAACAGGAAGCAGATGAGTGTTGGTACAGAATTAAACAAACCTCCCACGAGAGAAAAATGTGGCATCTGACACAGCTCAGGCCTTAGGACTAGACTGAGCCAGTCTTAGCCTGCTAATGTGTAAGATACTTGCCTTAGCAAGTCTTATTGTCACACATGAGTTGCATTCCTCATCAGAACAATAGTCAGGTACCAGCAAATAGGTGACCTCTCGTAGATGCTGGCTCAATGTGTGCTTTTGCCCAGGGAGCTTTGCCGCTTTGTAGTCCCTTCTGCTCTGCACTTCTGCTGACCCACCTCCTTCTCACTTGTGGGCTTCCTAAAGTCAGAGCAACCTCTGACCCATCGCTGTACCCTGGCACCTGGTGTTGATAATGGGGACTGCTATTTAGAGATCATGCCAATGAATAAAAACAGGACACCCATTCCTACCAAAAGAATAGAACACTCAAAGAAGATATGCAAAGCAATATAGCAACATGAAATTCATTTGCACATTCAATAAGCATTTACTAGCAATTACTTCATACTAGTTATTTTTTAAATAACTGTAGATAAAGTCCAGTAATAAACATACAGCATGTCCTGTCATCATAGAACTTATAGCCTAAAGTGAAAATGTACAAAAAAGTGAGTAAATAAGCAAAGTGCAGAATACAGTGCTTGGGGAAAATGAAGTGTGGTAAGGGAGAAGGCCCAACTCCTGAGGAATTGGAAGCTTCCCTGAAAGTGTAGTTACCTTGTGCTGAGAGTATATGGTCCTATAGTTAATAAGATATGTAAGGTCTTGGCATTGCAGTTATCCTATGATTAAGTCTCTGGCAGAGCAGTTACCGTGTGTTGTTTCTACATGACCTAGTAGCCATGAGTACCTGCTATCCTAGTTAGTGAGTACCTGCTCTCCTAATTACTGCATGCAATGAGTACCTGCTATCCTAGTTACTGTATGCCATGAGTACCCACTATCCTAGTTACTGTGCCATGAGTATCTGCTATCCTAGTTACTCTGTGGCATGAGTACCTGCTATCCTAGTTATTGTGTGCAGTGAGTACCTGCTATCCTCGTTACTGTGTGCCATGAGTATGTGCTATCCTAGTCACTGTGTGCAATGAGTACCTGCTATCCTAGTTACTGTATGCCATGAGTACCCACTATCCTAGTTACTCTGTGCCGTGAGTACCTGCTATCCTAGTTACTCTGTGCCATGAGTACGAGTTATCCTAGTTACTGTTTGCCGTGAGTACCTGCTATCCTAGTTACTGTGTGCCATGAGTACTCATTATCCTAGTTACTGTGCAATGAGTACCTGCTATCTTAGTTACTGAGTACCTGGCATTGTAACTTCAGTTGCTGTGAGCACGTGATGCAGTTATCATCATGAGCTGGAAGTAACGTCATCTGTCACTGTGAGATGTGAGTACCTGGCATTGTATTTACTTTGTGCTTTCAGAACCTAACATCATAACTACCATTTGCTGTGTATTCTAAGTATCTAGCATTGTAGTTACTATGTTGTGTAAATAACTTGTGTTGTAGTTACTGGTTATTATGTGCTATTGGCACCTGGCATTGTAGTCACTGTTTGCTTTAAGTTCCTGCCTTGTAGTTATTCTATACTGTACCTGGCGTTTTAGTCATTGTGTGCTGTAAATAGTGTACATTTCAAGTTACTATTTCTTGTAAGTATGTGACACTGTAGTTACTGACTATGGCTGTCTAAAAATACCTTTCATTGTAATTACTGTCTACTACAAGTACCTGACATTTTAGTTACTGTGTGCTATAAGCACCTCTGGCATCATAGTTACTATGTGCTATAAGAATACAAAAGAGCAGGGACCCAATAAATCTGACTTAAATGATTACAATTTTATATCACATCCAATAATTCACCTGAACAAAGAGTAACAGATAACAAGATTCTGCCCCTTTTTCTCACATACTCACAGACACACCATGCATATACAGGTATTCTTGTGAACAAGCATGTGAGATATATTAATTCTCAAAATTTGACAACAGTCTTAAGTCAGTGCCATAGAAATCACACAGGAAATGTTTCAGGCTGGCTGCATTATTCTCTGACCATTATCACAAACAAAATGTGACTAAGATGGTATTGTTTCATAGATCCTCAAAAAAAAAAAATTTGACAGCACTGATGCTAAAGATGCTCACAGTGCAGTTGCTAGGGAAATCTTGGATTCCAAGCAGAGCAGAAGCCTGGTGGGTGGGGCCGTGGAACTGGCATCCCATGGTGCCAGAGATTGCCTATTGATCCTGCCCACCTGTGTGCTCAGTTGGGTCAGGAGTGAATTCCAACAGATGCAGGCTGTGCTCTTTGGAACAATCTTGTTTTCTAACATATAGATGTCATAGACGAAGTTTTCATTTCTTTCAAAATTCAAAGGCACGTCAATAGAACCAAAGTTCCACACACCTACTTCAGATAATGGCTTAAAAAAAAGGTGGATCCAGGCTTCTCTGATCTACTAAGGGACATGAATGTCACCCCATAGTACTAGTTCAAAAATATCAATATTCACACACTAGTCACAAAAATGAAATAAATTGAATTAGTTTTAAAATTGCCAAAAAAAAAAATAAGTAACTGAAAGCAACACCTACAATTTAGCACATGTGCTCTGCCAGCCACAGATGACACATTGGAGTTCTCTCTTGTTAAGCCCGGAATTGACCCAATTAACCACACTGAGAGCAACATTTTTCAAAGGGAAGGCACAGTAAAAGCAAAGTGAGGTTTTCTTTTTTTTATATTGATTAAATGGATTCTTTGATAGCAATTTCTTAATGTGCATACTTTATTCCATCCTTTCTTATCTCCTTCAGACGTGCCGGGCCCCCGGGATCCTGCCTGATATTCAGGCCTTGTTGTTTTACTTGGTGACTAATGACTTTAACCAGGGTCACCTGTGTGGCCACGGTTTCAGAACTACCTACTGGTGCCCAGTGGTCACTACTTGGCACACAACTGAAGACAGTGATTGTCCTTCTTCCAGCCTCTGTCAGCTGCCAACAAATAGCTCAACTGGGAAGGGCTCCATGAGCCCCTTCCGGACCATGACTGGCTGCTGGTGGCAGAGTTCTTAGTCGTTTGGGGGACATTTATTCTACCCACTCTAAGGCTCAGGGAACATTTCAGAAGAGAAAACTCTCATCCCCTATCCCCTGCTACACACACACACACACACACACACACACACACACACACACACACCACTTAACCCTAGGCTGCCTTCCCAGTACCCTGCTTTGCAATTCCCTTTGCTCTCACCGTCTCTTCTGAGAGACTCAGGTTCCATACATACCCAGCATACATATGGCCATTTACAACTGTCTGTAACTCCAGTCTAAAGAGATATGACTATCTCTTCTGGCTTCCAAGGCCACTGCATGCATATGGTGTCCACACATGCATACAGGCAAGACACCATGCACACAAAGTAGTAAAGCAATTTTTTTAAAACTAAAGTGAATCCTCTTGTTAGCAGGGACACTACAAACTGATGCTGGCCCCTCTGCCAGCTGGTTCTAACTTTTGACTTCATAGAGTGTCATTGTCTTTTACAAGATTTTTAACATCACAGCCTGTTGTTGTCAGCTATAAGATTCATGCCAAAAACAAAAAATGGAGTTAAAAAAAACCCTCATGTTTTAGGTACACGTGTAACTGTTGTGCAAACCCCCTCATGTTTTAGGTACACGTGTAACTGTTGTGCAAACCCCCTCATGTTTTAGGTACATGTGTAACTGTTGTGCAAACCCCCTCATGTTTTAGGTACATGTGTAACTGTTTTGCTGGGCTGCACTCATAGCTATCTCTGGTAGTGTGCAGCCTGGCCCACATGTTGGAGATTAAATACACACATAGAACCAGGGGCCCACGCTCCCTTCCTCCACTTTTCTGTTTCCAGATTACCCCCAAATCTCTTGTATGTGCCACTTCCTGTCACCTGAAGTAACCAACTACCTGCTGAACACTTCCAAAACAAGCATGCTGTCTTTTTAAAGAGTCTCTCTATTTATTGTTCTTGAGGCCTTCTTCCCATGCAGAGGAAACCAGTGTGGACACTGTCACTCTGCTCAGAGTGGTGGCATCCTTTTCTATGCCCATTCCCTTGCCTTCCACACCCAACAGTCAGCAAGTTCCTGATATTTTCTTCTCAAAACTTAGAGCCTCTGCACACAACTGCCCAAAGTGGTTTCTAGAAGCAATAGTGGTGCTCCACACAGCTCGACTTAGGTGCTTCCAATGCCTCCCATTTCCCAAGGGTCAAAAATCTCAATTCCTCCATGTGGCACATGATGAGTCTTTCGGATAGCTGCTATAATATGGCTTACTCTTTCAAATACATTCTCAAGCACACCTACTTCTGTGCATGCAGTCTCTCTATCTGAAGCAGAGCATCACTCCGTTTCCCCAGCCACCCTTCTTTCTTCTTTGGCACACTCTGAAGATCCCTGTAACACTACCACCACCACGACCAACAACAACAACAACAACAACAACACCCAACTCAGATAAAATAAAAGACAGGAGGAAGACACCTGATGCTCTCTTCTGTCATCTGTGTACATGTAGCCCACACATGTGCATATGTTTACACACATATAAATAAATTAAAGTAGTCAATGAAAACACAAATTAGATTTGGCCTCATGCTTCCTCCTGAATGAAGCAAGTTGAGAGCCACACTGCTAACTACATTTCAAGTGGGAGATAGTTTTATACCATATCAGCTTCAGCCAGAAAATCTACACAATTTTCCTTTTATACAGCCTTTAAGATGTTACTCTCAATACTAACCTTTCCTTTTGAGGGGTGGGGGACTGGTGTCTTTTAAATGCTTGGTCTAAGTAGAGGAAAATAATGTGAGTTCTCTGGCACAAGAACAACTAAATACAGAAATGGTTCATTGATGGAGCATCATTAGGAAATGATCTGATTCACATGAAAAGCTTCATTGATAAAGAATGCTTTTCATACCAGAAGAAAATAATTCTCAAATGTATTGAGCACTTTCATAAAACAAAAATAGAAAACAAATTTATCTACCCCCCCAAATATTTTAAAATATGCTCATAAATAGTAAGTGAAGGTATTTTTTAAAGTAAAACAGGGTGTCCTTTTCTTTTAATATCAATATCTATATTTATATTTGTATTTGTTTTGTAGTTCTTCTAAAATGTTAAAAATGTAATGTT
This sequence comes from Onychomys torridus, assembly GCF_903995425.1. Taxonomy (NCBI): domain Eukaryota; kingdom Metazoa; phylum Chordata; class Mammalia; order Rodentia; family Cricetidae; genus Onychomys; species Onychomys torridus. The sequence goes on from NC_050448.1 coordinate 11,694,796, forward strand.
AAAATGTAGCAAGATTAGATTTTTATTTTTCCATCTTTTGTCATGTATTTTCTAATCTTTATATAAAAAATGTTCAAGTTACATAGTAAAAATATAATTTTTAAGGAAGGGTTACATTAGCTATTTTGTGTTGGCATGAGAAATATGCCGAGTCAAGCTCCACATCCCTTGTCCTAGTCATCCCAGACACAGCAAATGAACAAGTACTTTTAGCTCAGCCATCTGGAGCATTCCACTGTCAGAGTTCTCAGCACGCGGGTGGAAGTAGGAGGAGGGTTGGAATTCCAAAGTCATCCTCAAGTTACATAGAGTGTTTGAGACCTGAGACACTGCCTAGAAAACAGGAGGAAGTGGAGAAGAAGGGAAGGGAAGGAGTGGAGAGTGGAAGGGAAGAGAGAAGGGGAGAAGAGAGTCCCCCTAAAAACCCAAGGCAGATTAATATCTTTCTATGTAAAATATAATTATATCATTTTCCCACTTCCCTGTTCTCACTCTATCCTCTCTCTAAAATCAATAACCTTTTTCTTATTTGTTGTTACAATTAAATACAATAAGTATAAGAATTTTGAAGGGCATTAAAATTTTTTATAAATGTGATTTTAATTCTCTCTCTCTCTCTCTCTCTCTCTCTCTATATATATATATATATATATATATATATATATATATATATATGTTTCAAGGCTGACTACTTGGAATTATACAAGCATTTATGAGATCGGGGAGCTTTACATAGGAAGAACATTTCTCTTTCTAAAGGCCTTCCTTAGTTGCCTGTTGTTCTTTATCTAGGATTAGAGCACATGAGATTTCCCTCTTCTGCGTTAGCATGTTTATTGGTATCTTCCTTGCTCAGGTCTTGCTTAGAAAACCATGTTGTTGAAGTCAAGTTAATCTTTGGGATTAAAAAAAAAAAGCAATAAACTATTTAAAGCATTTAGTAGTTTATTACACATCTAACCCAACAAATTTTTGAGACAATAATTTTGAATACACACACACACACACACACACACACACACAGTAGTTTGAAAGAAAATTGCCCCCAAAGGGAGGAAGTGTGTCACTTTGGAGGTGGGCTATAAGGTCTCATATATGCTCAAGTCATGTCCAGTGAGACAAACCACTTCCTGTTGCCTGTGAGTCAGGGTGTAAGAAATCTGAGCTGCTTCTCTAGCTCCATGTCTGCCCCAACAGCCTTAGTTACCACCATGATGATAATGGAATATACTTCTGAATTACACGCAAGCCACTCCAATTAAATGATCTTTATAAGAGTTGCTGTGGTCATGGTCTCTCTTCATAGCAATAGAAACCCTAACTATTGTGGAATATCATTTTAACAAGGCAAAGATACGTTACATTTGTTTATGCTGCATTTGTTTAGTTATGTAAAGATGTGTTGCTGTTTCACCTTGCCTGCCTAAGGCACCTGATTGGTCTAATACAAAGCTGAATGGCCAATAGCTAGGCAGGAGAGGAATAAGCAGGAATTATACACAGAGAGAATAAGTAGGAAGAGGAATCTAGTTTGGGGAGAATGTGGAGAACAAAAGAGAAAGAGAGGGAGACGCTCTAGGCCAGCCAGGCAGCCACCAGCCAGCCAGACATGGAGTAGGACATATAGAATGAAAGAAAGGTAAAAAGCACTGAGGCAAAATGCACATGAAGATAAACATGTTAAATTAAGTTCTAAGAGCTAATGGGACAAGCACAAGATAAGGCTGAGCATTCGTTATTAATAAGTCTCTGTATTTAGAACCTGGTTGGTGGCCCAAAAGAAAGCCTGCCATATCTAACTAAGACTATATATATATAGTATATATATATATATATAATCTCTGTGTGTGCATGAGTGTGTGCAGTGGGTAGCTGTACTAGCTTTGACCTTGAAACACTACCCCTAGTGTGACAGCGGGTAACTGCCACACCTGCCTATGACCTGTCCCTGGGGCGTGGCTGAGAGGAAGCCCCCGTAAGACTTGAGGTGCATATGTGCTGGCCACTTCTAGATACCTCGTAGTTCTGGAAGCTGGATGGTACCTCATCTTTCCTGGATCCTGTAACCAACCCCTATTGACTGTAAGTTACCCTAGAAATAAACCTTTCTTGATTACCAGGTAAATTACATGTAATTGCCTCATTAATTACAGTTATAGGTGGGTGGGTAGGGATTGTAGAAGCATGGAGAGGAAGAGAAGAAGAATGAAGAGAGAGAAGGAAAGATAAAGGGAAGGAGGAAGAAAACAAAAAGGGTGAGAAACAGGCTCAAATGGAATTTGCCTACCAAGTCTGTCTGAGAAGCTAGCTGAGGCTCACTTTTTCATGGCTGCATGCGTCGTCATCAATATGAAACATGGCAGCAAGACTGAAATCCAGGGTGAATAGCCTGCTCCTCCTGCTATTGGATACTTCAACTCTTATGCAGGGGAACTGCTCTGTCTTTGGTTTGACTTTCACTGGAAGACACAGCAGCAGCACCATGAGAACACACACCATGAGAGCACACACAATGACAAATGTTTACTCAAGTACAGAGGAGCTATAAAACTCCCTCTGTATGCTGTCATAGAAGAGACAATATAACAATACAAAAATTATTTTGCCCCATAAATTTTGGGAGCCCTGTTGGCTCAAAGCATTCTTATTGTTTTCTTCAAATGACTGTTGTCAATAATAGATTAAAGGTTGGAAGATCATCTCAGAGGTATATAGAATTTTTTTTCCTAAGTAAAAAGTAATAGATGTTCATTACCAAAAAAAAAAAAAAAAATCATCTAAAACTGTGAACAGTAGCTGAGAGCACAAAATGTACCCACAATTTACCACCAAGAGATAAAGATTACTAAAATAGTTTGATATATTTTATTCTATTCCTGCTTATTGTCTTTATATTTATACATTTATACATAAAAACGTGTTGTTATAGGCAGTTGTATCCTGCCTCTTTTTTGACTTATTATAACATAAGCATTTTATTGATCATTAAAATTCTTTGTAAACATTGTTTTTAATGGTTGCATAAATGTTCTAGTGTAAAGATACACCATTATTTCACCCAACTGCTTGCTTGTTCTTGGACACTTCAGATGCTTCCAACTTATTTTTTTCCTTATAATACACAGAAATCTTAAAAATAGTATTCATGAGAAAGCAAGTTTATTTCCTAGGCAAATGAACTCTCCACAAAACAGTCAGCGGTGGCACCTCAGCATACTGGAGGCACTGTGAGCCCCAGGTTCCATCAGAGTAGGCATTTATCTTCCCTTCCGGGAATAATTCATTTTAATTCAGACTTCCAGTTCCTAGCTGCTTCCTCTCAAATGTGTTTTCCCTCTCACACAATCACAAAGACACAATTTTCTGACAGGTGGCATTTAATTTGTCTGTAGGTCAAAAGCTCTTCTGTCCTTCATTACTCAGGGAAGGGGAAGCCTGACTCACAGTCCTCCCCAAGCAGTTAATGAGAATAGCCACCTCTTTTTCAAGCTCCATTCTTGGCCAGTCTGTAAAATGCTTTGGGTGAGGAAGTCTACATCTAGGGTTCTCAGATCTCTTGAGGTGTCTGTATCCATAGGGAATAGAGGTCCCATAAAGGGTGCCACCTGTGTCTTCCATTTACACAGAAGTCATGCCAGAGCATAAATGCTGCCCTACCTGCGACACTACATGAAGTTGCTAAGCTTTAATACATTTAAAGTAACCACAGCAAGAAGCAAATCTATTAATAATGAGGGTTACACACCAAAAAGTATTCATGAGCATATTTAATATGAAAGCTAAAGACTTGGGAGAATTAGGCACTGCAGGTGACTCTCCTTGACCTACGAGTTTACCAGGACCTGAACATCTATAGATCTACCACTAATGCATTCTGAGTTAAAGATCTCACATCTTGTTAATGTCAAAAATATGGGTACCACAAGACAAATAGAATAAAACTTATGAAAAGATCAGATTGGAAAGTCCCTGAGACAGACAACAAGGAAGGCTTCAGTGTCCACTTCCGTTAACAGTGAACCTGGTGATGGCGAACAGTCAGCTGGTCCTGACCAGGCTACTTCATCCATCAGAATAGCAACAAGTTGTCTGAAATCAGGCACATACAGAGTAACCAAAGTGGGCACAAAGTTCATCCTCAATGCACTGTAAACAATGTTAGATTAAAAATTTTGTAAACTATAAAGCCATGGAATTAGGGGTCTTCTAATCTTATCCCTAGATAATGGCCTATCACTAACCAGAGGAACATTACAAATGTGATGACTGTTATGCTGAAGAAATGGATAAAATAATATGTAAAGTTCATACTTGGATGCCTGGCATGGAGGTCTGATAGATGTCAAACAATTCTGGTTCTTCTGACTAGAATCTATGGATTCAATAGAATCAAAATAGCACTGACTCCTAATGAATCTACAAATCTCTACTTTCTGATCATGATGAGAATTGTACTAAATAATAAAATACAATTACTTTTTTTGACAAGATATGTTATAAAATATTGGAATATTGTAAGAAAACATTAAGCTTATGATTAAGCTCTTTCATTTTCTTTAGAACACATAGAACTGAATCCCTCTTGCTATATAGCAACAAATATTCAAATTTTAAATAAACAAATGTAGAGAGTTGCTTAAAGCAACTTTACATTTCATCAACAAATTCTTCCCAAATAAGCAAACATTTTAAAATTTCTAAATTACTGTTTGAAAAGCAGTATGTTCATTAAATATTCTAATGAAAATTTATGGTAAAATTATCTAACACTGGCAGGGGGCAAACTGTCCAAATTTAAATTTTGGGGATCTCAAAAAAAAATACAGTATATAATATGCACACAATTGTTTAGAGAGCCATTCCCAAACCAAACACTTATTTTTTCAGTAAGCTTAAGGATTTTCATAACAAGTATAATAAAATCTATAACAGACTCCTACTATGTCTTGTTAACCTACATAGTGACCAATAAAAACAGTAGCAACAAAAGTAGCTAATAGTGTTTATAGCTTTTAGAATTTTGGTATTATTGGTAAAGGATACTGAAACTACTTTTATTTTGAACATATACTATCAAGTAAACCAGGATACCATCTACATTTAAGAATATTGTCCCCTTAATTCACAATAGCTAGGGAATGGAAACAACCTAACACCCCCTAAAAGATTGAATGGATAATCAAACTGTGGTACATGTACACAATAGAATACTATTTAGTTACAAATAAAAATGAAATCACAGTGCTTGCAGGGAAAGAGCTAGAGCTAGAAAATATTGTATTAAGTCAGGCAACCCAGACCCAGAAAGACAAACACTGCATGTTCTCACTCCTCTGTAGCTCCTGATTCTGAATCTTCAGATCTGAATATATTACCTGGAATAACCACAAAACCAGGACAGTAAAAAGGGACCATTGGGAAGGGGCCTAAAGAGGGGAACAGCAGGATACAGATGACGTGAAGGGAAAATGAAAAAAATGGGTAGGGGGGCTTTAATTGTAGGTAGAGCAAGAAGGTCAGTACAGAAGGAGAGGGACAGAAGATGTACAAATAACACTAAAATTATTTGAAAAATCCTTAAGGGTTCATATTATTTTATATTTACCTAAAATTACATTAATACATGTGAGTGTATGTTCACATATACATTTATCATTTAATATTTAATCTATTATACATAATCTATTGTACACACATTATATATAATATAAATATTTTTATAAAGTTATGATATTTGGGGTGATAAAGCTCTTCTCAAGGGCCACAGGCTATCTAACAAAGACCTAAGCACTAGGCCAGGCATGAGAAACTGTCTTTTGAATTTTTGGTTAGGAGAGTGAGAGACTCCCAAAACAGTGCAAGCTATTGCTGTTGCCCTTGGTTGCCTCCCGGAGGTTGAAGGTAAGTCCCATTTACTGAAGACTCCATGCACTTTGAATACAACACTCAGAAGATTTGAGCTGGATCTGACCTGAAAGTGTCCTTGTGGGCCAGCTTTAAGAATACCAGAAGGTGCTATGGAAGTTGCCAAGAGAGAGAAGTAACAGTATTCTTTCCTGGCTGTGATGCTCATGAACTACAACAATAAGCAGCATGACCAGATACCACTAAAGGTGCAACAGTGGCTCTCAGATCTTTTGTAAAACAAGAACTCTCTAATTGGACTCAAGGCCTGCTCAGTAGAATAAAAACGATGCCTGGTATTGGAAACCTAACCAACTACCCAGGGTTAGTCATGGATCTTAAGAGAACCCACTACTGCCACTTTATAAGACCAACATAATTCCTAACTGCATTCTAAATACTTTTCTTAAACCCACAGAGAAGTGTAGCTATCAGCCTTCATCAAAGCACCTTCACTTCAAAGCAGATAGGGACTATTACAAAAAACTACAACTGCTCAAAATGCAGAGATCAACTGATTGTGGGGTGCCCAGTCATAACAGGTATCCCCACAACACAATTCCTTCACATAAGTCTCAGGGAACATTGAGAAAGAGAGGGAGGAAAGATTGGAACAGCCAGAGAGGCGGGATGTCTGCTGAGAGATTGTCTCAGAAATGGCAAAAATGTTACAACCATGATACCTCAATAGTATGGTTGCCTAAACAATGTCTGACTACATATTTCAAGACGTCATGATATATCATATATATCTCAACTATTTAACCATTTAATGATCAATATAAAGATGTAGAGAGATTGAAAGGGTTGTGTATTTTTGTGAGGTGCAATGAGAAACACCTTGAGTTTCATTAAAGATTAACAGTAGAGTTGCTGTATGACCCAGTGCTCCTGCTTCTGATCATGCATCCAGGAGAGATGTAAGCAAATCAAAAGTAGCACATGGAGGAGATTCTTACATGTCCCCACTCATAACAGCACTCCCCTTAATAACCAAGAGTTGTAAGGAACACAATGTCTATCCGCAGTTGACAGAGACAATGTGGCAAATGCGGGAGTTTTAGTCTAGAGAATACTATCTAGCTTGGAAAGGAAGGCAATCTTACCACATGCTACAACATGGATGAGCCCCTAGACATAAGGCTACAAGAATAATCAGCCAGAAAGAGATAACTCCTGTATGATTCCACTTCTGTGGTGGCTAAATTCATGAAAATAGAAACTAGAATGGTAGTGATCAGGGACTGAGAGAAGAGAGAAACCAAGTATACAATTTAAAGTGTAGATTGCTATATCCAGCAAGACTTGGTTCTAAAACCCTGACTATGGTGGTTTGAATAAGAATGGATACCCCCAGCGGCCCACATATTTGAATGCTTAGTCCTGAGCTATAAGAAAGATTGGGGAAGGACTGGAGGCATGGCCTTGTTGAAGAATGTGTGTCAGCAGGGGTGGGCTTTGAGGTTTCAAAAGTCTCAGTTTCTGCCTGCTGCCTACAGTGCAGAAGTGAGCTCTCGGCTACTGCCCCAGTGCCATGCCTGCCCATCTCCTGTCATGCTCCCCTCTGTGATGTTCACAGACTAACCCTCTGAAACTGTAAGCAAGCCCCAATTACAAATTATCTTCTTCCTTTCCTAAGTTGCCTTGGTCATAGTGTTTTGTCACAGCAATGTCTAAGACAGTGATGACGACGACGAGGGGTGGTGAATAGGTAGGTTTGATTGTCCATGCACTCTGATGGAGATGCACCAAGACCCTCAGCAGCAACCCAGAACCTCAGTGTGTTTACCTTATACAGCTGAGTCAAGTTTCCTATGCACAGCTGAATAAGGTATACTGCTAAATGAGAAGGAAGGTTTAGCAGATTTTGCTGGGGGTCTCTGTAGGGGAGCAGTCTCAGGCTGCCGTCATACCACAGGAGGAGGCTGTGGTTGATGGCTTTGGCATACACTATCAACATTCACACTCACACAAAAATAGAATTTTGCCATTCCTCTGAGCCTCACCTAAGGAAGACCTTGCTATTTCTATGGGTACTGGGGCCCTTGGCATGCCCATGTAAACAAGCCACATTTGCTTAAGGATTCCTTTACCCCTTGAAGTGGACTTTTCTTTTTACAGGATGAAAATGGTCTCCAAGTCTGTCATACAATGATGTTGATAGTCAACACTAACATAAAGTATATGTCCTCTGAGCCAAAACAGATCCCAAAATCATCCAGTGATGACTGTGCCATAAAAGCCCCTTCTTGATGTAAGAAACTTAAATTTACCTTCATCAGCCTTCATTACCAACATCTACAACCTTCCAGACAGCATCAAAAGTTCCAAAACAGAACATCTGGAAATTCATCACAATCTGTGGGCAAAACCCACCAGAACTTCTTACAGAAAGAGTCACACAAATTCTCAACTTCATTCTTCAGGCTCATAAGTGCATAGAAAATATAAGTAACCCCTTACTCTCAGTTATTACTACTTCTGTATCTTCTATGTGTTTAATATTGCCAACTTCAAAATTACAATCAAGCCACAGCATACAAATAGCAATTGACACCAAGACACTACAGTCTTACTGCTTTCTAACATGTGGGTGAAGATTTGAGGGTCCACTGACATTGATCATCACTCTCTTCCAGCTCAGTCTCCCCACAAAAAGTCAAATAATGTTCTCTCTCTGTACCCAGATAATAAAATTCAAACAGTTAACCCTTGATAAAATTGGAATCTAGCTGTAGAAATACTGTGAGGAAAGGGTTGGAGTGACGGCTCAAGCTATAAAGTGGCTGGCACTCAAGCATGAGTTCTTGAGTTTGGTTCCCAGTACACACAAAAGAAGCAGGTCATGGCAGCACATGTTTGTAATCACAATGCTAAAGGGGCAAAGATCAAAGTATCTGCAGGCCCCTGGACAGTCAGTCGATGTTCTAGAATATTATTTTACCTATGTAAAGTATGTTACATTTATTTATGGTGCAGAATAATACTTTAACTGTGCAAAGGTGTGTTAGTTTTGTTTATGCTGCATTTGTTTAATTATGTAAAGATGTTTTGCATTTGTTTCACCTTGCCTGCCTAAGGCACATGATTGGTCTAATAAAGAGCTGAATGGCCAATAGCTAGGCATAGAAAGGAACAGGGGTTGGCAGTCAGAGAGAATAAACAGGAGGAGAAATCTGGGCTTGGAAAAAGAAGGGAAGAAAGAAAGAAGAGGAGAGGGACATGCCCAGGTCAAGAAGCCAGGCAGATGTCAGCCAGGCAGACATAGAGAAGCAGTGAAATTAAGATACACAGAAGTGAGGAAAGTGAAAATCCCCGAGGCAAGGGTAGACAAAAGAGAAATAGGCTAATTCAAGTTAAAAGAGCTAGCCACAACCATGCCTAAGCTAGGCCAAGCATTTGAAACTACTAAGTCTCTGTGTCATGATTTGGGAGCTGGTTCATGGCCCCAAAGAAAAAGACTGGTACAAGCCTAGCCGAATTAGTGAGTAACAGATCAGGGAGAGAGGCAGTTGCAACAACTCAGGTGAACAATAACTGAGGAATAGTCCTCAGGGTTGACCTAGGTTCTCTATGTGCCTATGCAAACATGTGCACCTGAAGGGGTCAGGGGAGGGAGGGGAAAGAGGGAAGGGAGGGGAAGGGAGAGGAAAGAAGGGGAGCGGAGAGGAGAGGGGAAGAGACAAGAGGAGAGTGGGCCATGGAATAAACGTACCTTAAAAGACCCTGGTACCTAGTATTCAGATGAGAGAAAAGGGGGACGCAGAGAGAGCATCCTGATGATACTGGGAAGAAGCAATACAACATTCTACTTTTGAGCATGTCTAGCTGCCAGAGAGAATCCCTCAGGTGTTCAATGAAGCAGAGGGAAAAATGTTTAGAGCCTTTGCAATCACCTCTGGGTCATTAGAATAGAACATAAACTCTCTGGTCCCTTAAATTTTAATGAACCTGAGCCCTTTAAAGGTGGCAACTAGAGCAAGTTTAGCAGTGGAACAATTAAAATGTTAATGGGGCCTCTCCTGTAAATAGATTTCTGAAAGTCAGAGAGTGCTGACAGAGTTGTTTCCTGGCTCACACTTCTGAACTGTCAGTTGAATTTGAGCAAAATTTGCTTTATAAGAAATGCAGAGACTACATCTGTAGGATGTTTCGGCTGCTGCCTACTGTGGTTCCTATATCAAAATTCATTCCAGTACTGCATAACATCCCACAGCTACTCTGTGATCACATAATTGGCCAGTATGCATTGAGTCTTGAGTGCCTACTTGTTTTCTTTCGCACTTAGTGCTGTGGCATATTTAAAGGAAGCCTGAGTTCATTTTTGCTCATCCCAATACATAGAGAGTTCACAAGTTCAGAAGATAGAAAGTGCTTCTCAGCATAAGCCCTGAAATGCATTGGAAAATAAATTTTTGATGTCGGGATACATCATCAGTTTATTCATGCAGAGAATTGTTTTCTTATCTTTTGGACTTTGATAGCTAGTCTAACCAAAATTTGTTTGAACTCCATAAATATATAATAAAAATTTGACTATTATTTTATTATTATTGACTTCTTTTCAGCCCACACTGAGGTATGTTGACAAATAAAACTGTATCTATTTATGGTATATAATGTGATGATTTGAAATAAGTATTTGCTGTGAAATCATCACCACAGTCATCCATCATCTCACCTAGGCACACTGTGTGCATGTGTATGAGAACATGCAATAACCACTCCATCAGCAGATTTCAAGTGCACAGTAGTTTCCTCAGCTACACACACCTAGCTGTACATCTGATCCTCACATGTACTTCTTCTCATAAAACACACCCTTCACAGTGTGACAGAGCATGTGGGGCTTGCAGCTATGAGTCCAGAAGCAAAAACTATTCAAATGGGTTGATTTTTGCTGATCAACTTCCACTACACTAAATCATGGAGACAGTTTCCTTAATAATTCAAAAGAATGAGAGTTAAAGTCTCCTGGGACTGCCTCTTCCCTCAAGAGCATAATGTACTAGAGCTAAGAATTACTGTCACTTCCTAATTAACCATATCAATGAGAAGGAACATTAAACACCACTGAAAACTATCCACTGCAGAGTGACAGAAAACATTTTCCAGATCATAATTTGACAAGCCATATAATTTATACACAGAGAATTGATTCACAGAGTTGCCTAGAAACGTCCTTAAAAATCCCAAGCATGTCTTCAACATTACCACATGGCTATCAGAGTTGTAGGGATTTTTGTTGTTTTTTAAACAAGCTAGAACTCTCCAGGCATCTACAGCAAATACAGATGTCAGTCTACACTGCTAAGATAGACAGATACATCATTAATCCCACCTCAAGTCCTGAAATGTTTCTGAAAAGGATAACTTTTGTGCTGGACATTAGCACTTGTCTTGGAAGAGATGGAGAAGGCATTGGAGTCCATCTATAGCAAAGGTTCCAGGGACATAAGTTATGCAGTGCATTTAGGAACCCTGGGATGTGCTGGCGGGAATAGAATTGTGTGTGTGTAGAGACAAAGTCAAAGATACTAGTGTAGTGTGTGTTTCCCAGACAGTATTTCCCTTCCACAGCCACCAACACCTTGCCTTGCATGTTCTTCCTACTCACATCAGTGAATGTTCATCTAACCCATCCCATCTCCCCTTCCAATGCCAAGATGATGATTTCCAGAGCTTCCTCTAGTGAATTTGGTTCCTTTCTAACATCAGTAATGCTAGCCCTTAACTCTTTCATAGTATCTAAGTACCCTGTACTAATATTTACTGATGAATCTCCTAGAGACTATCTCACTTACCTCTATAATCTCTGCAGATCCAAGAAGAATGCCGTGATGGGTGTGGACTGACAAGTTATGCTGGAGTAGTTTGAAAGGACATTCTTTGCTGAAACTTCTAGCCAGGGAACTAACTAGTGGACTGATGGAGGCAAACAGAGGATGAATGCCTGGTCAAGCAAGATGCACAGAAGGGTGCTCTGCAGGAGCTTCCACTCTTAGTCACCATGACCTTAAATGATGCCCATAGGAGGAACATTCTCTATTAGATCAACACACTTCCACTGGGTCTATGCAGGCAGTTCTGAGTCTGATTTTCCAAGAGTGGCACTCCCTGTGCATTTACAAGTTCCTACTTTACACAACTTCTCTGAGGCCTTCTGCAATCTTCTCAATAGTTTCTTGACTTCCTCTGTAGGTTTTTGCCCCCTGCCCTCTCTGTCTGTTGGAATGTTTGGGTTTCCTTTCTTGCTGATGCTTTCTCCTCACCTGTCTCTCCATACCAACATCAAGCTGTAGCTCCAGTCCAGACCACACTCCTGACTCTTTTCCTCGGATCTTCCCCAGGAGCCCACGGCTGGGACCTCAGGGCACACAAGACCCACATGCGCACTCTAGAATGCCTCTTTTCTCATTGTGTTTCCTGAGTTCCCAGTTTCTCTCCTTGTGTTTCCAGAGTTCCCAGTTTCCTTAGCCTCTTTCTCCCCAGCTCACATTCCCATTAACTCCTCCTGAGGCTGGTCCTTCCAGTCTGCTCCTTTTATCTTCAGCTATAGTTCCTGGTTTTAGCATGCCGCTTCTCCCTAGACTGTGGACAGAAGCTCCCAATTGGACTCCATGACTCTGGATTCATTTCTAACCCATTCATCCCCAAGACGCCAATGCGACTAGATTATGTTTCTGTTTTGAGTTCATGTATTCTTGGCCATGGGACTAAGAAGCTGAGGTGGGCAGCATATCAAAATAAATGTTTACTTAGGATGAATGCACACTGTTTCCCAGCTATTCCATAGCAGTGTCCAAAGCCTTCCTGAGCTGTCCCATCTGACCTGACCTAGACTCCTCCTTTGTTTGGCTATACAGTTTACCACCCCAGATGTACTATTGGGAGAGTTAACTATCTTACAGTTTCATAAGGGAAGGTCTTGCCTCCATTTCTTCTTCTCATCCGTTTGACACAACCATCAGCCCCTCACACCCAGCGCACCTTTTCTCAAGAAGCTTGTGAAGGATAATCAGCTCCTGCAAACCTTCCTGAAAGACCTGCCCTCTTTCTTCCTCCCACTGGGCTGGAAGTATACATGGGTAGTCTTTGATTGTTGGTTTGTGTCCCTCCAAATCTTACTTGAGTCTGAATAAATGTTTGCTGAGCAAATTAATAAGAACAGAAAAACCAACCACTTGTAAAGGAATCAAGTGAGTAATTTGATTTCTGTATCAAAGTAAAAACCAAAAACAAAACAAAAAAAGACCAACACTGGAGTCTGGACAGGAGCTCTGAGGTAAGCTCACTAAATCCATTCTCATCTAGTCCCGATGTGAACATGCTCATAACCAAAGGGCTGGATTCAATGGAGGAGGAGAAAACTAGCCTTACACCTTAGAAAAGTGTGCACTGTTAGGATACGGCAGAAAAACATTAAGAGTGCTCTGAGTTGGCTTTTCCAGGTCTCTAGTACTCCCCTTAAAGCTTAGAGGGCATAGAGATGTAGGTGGGTGGAGCTCAGAGGGAGAACGCCTGCCTCACCTACATGAAGCTGAAGCCCTGGACTCCATTCCTGGGATGAAAATAATAAGAACAAAAATGAACTAATGGTATTGACAGCTTGCTCACCTTCTGGGAGGGTGTTTTTACAACGAACAGCCTCAGAATAAGGATGGAACATGTCCTGCTAGAGCTGGGGCAGAGTCCTCTAAGAATTAAAACCAAGACCATTTCCCAGTTAGCAAGGGTTAGCAGGTCTGTGAACAGGCTCTTTACAATGCTGTGGCGCCCTCAAGTTGGAGGCTTCTCAGCTTCAACTCTATGCAGTGCCTCCTGGGCTGCTTCTTGCTGTTGGCACAGAACTGAGGGGAGGGGTTAGTGATGCAGACACTCCCTTTGTGTTGTCTGCACTGGAGGACTGACAGGGAATCTCTCTTAACTGAGGAATCTGTCTTCCCTCAGGAACTAAAAGCTGTGGTGAACTAACTTGTTAGCTTATGAGCAGAGTAAAATCACAGACCGTTCATAAGGGGACTGAAGAGAAATCTAAAACACAAAATTTCAAAAGACAAGTGTTAAGCCAGGCAGTGGTGGCACACGCCTTTAATCCCAGCACTCAGGAGGCAGAGCCAGGCGGATCTCTGTGAGTTCAAGCCCAGCCTGGTCTCCAAAGCAAGTCTCAGGAAAGGTGCAAAGCTATACAGAGAAACCCTGTCTCGAAAAACCAAAAAAAAAAAAAAAGACAAGTGTTTAACAAATGAACAAATGTTAATGGAATTGAATAATGCCAGAATAAAAGTCCTTGTGTACAGGAGGGTAAGTAGGAGCCCCAATTTCAGACCCAGACTAGATTCCAGTCCTAACTCCTTCTGAGTTAACTATCTGAGCCTTCTCTGGGGCTTCAGATCCTTATATGCACTTTCTTCAGAAAACATAACTTCCTTATCATAACATATGCACTCAACTATTATCTTCTAATACGATTTTTGTGGGGACTAACAGAACTAAAATAAATAAAGAACATAATTTGTTCCTGGCATGTGATAAATACCTAAGACCTTTACAATAATCAGTTTTTAATGAAAGAAAACAGTTACTAAAGACTTACTTTTGTAAAGTATACACACACACACACACACACACACACACACATATATATATAAAATGAAAGTGAGAAGCACATATACATATGCAAGCATATATGTATTATAAACCCACATTTATTCCTAATTCCACTATTGAAAAGAGACGAAACCTTTCATTTGTAACAGAGCGGCTGGGACTGGAGATGATTACGTTAATGAAATGATCCAGACACAGAAATACAGATTTTGCTTGGTTCACAGCACATGTGGAAATGAAAAGTGTTGGTTTCCTAGCCATTTACCACACCGTGGTGATGACCAGAAGCTGACGGGAGGAGAGACAGCAGAGAAGGGTGGACAGTCAACAATAAGTCCTACGTACAAACAGAAGGAGCGAAACATTTTGTTCTGCCGCTTCATAGAGAAAGTGTGTGTAGGGCCAGAGGAAGCCCTGAGTGAGTGACCTCCTGCATCAACGTGTGTTTAAACATGAGCATAGACTCTTGAGGACTCCAGGACCAACTGGCCCCTGGTATATTGACAAAGCCATTCCCCATATGGGACAGGCTCAAGAGGGAGGAAAGAGTTCCTCAGGCAGCCCCAGGAGGGGTGCTCATGAACAACTGGCCATGTGTACAAAGACTAGCAAGTGAAGTTTCCTCCTCTAGGATGTTTCCAGCCTGAGATGGCTGCCTACAGAGATCTCCTCCCCAGACTAGCTAGCCCCTCCCCATGTGCTGGACCTAATAAAAATGAGGGGGTTCCCAGTTTGTGGTGGAGTGGTTACAGCATCCCACCTGATCTCACTTCAGAACGTGTCCCTGTGTGTGTCTTTTCTAAATCCCTTTACACCCCTAGCCAGGATTCTGGGACCCAAGGTGTGTAGGTCACAGCAAGTGTAGATTATAATAATGTGTGGTACATATGTATTATATTTAGTTAAGGCTAGAAGAAAGGATTTTAAATGTTTTAAATACAAAAGGTAATGGGTCTGGAAAGAACTCAGTAAATAAAGTGCTTGCCTTTCCAGAACCCACAAAAAGTGGGGTTCGGGGGAAGCCAGGCATGGTGGTATGTGTTTGCAATCCCAGTGTGGGACAAATGGAGACAGATAGATCCTGGAGGCTCATTGATTAACCAGCCTAACCCACCTGGCAAATCTCAGGCTATTGAGAAAAACTGTCTTTAAAAAAGTAAAAAGAAAAAAAGGCAATGACTGAGGAATGATACTCAAGGTTGTCCTCTGGCAGATATATACACTAGCACAAACACATGCATGCATACACACAAAAACACACACACTTAAGGTGAATGAATGGCTAAAGACATACACAGGGTTATCTAAGTTTAAACATCATACAGTGTATACAGGTGTCAAATACCCCACAGTGGCCCTCAATACACTGATACACACAATATGTATCAATTAAAGTAAATCTAATTTTAAAATTAAATTATATATAATATAGTATATTATATATAAAAAGTTAAAGTATATGAAAGACCATAAGCTGACCATAATGTTGTGTGTGGACAGGTAGTCAGCTGGGCTCCATGTAAAAACCGGAATAAGAGCTGCACAAAAGGTATTTCAGTGCTGCTGTTTATAGCATTTGGCAACTGAGGAAATATAAAACTTAAATTACTCATAAGTTACCATAGAAAAGGGCTTGCTACAACCATGGCACCTTAGGCTCACAAATAACAAGAAAACAAATGAGAAGAAAAGTCTTTTTAAAGAAAGTTTTCAGGTATACTAAAGGAGAAGTTAGGCAAAGCACCCAAAAAGGTAGGAGGCAGAGATGAGTAGATGGCCGGTGGCATTCTGAGCTGAACCCCATGGACATGATCAGCATCTAGCACAAAATGCAAGTTTGTAGTTCCACAGAGCCTGCAGCCAGCTGTAGAGGTAGGGTTGATGTCAGAATAGAGTACAAGATGGGAACTGGTAGGAAGAAAGGCAGGAGAAATGACGTGGCCAGCAGGGAGAGACCATGCAGATGGCACTGGGAATACAAAGGAAAAGGTAAAGCTATAGAAAAGCAGAAACAGAAAGAGCTAACAACGTCACATGCTACAGAAAGTGAGGATGGGTATATACAAAGAAGGCTCTGAGAAGGATCCACAGCAGAGGAGACCAGCCCACAATAAATTAATTGATAAATTATATTTAAAAAATCAAGTTATGGGAAGATAGCTCAGGGCAAAGTGAGTTCAGTTCCCAGCATCATATAAAAGTAAGAGAAAGCAGCTAATGGCTGTAATCCTCGTGCTCTCGAAGAAGAAACAGGAGGGTCCCTGGGGCTTACTGATGAGTCAACATAACCTAAACTGTGAGTTCCAGTTTGAGTGAGAGATTTTGTTTCAAATAACAAAAAACAAAAACAAACAAACAGGCAAAAACCCAGACAGGTTTGACCAATGGACTAAAGTAGAGGACCTGGAAATAAACATACAAAACTATGGCCACCTAATTTTGGACAAAGTGGGCAAAAACATACATTAGAAATATAGGCTATTTACAAATGATATACACAAAGCTGGATATTCACCTACAGAAAAATGAAATTGAGTTAATATCTTTCACCTTGTAGAAAAAATCAATAAAAATTGATAAAATACCTTAATTATAACCTGAAATACTGGAATTTCTAGAAGAAAAAATAAGGAATATTCTTGAAGGCTCTGGAGTAGGCAAGAACTTTCTGAAAAGAATTTCAGTAGTGCAGAAATGAGTACCAGTTATCAACAGATGGGGCAACATGAAATTAAAATTCTTCTGTTCAGTAAAGGACACCATCGTCAGAGCACAGAGCCCACAGAATGGGAAAAAAATCATTATTAGCTACATTCAAAGGAGGACTAACAGATGTTACAAAAAAAACTTCAGAAAGCAGATATCAAGGAAATAAAACTTCCAATCAACAAATGGCCTAATGAGTCGAACACACAGCTTTGAAGGGTGTGTGTGTGGGGGGGGGTCATTATAAGTGACCAACAGCTATTTTAAAAAGTGTTCAACATTCCTAATCATGAAGGAAAAGTAAACTACTTAGAGATACCAGAGGAACCTTTATACACTGCTATGAGGAATAAAAATTAACACATCTGTCTCAGTTGGAGCTACTGTTGCTGTGATGAAACACCATGACAGAACAATATGAGGAGGAAAGGGGTTATTTGGTTGATACTTGCCCATCATCGTCCATCACTAAAGGAAGTCAAGACAGGAACTCAAACACAGCAGAAGCATGGAGGCAGGAACTGATGCAGAGACCATAGAGGGTACTGCTTAGTGGCTTGATCCACATGGTTTGCTCAGCCTGCTTTCATATAGAACTCAGGTCCACCAGCCTAAGCATGGCATGATCCACAATGGGTTGGGTCCTTCCTCATCAATCATTCGTTAAGAAAATATCCTACAGGCTTGCCTGCAGCTGGATTTTATAGAGGCATTTTTCCAATTGAAGTTCCCCCCTCTCAAATTACTTCATCTGTGTCAAGTTGACATAAAACCATCCAGCACATCATCCATGTAAAAATTAGTATGGATTTCCTCAAAAATTAAAACCAGAATTACCATATGACCCAGCTGTTCTATTCCTGGGCACATACCCAGAGAACTTTGTACCCTATTATCTTAGTTAGGGTTTCTACTGCTGTAAAGAGACACCATGACCATAGCAACTCTTATAAATGAAAATATTTAATTGAGGGGCTCTCTTATAATTTCAGAGGATCAGTCTTTATCATCATGGCAGCTTGCAGGCGATGTACTAGAACTGAGAGTCCTACACCTTGACTCAGAGACAATAGGAAGTCGACTGACTCACTGGGTGCAATTCCAAGCATAGGAAATCTCAAAGCCCACCCCCACAGTGACATACTTCCTCCAACAAGGCTATACCCACTACAACAAAGCCACACCCTAATAGTGCCACTCCCTTTGAGGGGCCATTTCTTTTTTCAGACCACCACACCTATGATATATATATTTACACATTCATGTTTATTGTTCTTGTATTTACTACAGCAAGGAAACAGAGCCAATATTGATGTCATAAACAGATAATTAGGTAATGAAAATCTGGAACATGTTCTAAATGGAATATTATTTAGCTGTTAAGAAAAATGAAATCACTAAATTAAAAAAAATGATAGATTTAGAGAGTGTGACTTTAAGTGAGGTCACTCGATCTCAAAAAGAAAAAAGAATAATGTTCTGTTGCATATGTAGATCCTAGCCTACAACTGTCTATACATGTGTGTATGTAAACAAATGTGGTTACAATACAGAGGAAGGACAAGATGCGTGGGAAGGACACACGCAAGTCATAAATGGGATACAGAGCAATCATTTCAAGTTTTAACTCTGTGGTAGTCATTTTTTGTGTATGGTGGTTAAGTGCATAAACATGTAACTGATAGTGAAGGTGTAAAACCCTAGGTGAAGCCCATAGCTTCAGAATGCCCACTCTAACTGTATGGACATCCATGGAGTGTTTGTTATTTGTAAATTCATCCTTCTTTAAATTAAGGTGCCGAATGATAGGAGACAACCAGAGTTATCCTCTGGCTACACACTCATGAGCATGCATGTATATGCACAAACAAAGGAAGAGATGGAGACAGAGGAGAGGGACAAGGAGAAGGATAAAGAAGCATCAATGAGCTTTCTTTAAGACATTAAAGGGAAGGTAAAGAAACAGGGTCAAGACAGGTCAACAGACAAGACAGACTACAGACAGAAAACAGAACAGCGTTTGTGAATGGAAAGCAAGGGTGCAAACAAAAAAGCCACAGTAAGAAGAGAGGATGTAGAGAAAATATACCAGGAAGCCCCTGAAGCATCAAAGCAAGGGTGCCATGGACAGGAATAAGAGATGAAAGAAGAAAGGGTTAAACATGGGGACACTGAAACAGAGGACAGAAACCAGGTGCGAATGTGCCTAATGCCAATATTAGCAGTAAAGCATGGGTTGCCAAAGCTGTAAGGCAAATGTCTGGGTCCAGTTGGTGGGGTAGCAGAAAACAACTTTTGCTAAATATAAATAAACAGATTTAGATCTCAGGGGAAGATCAGAATGGGTAGAGCTTGAACATAGTGAATGGAATTGAAAATAGCGGAGGAACCACCAGCGAGCATGGTAAACAGAAACCCGGCTCTAAAGACAGGACTCAAAGGTGACCCCACTGCTCCTCAGCCACAAAACTTCAGACATGTTCTAAATTCCACCCATTTTGGCTCCAGGTTTCCACGTCAGCTCTAGGAGCCTGGACCACATTTGTGCACAAGTCTGTAGTAGGGAGAGATTGTATTATGGTTTGTACATAAAGGATCCTCTCAGAAGGTTTATCGAAATTGCATGCTCAGCAGTGCCCATGTAGAAACGTGATTGGCACCTGAGGACAATGACCTAGTCAATAGCTAAATCCCTGATAAAATCCCAACTTAATAGCATCAATGGAAGGTGGTGATCAGTTGAAGGAAGTAGGTCATAGGGCACACCCTGGAAAGATAGCTAGTTCTCACGATAGCCCACGCTCCCAACCCCCAATCCCCACCTCTTGTCCACACTAAGGTAGGCAACTTTGCTCTGTCACACTGTTAGCCATGGTAATCTGTCTCACCACAGCCCATAAACAGCAAAACAAACCAGTCATGGACTGAAAACTTAGTATGAGCCAGGCAAACTCTTCTTCCTTTACTATTTACATAGGTATTTTCTCACTGCACAGCAAAACCTCTAACACATGTGGATGCAAAGGCTATGTGCCACGTTTTGAATTCTATGTCAGAACTACCTATGTGAGATGCCCATATTAGAGCATGGATGTGAGATGTCCCATACAGTTTAGAAGACTGCCTGGTCACACATCGACCTTGTCTTCTTAAAGTCTCCCCACCCAGATGCTAGACAAACAATATCCCAATGTCTGAGAACTTAGGTGACTAGCTCTACTTTTTTGTTTTGTTTTGATTTTTTTTTTCAGGACAGGTTCTCTCTGTGGTTTCAGTGCCTGTTCTGAATCTCACTCTGAGCCTCCCAAGTGCTGGTACCACCACTGCCTACCTTGGCTAGCTCTATCTTAATTCTGTCCTGATCGCTACAGTACCTCCATGTTGAGGTACTGTGAACCCTGAGTTTGCATTTGCATTAATTAAATAAAATTAACCTTATATCAGAAGGCTGAGATAGCAACTAGTTGACAGAAAGTAATCACAGCACCAGGGAGCACCTGGGAAAGATAGAGACCATGGAAGTATTAAGGAAAGGGCTTTGAGTGTCGAGGCTTTCTCTGTTCTGATGGATCAGAAGGACATAGTGCTTTGGGGAAGACAGATGCTATGGAGATGGAGACGTGGGGAGTCGGACATACAGAATAAAAGAAATGTAAAAAGCCACATGGCAAAACATAGATTAATAAAAGCAGGATAATTTAAGTTATAAGAGCTAGTGGGACAAGCCTAAGCTAAGGCTGAGCTTTCATAATTATGAAATTAATAAGAAGTCTCCACACCATTATTTGGGAGCTGGCTGGTGGGACAGAGAAAGACTCATTACACCTCTATGTTCACTATTTTCATCTCAGTGTTATGCAAGTCTTCACAAAAGTACATCACAAATGCTATATTTTAATTTAACTATCCTTTGATGCCTCAACAATCTGGGTGGAGTTTATCTACTCCTCCTGTTTAATCCTGTGAAAATCGTGTTCAGAGTACCATTAACATACATAAACTCATCAATATCCCCTTATCAAAATGTCAGCACTCCTGAGGCTGAAGCAGGAGGATTACTGAGAGTCCAAGGCCGGCCAAGTCTGTGGCATGATTAGTCTATCAAACAAACAAGCAAGCAAACAGAAAGCCTTAAGGCCATCACTAAGCAGCAGTCAGGAATTTCTCATGGAAAGGCTTCAGTAAGCAAAAAGAATTCAGAACTTCCTGGTAAGTTCTATCACACACATCATGGGACAGTTGGCACTCAAATGGAGCACTGATGCCCACCGAACCCAGAGTTGTTACAACCCAGAAGAGGTGCCCGAAGTGTCTTGACATCCCCTAGATTGAAAATATCAGCTTCAATCCCACTGAGAAGAAAGGGAAATTAAAACAAACTTCATAAAAACAGCCTAGGCCTGGATGTTCTGGAATAGTTAAACCCCAACTCTGGAACTAGGTATGGTGTGGTGGTAGAAGCATGCTTGTAATCTCAGTACTTGGGAGGTAGAGGGAGGAGAATCAGAAGTTCAAGAACACTTTCAGCTACATAGTGGGTGAGATCAAGTCTAGCAAGGGCTGCATGTGACTCCTTGTCAAAAACAGAAAGAAAAAGAAGAAAGGACAGGAAGAGCCCCAGCTCTGCAGTGAACATATCTGGGTTCATATCTGGCAATGCAGATCTCCACTCAGCCATGCCTCTTCCCCACTCATGGGCATGGAAGAACTGCCCATCTCACTCATGACACCGGTATTTGCAAAGTAGCTAGAAGTCATCTGGTGTCTAAGTAGGAATCCAAAGGAGTTAGCTATTAGCTGTGGTTTGTGATAACTACTCACACAATGAGTCCTTCAGTGGAGTGCTGATTTTCTGAATCAGTCTCACATTAGTCATCCAAAGCTTCTAAACTGTGATCAAACAAAATCATCGTGAGAATGGGGAAATCCATGGCACCCATCTTTTGTCTCATTAATACATTTTCTAAATGATTTTCCCTTCTAAGAAATACAATCATAGATGTGACATGTATTTAAATCTGACTTTTGTGAGCTGCTCATTTTCATTTGATCTTCTAAGACAAGCTACACATAACTCTTCACTACACTGATGACCTGTAAGTGTGGGTCAATCAGATGGCATACTTTCATCAGAAGCCTGTCTCCAGAAGTAATAGACTCAGATGAGATGACAATCTCAGGAAGAATTCTCTCGCATTTAACAAACAGGCAAGTGTGTGGTAGTCAAGTGCTGTATGTGTATTCCACATGCCAAGAATTGCAATAATAATAATAATAATAATATAAAAAAGCCTGGCAATAGATCCCACTATGTGTGAACTCCGGCACCAGAGAGAACTACAAACAAATGACTGGACTTCCCCTACCATAAATAACTAAAAATCATCAGAGTGACTTCAGCAATTCCTTGAGAAACACATCTCTATTAAATCTTTCAAGAATTTATATTAGTTTTAATATCTGGCTTCACGTCAGCTGGTATATAAATGAGCTACAATTCTTTTTTTTTTATTGCAATATCATCATTCTAGGCCAAGTCAACACTGAAAGGGGATGAACACTGTCATGTAAGAGTGGAGTGTGTCTTCCCACTGGGGTTGTTCAGTCCAGCGTACACGGGGAAATGGGACAAGGAAACCTGGGGCTCATTTTAACAGTATTACCACTAAAGCGACTTTGCTCTAAAGCATTATAAGATGAAGGCTTTCACAGGCACAGGTTACCCAGAGTGATGTTTTCCGAGATAAAAGAAAGAGTCTAAATTCACCTCTTCAAAGAAAACAATGCAAATCTTATCAATTCCAGAGAAATCAAACTCACAGCAATTCCTCGAATTTCAGAAGAATACACCTTTAGCCACTATGTAGTCAAAATTGTGAAATACAGTGTCACCCTGGACCTGTTCATAGTTCATTACCTGTGCAGTAACCAGGTAGCAGACTGAATTTCACAGATGATGAAATATTGAAACATAACGTGAGCCCCCAAACCGTATTTTTCTTACAGGAAGAAGTAAAGCTGGGGAAAGGTATGAGTGGCTTTTCTCTAACCCACTTTTTCTATTGTATACTAATTCATATTTCAGAAAAGCAAAGAAGAGGGGCTGCAGAAATGGTCAAAGGACTCTGCTGTCTGCTCATTACTGCCCAAGAGCAGAAGAGGAAAAGAAGAGTCAGAGCCCGCTTTCTCCAGTGGACTGATGTAAAGTAAGACCTAGCAAAAACTTCTCAGTTTAGTAGACCATGCTGTAGGACTTCTCAGAACTCCTCCCAGTGCTCCACACGGTGACCAAGAACAGACATTCCCAGTCTTACTCACTTCTAAGGAAGAAGGAATCCCCCCTGTGCCCCTTCCTGCTAACTCTCCAACTAACCACACAAGTGCCTCTCTCCTGGGCGCGACATAAGTATTGCTGGCTCCTTGCCTATCTCATCAGATCCTTGAAATAACCCATTCTTTGGACTTCATCATATCTCCACCAAAGCGGGGGGACTGTGCAGAAACACATTAGATTCTTTTTTTAAGAAGTCAAGATAATTCCCTTTCGACGGGCTTTCAACTCCCCAAATATGAAAATATACACTCAAACTTGGGGGGGTCGTCTGTCGGGTGCTTGGAAAATATTAGGTAGAAATATCAGGGTCCATTCAGTAACAGTAGTTCTGCTGGGCGGCGGCGCTCCCTGAGGTCTAGTCTATGATAATGTTCCCACCCGTACTCAGTTAAGGACATCCTCAAGTTCTCACGCCTAGTGCATCGTAGCACCCCATCCCTCCATTGCTTCGCTGAGAGACCTGGTCTCTACCTCTCCGTGGTGTAGCTCGAGTAGGGCAGGGGCGCACAGACCTAAGCTAGCTGTCAGGCTCCACTTACATGCCGGGCTGGAGCTGCAGGGCGCTTCCTGGTGGCCAGTGGTCCGCCGCCCAGAGGCAGAAGCACCAGAACCACAGTGGGGAGGTCATCTCGGTGATGCTGAGCTAGCGGGACCACCGCCCCAACTGCGCGCGGTGCGCCGCTCGGAATCTTCAAGTCCGAATCCCGCGCAGAAGTTGGGCTCGCCAGGCAGAAGTTGCAAGTGCCGCCTCGCTCTTGAGGACCGCGGACGTGCGTCTTGCTTCGAAGGGTGCGGCAGCAGCTCGACCCCAGCGGGCGACACAGGCAACAGAGAGCGAGCGCTAGTTGTGGCCGGCCAAGCCAACCCCAGGCGCTGTAGCCCAAGAGCTGCACAGCCCCTGCATTACCCGAGACAACTAGAGACCAGCGAGCATAGCGGTCCTGCAGCCCCCGCAGCCCTGGTGCCATGGCAACGCGCTCGCCGCCCTCTGGCCCCAGCCCCTCCGGAGCGCTTAAAGAGACAGCCCCCTGGCCACCACGCGCTCCTTGCGCTGCAGGGCGGCCCCCGCCCCCGCGCCCTCTTCACCCTCTCTTCTCCAAGGGGCGCTGGGCGGTGGCTGGTGAAGCATCTGGCACCTCATATCATGTTCTTCCACCAATAATCCACACAACTCTACTCCCAACCTCTTCCTCCAAATCCTTTGAGCATCCTCCGCCCCAAGCCAACAAAGATGCTAAGCAGTGCCGGCTTTCTCCCTCCAACACCAACCTGCTTAGGACCAACCAGCTGCGCATCTGCCACCAGCGGAGAGCAAAAGGAAGCTGACTTTTGATTCCCTCTCGCTCAGCTCCCTCCCACCTGGAGGCTGTGAGGACAGTCTGAGCACAGCTCTGGGGGAGGTAAGCTTGAAGTAGGAAAGGAATTGCAATTGACCGAGTCCAGTCTGCTGCCAAATCGACAGTTGCTGTACACATCGCTGGCGCATCCAGAAGTCCTGGATATTTAAAATGAGATAATCTCCCTCCGCTCTATTTGGCCACCATCTCACTCATTTTAGGCACCAAGAGTTTTAAGAGCGGCCGGCTCTTCTCCAAATCTAGTCCCTCCTTCCTTCAAACCAGCTCTGAGTGCCTAAAATCCGCAGAGCAACCTCCAATTGCTAGCCCCAGTGGTGGTCCTTCCAGAAGGGAACAGCGTCTGCTCAAATTGGGAAGCTTAGGCTGTGGAACTAGCCCACGCTGCCAGGGATGCTCAGCCAAGAGCAGAACCGAGCAGTAGGCAGTAGCTTCGGCTGGAGGCTATGCCTCTGCCCGGCGCCAGCTGCTGTCTGGAAGGCCACAAGCCTCTGGGAGTGTGTTTTGTGAAAATAAAAATCTATGGCGCGCCATGCCCTCCAACAAGGACAGCCCAGGCTTGGGAGCCATCATCTGCGGTTTAACACCCGGCCCCCCAAGTGCGAAGCAATCGGCAGGGGGATAACTTTTGCCTTTTGCTTTTATTCCTAAACTTAAAAAAGTGTCTCTCCAGAGAGTTGTTCCTTGTCAAATACTTAAAGTGGTACTATCTGGTTCCCTCACTCGTAGAAGCCCTAAAAGAATCTTTCTTAAAAGATGGTTTGGATTCCCTTTTGCCCTCCATGGGTGAATTAATCACCTACTTCTTAGACCCCATCTTTCAAACCAATGTTCCTTTATTACTTTCAGCTTTTCTGACACGGAGAAAACAACTGGGCATTTCCACAGGGACTGGAGGATGCTGTTGAGATGTCTTTGAAAAGAAAATAAAGGGTCTGTGAAAGGAAGAATCAGACCTGCAGTCTTTAGAACTTCTTTTAACTGTACTCCTTGATTTTGAGTTGGACTTCTTGCAGTATCTTCTATTTATCTTAGACTCATCTATCGTTATATATTCATTCTTTAAGTTAAACCTGTGTGTGTGTGTCTGTCTGTCTGTCTGTCTTCTTTATTGAGCTAAACTTGTGGACAAATTTTAAAATTGTAAATGTGCAGCAAGTTATCTTTTGGCATATATCCTGAAAAGATAATTTTAGAGTTGGTTGCACAAAATATTTATTTAAACTCACCTAAACTATAAATTATTCTTATTTTCTTTCCTAGAGGCATACAACAGGCCCTGAAGGCCAGAAGTCCAACCCTAGTGTCACTGAGCCTAGCAACAGTGCTAACTTGTGCTCCAGAGGTCTGAAGTCACCTGACCACCTTCTGATTAGTTCTCAGCATAGATTGCTAAACCACACCTATATTGTAAAATCCACACTGCATTCTTCTACGGTATCCCAAATCTCTTGGTCATCTTTATTAAGTACAAGAAAAAATAATAACAAAGTTGATTGTTTAGTCTCCCCTCTCTCCTCTTCTTTGACCCCTTCTCTTCCAGTACAATGTTAATGAACAGTCAGATGGCTTGGGACAAGCAGGGTCCTATGGGGATGAGAACGCAAGAAAGTCCCTGGCTAATACAGCAACAGTGTCTTCTAAACTGCCTATCCTGACTGTGTACAGTGTACGCATAGGTGAAAAGATAAGCCCTGTCCCTTCTAATTCCATTTCCTAAAGCTGAGGTTGTTTTAATACAGTTTTGATCTTAATGGTGTTAATGAAAATGTATAGCACACCTAAACATGACAGGGTAGATTAACTGTCTCCTGAAACTCCCTGTGAGGTGCTATGCCTTTCTTTGCTTCTGGGCTAGTTTTAACTCTGTGGGGATCTACAGCTAATCCCATTCCCATCTAGAATGCAGAGAGTTTCTAAAACACTTCCTTTCTTTGTGTTAAAGAAATCTTACATAAATAATAGTCTATATTTATTACAAAACCAAATTTAAAGTAAGCCATAGCTGAAACTCACAAGTATTTAAAGACCTAAGGATAATGGAAAAATGCAGAAATATTCTCTGATTTGCATGGTTATACTAAAGGATGGCTTGGGAATGTGGGAAGTGCATCAGTCCATTGGAAATCCTGTGTTTAAACATTTTTCTTTCATGTACATTACTTTGAAAGTATATTTATAATAGATGAACATTGAGAGCACTTTGGATGTGACAGAATAAATATGATTAGTGTATATTCCACAAATTGAAGTTGATTTCAACGTAGTCTTTCATGGATAATACTCTAAATAAAACATCATTACACCATGAAATAAACAGCATTATTACATGAAATGGCCTAAGTATTAATATTTTTCCACTAACTGAACAAACCTGATTTGAATTCAGTTCCCCTCTTGTAGCACCTTTACACACCTTAAAAACAAGCAGTAAGGTGCTGGAGGAAAGAACAGTTGCTGAAGTACTTGTAGGGTCAGCAGGAGGACTGGAGTTTGAGCCTCAGCACTCAAGTGACAGAGCTCACCCTGGTGAAGCAAGCTCCTGATCTCAGCACCTAGGAGGCTGACACAGGTGGCTTACCAAGCCAGCCAGCCTAGCCTAATCTGCAAGCCCCAGGTCCCACTGAGAGAGCCTGCCTCAAAAAATATGGTGGAGGGATCCTAAGGAAGGGCAGCTGAGATTAACTTCTAACCTCCAACACACATGCATGCATGCATGTGTGTGCCCATTCCCCGCTGAGATGGCATCTACATCTGCCCATACTATATGCACACTTACAGGAAACAACTAGTTACTGGTTTCATCGGTGAGCATCAGGATATCTGTCAGCTCCAGTCCTGCATATTAAAGCAACAATACAGCTCTCTGGTTTCAGGGCACTGTAATCACATAAATGAAGCTAGAAATGGAAAAACAATTTGCCTTCATTGCCTAAAGTGGCAGGCATTATTAAATTAGTAAAGCGGGAGAATTTGGTATGAAATGCACCAATTTCAAAATTTA